>NC_067426.1:24705166-25012333 GCF_009764475.1 Pristis pectinata
AGCACTTCATGATGGTGGATGTCAGAACCATCAGCCAGTAGTCATTAAGGCACATTACCTTGTTTTTCTTAGGCACCAGCATGATAGTGGTCTTCTTAAAGCAGATGGGAACCTCAGATTGAAGCAGGGAGAGGTTAAAAATGTCTGCAAATAACCTCACCAGCTGACCTGCACAGGATCTGAGGACACAGCCAGGGACACATTCAGGGCCAAATGCTTTCTGTGGGTTCACTCTCCGGAAGACTGATTTTACATCCTCAACGGTGCCCACGGGTTCAGGTTCATTGGAGGCTGTTAGGGTGGGTGGTCACATACCAATCCCTTTCTATTCAAAGTGTGCATAGAATGTATTAAGCTCATTGGGAAAAGATGCACAGCTGTCGATGATGCTGGCCGACTTCATTTTGTAGCCTGTTACAGCATGTAAGCCCTGCCACAACTGATGGCTGGTCTGGGACTTGATTTTGGATTGGTATTGTCTCTTGGCATCCATGATAGCTTTATGGAGGTTGTATCTTGATTTCTTGTATAGGTCAGGGTCACCTGATTTGAATGCTGCAGTCCGAGATGTCAGTAGGGAATGGATCTCTGGTTCATCCATGGTTTGGGAGCACCCAGATTATCGCCTTTGGTACACTGTCCTCAACACACTTATTGATAAAATCCATGATGGTGGTGAGATACTCATCTAGGCTGGCAGCTGATTTACCACTAAGAAATTTGAGCTTGTTGTTCAGTATAATGTAAGAATTAACCTTTACTATACTATTTTTTCGATTCCTCTCAAGTGCCTAATTCCAGACTGAAAAGCCAAAGTCCTAGAAATTCTACAACACTGGACTGGGTACACACGTGCTACACAATAAAATTTTATCTAAAACCTGACTGTTAAGTGCAGTTGAGTACTTTGTGTGGGCACAATACACTTTTTGAATTGGTGTGGAGTCCTACATGTGTCTGAGGAATACTTGTACAAAGTCTTGATCTGCTGGTTCTAAATTTGCACGTAGCAGAATATTGAATATTCAACTTAATATTGAACTAAATTTGTACAGATAGCTAGAATTTCTAGATCCAGAACTCTCCATTCTTACCACAAAATTCTGACCCATGACATTAGGAAACATCTGTGCTTGAATGTGGTTCTATTCACGTCTTTAGCATTCATGACTAATGCTGATGAATAGCTTCAATGAATCATTTTATTTCACTCAATTCTGCAGAAGTCTTATTTTCAGTTGAAATTCTTTTATTCAAGTACTCTCTCATTACAACAAGGAACTAATTACTAAACATAACATACCTGTCTGGATCTTGATGTTGTTTAATTGAATAGGTATAGCATATACTATTTTTCACTCCTTTAGCATGATTATCCTATATATCATGAGTCTAAATGCTCCAAGGAAATGCTGGAGAGGTTTGGATGGAAGAGGTATTTAGAAAGGACACAAGGATTTCTTTAAATTACCTCATGAACCTGGAGCATTTGAGAGGCCTTAATGAGGTAATTGGTCATAGTTGAGTTCATAATGTCTAGGTCAGCAGAACATTCAATAGAAAGACTCCCTTTGGTGGCAAGTTCTAAAGTTTAGGTGTAAGGAAGTTTCTTCTAATTCAGCTTAAGATTTCTTTAAAGAAGTGAATAGCATATATTGAAGATTTTAAAAGTTCAAATGTCAACTTCTAAGTAAAAAGTCATTTTTTGATAGCATCTAATCAAGTGCAACACAGTGTTAATCAGCCTGTCCAGCTCCCATTATCATTTCAGCCTCATTTTTCCACAGGCCAACACTGGAACAGCATACAAGTTGCTATTGGTTAAAACCTTTCTGTTTTCTGTGGTTTAAAAACCATTTCATTTACAGAAACATTCCACTCCTGCTCACTGAACACTATTTCAGATCCCTTGCCAAGGAAGTATACAGTTGGTGGCTAGATTTAAGTTATCCTTCATTTGCTTAGCTTTTTGACTTGGACACAAAAGGATACTTGTTTTACTTGCAGCTTTATTTCCAGTTGGCAGTGGGTTAATTATGCATAAATTCACAACGAATGTACACAACAATAATGGGCCATTCCACCCAGCTGGTTGTTGCTCTTGTTTATACTCTTCCTACTTTATGGTAGATCCTGGAAATTTGAAATAAAACAGAGAATTCTGGAAATGAACAATAGGTGTGGTAACATGGAGAGAGAAAAAGAATTAACACTTTAAGTTGATAACCTCTCCTCACAACTCTCTTCCCAGTTAACATCAGCAGCATATCCTTCTATTTCTCTCCCTCTTGCACTTATTTCCAGACTGAAAAGCCAAAGTCCTAGAAATGCTATTGCACATCACCAAGTTTTTATTTGAGAGGGAATAAAATTTTTTCTAAATCCTGGCTGTTTAGTGTGGTAGGGTACTTTGTACTTTGTACTTCTCCATGGATTGTCACCTTGTCGTGGTGGAGAAGCTTGTGTGGTCCTGAGATCCTGAGAGCGATGCCGTCTGGAGCTATGCTCCTGGTAGGATCACCCATGGCGGTAAGGTCGATGGTGAGGTCCCTGACAAAGAACAATCCAACCAAGACCTCAATGGTGGAACAGTCAGATGAAGTTACTTCGAACTCAACGGCTGTGAAGGTGGATGAAGGCTGCAACAAATCCATCAGCTCCAATCGTCGTGGTTTCCATGCCATTGGAATCAGTTGGTTGATTTGTGAAGTATCGTGTGCTTTTTGTAGTGTAACATCAAGTACACGTTAAACAAATACACGCATAGGTGTCTTCACTCTGTGGGCTACTTCGGAGCCAAGATTGGACTCATAAGCCACTTGAGAGCCCATAAATAGATCAACGGAATGAAGACCATCATCCTCAACCTCGAGGGATAGCCATGACGATGATGACGACTTTGTACAAGCATAACACACAACTGTAAACTGTGTGCAGTCCTCCACGTGTGTGAGTGATGCTTGTCGAGGGCCTTACATTTTATTTACTCCCTTCAGCGGCAAATTTCTAAGATTTAGGGGTAAAGAAGTTTCTCCTAAATGCCTTATTGGACAGAATCTCTAATCAGTTTTGAGTAATTATTTTTTGATTCCTATTTTTGGACTTCCTTCACAGGTTCAAACAATGTTTCTACACCTGATTGGTCTTGACTTTAAAGACAAACGCAACTGTTAATTAAAGTACTAATGATACAAAAGCATTAGTGTGCAGGGTAAAAAGGGAAAACTATGGTGTTGTTCACTAGGAACATGATGAATAACAGGCAGATGTTTAGTGGGAAGGAAAGTGTGAGGAGTGAGCAAGGACTAGATGAATGTTTTCCTATCATGTCTGTTGTATAGTTGGATGGGCACCCCAGGGATACAGAAACATTGACAGGATGCTGGCGCAATAATGGTATCCCAGCTGCTGTTTTTATGTAGATGGAGAGAGAGAAATTTCCTACTATCTTTAAATTGAACAAGTACTTATGGTAACATATCTATGCGTCTGTCTATAAGGTAGCAAGTGCAACCAGAGTTCAAATATGCAGTGAATACCTGATTTAGGGACAGCAGTTAATATAAATGCAGCACAGATAGATGCTCAATTCATACCAGCTTTGTTCTCTTACTATGCCCATACAGTCCTTGTGTATTTGCCTATGTAAAGTGGATTTCAACAGACACTTCTGACTGAGGATGTTTGGGTTGCAATAGACACAATTGGTAATGAGAGTTTTATTACAACATAGAGTGGGCCATTCAGACTCTTGAATCATTTCTACCATTCCTATAGGTCATGGCTGATTTATTCCTCAAGGCTTCGACAGCCTTTCCTTCACACCTTATCAACCTTGCCAAACAAAAATGTTGCGATATTTACATTGCAATATCCCTGAGATGATTTTAAATTAAATTTCCACCCCTAGAAAGTGTATTTTCCCCACATTTAAAAAACAAATAACTTGCATAAAATGTCACATTCATGCCCTGCCCCACAAGTATTTATTTTTTTGTGACTTTGTTCAAAAAAGGCAAATGGATATTTGATCACAAAATATAAAATGTACTTAAGGTCAAGATGCCAATGTTGTCTAATCTTGCACCATATATGCAGCACAGTTTGCATGTTGTATTATCTACAATCAGGAGTGCAAAGTTGAATGTAACGCCTTCTTATTGGTCCAAGGTTATCCAGCCACAATATGTTACTAATTGGTATTCATATTCGCCTGACCAAGTGTCCTTTAAAAAATAAACATCTAGTGAACTGTGGCATTTAACATAGCACCTTGGTCTTTGTGTGAGAAGTTTTGAGATTCACGTCCCACTTCAGAGATTTACAACTTACAAAACTGCAGCATAGTTAAAGGTGCCATCTTTCTAGGGGAGATTTTAAACTAAACCTCCATTCATATTTCCAGGTAAACATAAAAGATCCCATGGCATTATTTGAAGAAGTAGGGAGTTCTCTTGCAAAACAAGCCAACACTTATCCTTCAACCAACAACATTGAAGTAAGTTGTCTGTCCATTAATTTAGTTGCTGTTCGTAAGAACTTGCAATGTGAAAGATATCTGCTATATTGGTGTCATTACATAGTAAAGGAATAACATTTTCAGGTAAAAGACATCCATAGTTCATCTAGCCTGTCCACAATATCCATTTGGTGCATTTTCAAAAACTGAATTTCACATTTTGTCAAAAGCATGTGCAGTTTTTCCTTTAAAAGTCTTTATCTTTGTTACATAATGCACACTGCAAATGCTTAGCTTAATTATACCCAGTTTATCAAAATCTTTACCTTTTTAATCTCTTTTATCATATCCCCTTTGCATCTCTCTTGCAACAAGAATACATTTCATTAGTTGTTTGCTGGCTATTGCACATCCCAGTGGTGTGAAAGGAATTATAAAAGTGTTAAATTCTTCTTTTGAAACATGTACAGTTACATGTTGAAAGAATCCAGCTTTCCATTTCTCTCTTGTCTGAGAGGAATCATTACCGCAACAATTTTCATAAATACAGAGCCTTTAATGTAGATAAATGTCTCAAGCAACTGCAATGTGGAGATCTGCTCTGGTGTAAACTATAATCTCACTTTCTACATTCTGATTTGAGATATTAACAGCTCATAATTGTCAAGTGGTTAATTGTCTGAGAAAAGGGCTTAATTATATTTAAATGTTGAAGTTTGCAGGAGAAAAGACATCATATTATCCCTAAATTTACAGCAATGCTGTTAATTGCCTGATACCAAAAAAACAAAGCTCACAGACCTTTGCCATCTGTGATTAATGAGTGCAAATAGTATTTTTATTTCGGTGACAGTGAGGAAGTTATGCCAGAATTGGGGGATAAGAGCTAATTAAGAAGCCAGTGATGCAGTTTAGTAATGTAATCAATTCACATCCACCCTTTCAGCACATTGTATGATGAAACACTCATTGTTATCATAGGATGAAAATAAATGTGAGCAACATTTCAAAAGCTCCAGGGGTACCCCTTATGATCAATAGAATTTTATTTTTTTGCCAATCCAATCACTTCTTCATGGTTCCCAACAACTTTCAGTGGATCAATACAATTGTTTAATGTAATTCTTGATGCAGGGTTCCGAACTGAAACATTGACAATTACTTTCCTCCCATCAATGCTTCTCAGCCTGCTGAGTTCCTCCGGCAGATTGTTTGTTGCTCCAGATTACAGCATCTGCAGTCTCTTGTGTCTCCTTTGATGTAATTCTGTCTGCAGTTTTGTTTCTCTTTCTTTTTTTGCCAAATCTTTTCCTCTCAGAAAGCATTGATTCTCTGTTGGGTTGCAAATCCATGTCAGCCTTACCCAGCTGGTTTTTCCTTATCCACGGAGGGAGCTTGGAAACCCTTTCATTGAACTTGATTTACCTCAAGCCCAAGGTTCACGTTTACTGATTCAGCAAGTCATTAAATATCTATCAGAAGCCGGAACCCAGTCAATGTTACCCTTTCCATTCCATCCCACAGGTGAGGTCCAAGGTCATTGAATGTACCCTTCAAGGGGTTTTGAATGATGTGAAAAATAGGAGTTTCAGATGTTCTGGATTTCCAAAAATTTGCAATGAGAAATAATGCTCAGGCTATTACTGTCATACTAGAGGAAACCTAACAGCAGCTTTCAGAGTAGACTCATCTGCAATTAAATGTGGAAATCCAGGGTTGATATTTTGCATCCAAGTGCAATGTAGTCTGCAGGAGTCAATAAACTGACAAAGAAACTCAAGTATTTATTAATTATATCCCCTGAAAAATGATATACTTAGGTGCATGGGTTGTGGAGATGCTTTTATTTTTGAACACTTTTTTAGGGTGTTCGCGTTACTAGAAATGTTAGCATTAATTCACTATCCAGCAATGTGGCAGTGAACACCTTGCACCACGCAAATATGATACAATTTAGCCCTATGCTTGTGTCATTACATGCCGACTATATTATTGTGATTCTGTGGTCAGTTATAGGCCAAAGCAGGTCATTTTTAGGACAAGTTTAAGAGTAACTTTGAACTGTTGCTCAATTAGAGGGTAAAATGTGGAAAGAGGTTACTTACCATCAAAATCTGCTTTGCAAAACCTTATTATCACTCCCTGAATAAAGATTGAAAATTGTGCAATGGCTTTGAACAGGGTGGAAATACAACTGCTGACACAATAAAATTGCTGGAAAACAAGAATCGTGTGATGTAAATTCAATCCCCTTAAAACTGAAGTGAATCTTTGGTTACTATTCTCAGCAGAGCACGCACAAATTGTGATATGTAGCTTGTTTGTTGCAATGACTAAAGAGATTTTTGGAAGTGTTAAACTCACTCATCATCTGCTCTGTCATGTGAATGCAAGTGAGGCCAAAGTGCTATTTTGAACCTTAGCCAATGTCACTAAGACAAATTATCTGGTCATTATCACATTATTGTTTGAGTGACCTTTCAGGTACAAGTTGTGTTGCTAAATCATAGCATGACCAAATTTCAAAGGTAATTTTGTACCTGCTGACTCAATGACAAGATGAAAGAATATATTAAAATCTCAATTTCCTTCTTCTGTAGATGCACTTTTGATGTATGGGGAAAACTGCCAACCATGTCTTGTTAGATGTGACCAGGAGAGTATGATTGGGAATGCCCTCTTACATTATAAATATTAAGATCTAAGAAGGACTAGTGATCCACTTGAAAACAATTAAATGATAATTCAGCAATAGGTTGACTTTATCATCTTTTAGGCACTTAGTGCAAACCAGTTTGATATGTGAGACCCACTTGATGACTTTAGCAGGCTCAGAAGTCAGATTAGGACAATAAGGCACACTATAGACTGAAACTATATCACATCAGCTTGATTGGGCCACCATGACTGCATCATTATTTGAGTCCACTGCACTTTGGGCTAATTCATTAGAACTTGTTAATTATAAGTTTATTTCTCATGCAGTAAGTAAAATCACTTTACCTGAAAATTCACACATACCAAATTAGCTCACTATTTGCTCAAATTTGTACCAACTTGTATGTATCCTTTTGATAGCTTTGTTTGTGTTTTGATGTTTTTAAAATGTTTCATGTAACCCCACCAATTGCACCATATAATTGGAATAGAGTTGCTCTTGGCTTTTATTTGCACTTCTATTATTTTACCATATGGTTTACCTGTCTGCACATCAGCACCTATAAGTTATTATACTGGTCAGGGTTTTGATTGTGATTGCACAATGAAATGCTCCAATTTTTTTATCAAGCAGAGATAAAATGAACATTGGAGATTTTGGCAACAAAAAAGGCAGCTCACTACCACATTCCCAAGGAGAAGTAGGGATGGGCTACAAATGCTGACATTGCCAAGGTTTCTCACAACTCATAAGTGAATAAAAATGCAGCTGTACTAGCTTTGCATGTGAGTTTGTATTTAACTATAATGAGGGGAAAGCAAACTTGGGAAGAATATATTATCTCATTACAATCAAATTGGACTGGCTCAACCAGTTGTAGCATAGTGGGATAATTTATTTGTAGCATTACTTTCCTCATTACCATGTCATGAGCAAGGTAAATGGCAGGAGTACCCATCCACTGAATCATTAAATGCAAATTCATTTTACCAAAGGGTAAAACCAAGGTTAAAATTCACGGAACAGTAAGTGCAAACATTTTGGTGGAAGAATTGATTTGACCAGGAAAGGGTGGAACGAGAGGAGGTATGGAATAATAGTTTCCAAAGGGTTTGGATTTACTTCAGCAACTTTTGTGAATATGGGCACCTTCAGAGTGCTGACACCCTTCAGAGTTGCCCTGCAGGCTCCTGGAATTGAACACTAATTGCGAGGATATCCATGCACAAACCAGGAAATAAAACAAAGTGATATTAAGACAATGGTGGCACTCATTTTTTCTGAAGGATTGAAACTTGACCAAAGTTCACACCATGGCTGAAGGTATCCACAAGTGAAACTGTAAATATTTCCTAAATATGTGTTTTTTTTCCCCCACATATAAAGCAAATAGGATCCCTGCCACTCCCACTACGGTCATAGATAGGACCTACATTTTCAATAGATCTCCAGAATTGATGAGTAATCAATGAAATGTGTTTTTTTTTCTCCGGAGCATCAGAGGCTGAGGGGAGACCTGATAGAAGCTCATAAAATTATGAGAGACATAGAAGCTTTATCCCTGGGTAGAAATGTCCAATACTGGAGGACATATATTTAAGGTGAGAGGGAAAAAATTGAAAGGAGATACACGGGCAAGATTTTTTACACAGAGAGTGGAAGGTGTCTGGAATGGGTGACTTGGGTAGTGGTGAAAGCAGATATGATAATGGCTTTTAGATAGACAGATGAATCTGCAGGGAGTGGAGGGATATGGATCATGTACAGGCAGAAGAGATTTAGTTAATCTTGGCATCGTGTTTGGCACAGACATTATGGGCTGAAGGGCCTGTTCCTGTGCTGTACTGTTCTATGTAAGTTACGTATTTCCTTCATTTTCTTCAAATGTGTTAATTTATTAATTATGAAAATGTTAGAGATGGAATTGAAAAGCTTTTATCTACAGGTCAATGAAGAGTTTACTTCTCAGTAGGAGTTACCTATGCCTTGTTGGATTTAGCAGAGAGCAGAAATATTGCGGTGGATTTGGGGGTGGGGGTGTGGAGGGAGAGGGGTGAGTAATGTTTCCCAACCCAGATACCCAGGGTGCTGGAGTGGATTTAAGAGTTTGAACATCACACCTCCAACTTCCAGTCAAATTAGACTTTTATTCGCACCCTTCAACCTGAAATTCTTTTACCCAGCAAGTTGCTGGAAGTATGAGGTGATAACAAAGGCAAGGGGAGGCCTGGGATCTATTTATCTCCTTAACCAATGATATTTAAGGGTTGCGAGGTAACTAGAGCCATGGTAGAGAAACGGACACATGAGTGTGGATCAGTAAGTGACAAATCAGGCACAACAAGAAAGGAGGTCAGAGATAAAGAAAGCAGCAAAAAACTGAGGGACACCATGAACCAGGATTCTGGGAGGAAACCCTCTTCTCCTTTGAAATAGCTGTCAAGCAATCTTTTAGATGCATATAAATGGGCAAATTGGTTTTCAGGACTGTTTAAAACAGTTTTTTTTTGTTGAAGCTGCATTTTATTTAAATTGTTTCTAAGAAGTTAATAAAACCACATTTTCAATTGAAGCTAAAGGGAATTGGCAGACAGAAGCAGAGTACTTCTGGTAATAGGATAAAAACAGAAAGCGCTGGAAAAGCTCAACAGCAGGCAGCATCTGTGGAAAGAAAAGCTAAATAACTGTTTCATTAGCCAGTTGTATTCTATTAGAAATCATTTGATAAAACATCCTGCAAACACCTTGCTTCAGCTCCATAGTAGACTCTAAATGGCAACCCTGGTCTCACCCTGTTGGAGATGTCCTTTGTTCCAGCTACCTTTCCATGACTCTCTCTGAAACTTAAAATTTGTTTTTTCTCTCTCACTTTTCCATTTCTGACAAACTTTAACTCTGTTACCAGATGCTCCCTAATCTGATTAGCGTTTCCAGAATTTTTTGTTTTTATTTCAGATTTCCAGCAACTGCAGTTTTTGTTTGATTTTCGAAATCCTCAACCAACTTGCACAGACAAACAGATTAAATAATGCTTCAGTAATGTTGGTTAAGGGATAAACACAGGAAGACTTCCCTGGTCTTCTTCAAAGTCTTTCTACTTCAGAGGTCAGGTGCTCGAATCTATTACTGCCTTGGTGATGCTTAAATATCCAGTGACTGGGGGGGGGGGGGGGGGGGGGGGGGGGGGGGTGGGGCGGATTTATATTTATTGTTGGTGCTTCCTGCCTCTGCAGGAGTGGATCTATTCATCATGGGTCTGTTTCATGTAAGAAATCAGAGTAGGAGGAAGCTGTCCACCCTTTTGAGTCTGCTCTGCATTCATCAACATCATGGTTGATCTTCTACCTCAATGCCATTTTTCTCTACTATCCCCTTACCCTTAATATCAATCAATCTCTGTTTTGAATGAACTCAACAGCCAAGCTTCCACAGCTGTCCAAAGTCGAGAACTCCGAAGATACACCACACTGAGAGTGGAGGTTTCCCTCATATCAGACCTTTCTCCTTGTTCTGAGGTATGACCCCTGATTCTTGACTTCTTTGCCAAGATGCAGCCTGTTAACCCCAGTAAGAATTCTGTAAAATTCAATGAGAATCTCCTCTCTTTCTTCTAAACTCTAGGGAATATAGACCTGATCCACTCAACCTCTCATTATACAGCAAACCCACCATCCCTGGAACTAAACTAGCAAATCTTTGCTGTACTAATTCCACAGCAAGTACTTCCTTTCTTAGGTAGCAGAACAAAACTGTACACTTTACTCCAAGTCTAAGCTCATTAAGATCCTACACAATTGCAATAAAACTTCAGTGAGCCCCAGTGACTCCGGAGATGGATTACTACATTTAGAAAATGACGAATACTCTGTTTTTCCTACAACTGATTTTGATTTATTGCCCTGGTTCTGCTAACTTAAAAACTCCAAGTGTGTTTCCTTTCCAACATATGAAAAGGAAGACAGATGACCCTTTCTCCCTGGCAGCACTGCTTTTTTTACATGAGTTCCTTTGGACAAACTTATGGGCCAAAAAGCAATGGATGAGTATGGATAGATGCCCATTGGTCGGAGTAGACGTTGTAGACCAAGTAGCCTGTTTTGTGTGTTATGACTCTACGACTCTGACTCTTAAACTTCTCTTTCAGTTCATAAATCTGCACTTTTAAAATATCAGCCTTCTAATCTTTCATCCTCAATTTGCTGCAATGTTGCTGATCTGCTGAACAAAAGCATGGTGACCATTACTCCACCTCATTCACGCTGGTTGCTCCCCTGATATAGCCCTTATCTAAAGTTCCTTTATACTTGTATGGACATGTTTGACAACTGGTTTAGCCATCACTATAAGGTCTGATTGGACCACATTAAGCACCAAAACCGCTCACTACTCAAAGCTCGCCCTGGACTGAAAAACCTACAGCTTATTTTCTCTCCTGTCTCCTCCAACCTCATCTCCAATAACAAGTGCACAAACTGATGGATTTCTTCTCCACTTTGATTATCACCAGCCAGGCAGTTGCCTCTACCATCTCCCATTTCCTTCGAAAAACACAATGATGCTGGAGGGACTCAGCAGGCCAGGCAGCATCCATAGAGAAAAGCAGGTGGTCAACGTTTTGGGTCAGGACCCTTCTCCAGGACTGAAGACAGGAAAAAGGGGAGCCCAATATATAGGAGGGAAAAGCAGAGCAGTGATAGGCGGACAAAAGAGGGGAGGCGGGGTGGGCACAAGGTGGTGATAGGTAGATGCAGGTAACAAATAGTGATAGGTAGGTGTGGGGGAAGAGAGGAGAGCCCATCTACTGGGGGATGGGTCAAGGGTAAGAAGAGAGAGAAACAAAAAGGCTAGGAAAGGGAAAAAGGGAAGAAGCCTGGTGGGGGTGGGGGGGTGGGGTTGGGGGGCAGGGGATGAGGATTACTGAAAGTGGGAGAGTTCAATATTCATGCTGTTAGAGTGCAAGGTTCCAAGATGGAAAATGAGGTGCTGTTCCTCCAGTTTGCGCTTATAATTCTCCTGGCAGTGGAGGAGGCCGAGGACTGTCATATCAATGATAATGTGGGAAGGGGAGTTGAAGTGACTGGCAACAGGGAGATGCAGGTTATGGTTACATACAGAGTGCAGGTGTTCTGCGAAGCGGTCACCTAGTCTGCGTTTGGTCTCGCCAATGTAGAGGAGGTCACACTTGGAGCACCAAATGCAGTAGATTTTATTAAGGGAGGTGCAGGTGAATCTCTGTCTCACCTGAAAGGACTGTTTGGGTCCCTGACCTGAAATGTCGACAGCCTGTTTTTCTCCACGGATGCTGCCCGGCCTGCTGAGTTCCTCCAGCATCATCGTGTTTTTCATCTAGATTCCAGCATCTGCAGTCCTTTGTTTCTGCCTCTTTCCTTTAGTCTACCAGTCCAAACTTCTAATGGAGCCCCCCTCCACCCACCCCAGCCCAGCATCAAACTCCCATCTTTCCCCTATTTCTCTCCTTTCTCCCCCCGACCTCTGAAAAATCTTCCAGCTCATGAGATTAGCTGTTGCTTCCATTATCCTATGCCCCTTGAAAGACTTACCGCTCAACCTTCCTTCCTTTCCAGTCCCACATGATATCATTAACATCTCTTCTTCCTGGCCACTGCTCTCCTCTTCTAAAATCTGTCAGTACCACTCTTCTTGAAGAAACCTAGCCATTCATTGAGTCATAGAGTCAAAGAGAGATACAGCATCATCTTCCAGCCACTGAGTCCGTGTTGACCAGCAATCACATATTTACATTAATCCTATATTAAACCCATTTTTAATTTTCCCCAACATTTTCATCAACTCCCCCCAGATTCTACCACTCACATAGACACAAGGGGCAATTTACAATGGCCAATTAACCTGCCAACCAGCATGTCTTTGCGATGTGGGAGGAAACTAGAGCACTCAGAGTAAACACACGTGGACAGCGCTCTTTGTCAGGATCGAACCCGGGTCTCTGCATTGTGATGCTGTGGGTCTATTTGCTGCCTCGCTTTGCTGCCCCATTCAACTCTGTCATCATTGCAAACTATCACCGCATCTCCAACCATTTTTTCCTCTCAACATCCTTGAATCTGTTGAACCTTCTAATATTTATTGCTCATCTTCTCTCGATTTATATTGTTTTAATCCCTCTAATCCACCTCTGCCACAGTATAGTAAAAACTCTGATCAAAGTCACTAATGATGTTCCACATGCCTGTGACCAAGGTAAGTGATTCATGCCTGTTGTTCTCAATCTGCCTGCAGCCTTTGAATTAACTGACCACATCATCCTCTTCCAACATTTCTGCCCAAGTGTCAGTGAGATAGGAACACACTCACTTAATTCCACTCTTTTCTATCCAGTCAAAGACAAAGAATCACCAGTAATGACTTCTTTTCCTGATACATTGCCCTATTCTCTGTTGTCCCTAAGTATCACAACTTCACCTTTCTCATTAATACAATATCAGTTTCCACATTGAGCTGTTTTGTTATGTTACTATGACACTAATTTAGCACATATCTCTTTTTAGACCACTTATGCATTTTATGTATTGCCATTTTAAGTTTTGAGTACATCAGTAGCTTAAGTGTGACAATGAAGAAGGCAGATATTGTGCTTACAATGTACCCTGCGATGGATATGTGGAATTAATCACAAATATTAGGGTTAAAATACTTGAAGTTTACAAATTCATTTTTACGTTACCACTGCCTCTCTCAAGTCTTTCATTTTCTTTAAATTGTCAGATTGTTTGTCCAACACTCAGTACTGGAAGGAAGTTTCTAGAACTTAATATTAAAAAAGACTGAAACCATTGTTTTTGGTTCCCATTGCAAGGTCTGATCTTTAGTCATCGAATCGATCCCTTTATCCGACAGTCATCTGAAACTGAATGTTCACAACTTTTGTGTCCTATCTGAAGCTGAGTTAAGATTTGGATCCTGTACCCATGCCATTACTAAGATTACCTATTTTCACCTTTGTAACTTTGCTGGACTTCAGCTATACCTCAATTGATCTGCTGCTGAAACTGTAATTTCTCCCTTTGTCCTCAGACTTGACAATTCTAATGCACTCCTAGCTGTCCTCAATTATTTCACTCCCTATAAACTTGAAGTTACCACACCCTGTTGCCTATGGTTACTCACACCATGTCCTATTGACTCATCAACCATGTGCTTTCTGGTCCACACTCGTTCCAAGTTCCCTGTCTTCAGTTCCCTTCATAATTACACTCCTCCCCACATATCTGCTCCAATTCTGGCCTCCTGAACAACCCCAAGATTAATTGATGGTCAAGTAATCAGCTGCCACTGTCCTGATCACCACCTCTTTTTCCTATTGAATAAAGCCTAGAACTTTGAGAACATTAGTTTTGATACCTGACCTAATATCTCTGGATCATGGTCAATATTTATATTTCTGTGAAGTGATGGGATGTTTATGCCATATTAAGTAGACAATATAAATAGAAATTGTTTTGTTCATACTGTAATGTGGTCAAGGATTGTTAAATTTCTGACAGCCACTGTATATATGAAGCCAGAAACTGGTATTGGTATTGGTATTGGTTTATTATTGTCACAAGTGCCGAGGTACAGTGAAAAGCTTGTCTTACAAACTGATCGTACAGGTCAATTCATTACACAGTGCAGTTACATTGAGTTAGTACAGAGTGCATTGAGGTAGTACAGGTAAAAACAATAACAGTACAGAGTAAAGTGCCACAGCTACAGAGAAAGTGCAGTGCAATAAGGTGCAAGGTCACAACAAGGTAGATCGTGAGGTCATAGTCCATCTCATTGTATAAGGGAACCGTTCAATAGTCTTATCCCAGTGGGGTAGAAGCTGTCCTTAAGTCTGGTGGTACGTGCCCTCGGGCTCCTGTATCTTCTACCTGATGGAAGAGGAGAGAAGAGAGAATGTTCCGGGTGGGTGGGGTCTTTGATTATGCTGGCTGATACACCAAGACAACGAGAGGTAAAGACAGAGTCCAAGGAGGGGAGGCTGGTGCCTGTGATGCGCTGGGATGTGCCCACAACTCTCTGTAGCTCCTTGTGGTCTTGGGCAGAGCAGTTGCCGTACCGAGCTGTGATATACCCAGATAGGATGCTTTCTATGGTGCATCGGTAAAAGTTGGTGAGACTCAAAGGGGACAAACCAAATTTCTTTAGCCTCCTGAGGAAGTAGAGGCACTGGTGAGCTTTCTTGGCTGTGGCATCTATGTGATTTGACCAGGACAGGCTGTTGGTGATGTTCACTCCCAGGAACTTGAAGCTCTCAACCCTCTCGAGCTCAGCACCATTGATGTAGACAGGTGCATGTACACCACCCCCTTTCCTGAAGTCAATGACCAGCTCTTTAGTTTTGTTGACATTGAGGGAAAGCTTGCTGTCATGACACCATTCCACTAAGCTCTCTATCTCCTTCCTGTACTCCGACTCATCGCTGTTTGAGATATGGCCTACAATGGTGGTATCATCTGCAAACTTGTAGATGGAGTTGGAGCAGAATCTGGCCACACAGTCGTGAGTGTATAGGGAGTAGAGTAGAGGGCTGAGGACGGAGCCTTGTGGGGCACCAGTGTTGAGAATAATCGTGCCGGAGGTATTTCTGCCTATCCTCACTGATTGCGGTCTGTTTGTTAGAAAGTCAAGGATCCAGTTACAGAGGGAGGTGTTGAGTCCTAGGTCTCAGAGTTTGGTGACAACCTGATAAGAATTTGTTTAAAAGTCTGCTGGTTACCTTGTCCTCTAGTTTATCTGCTCTATACAATTAACATCAGTGAAAAAGGCTTAATGATTATTTTATTTACTTATTTTCAGAATTTGTTCTTCAAGTTGGCAATGGAGTATAAAAGTAATCCAAGTAAGTGTGGCAAAAGGTTACTTGCCTATAAAAAGGCTCAGATTGTGCTTTACCCTGGCTGTGAGCTTGATAGAGAACCACTGGCTAGCTGCCATTTTGGGTTAGCTTGATCTGGACATTGCAACATGGAAGTCAGGAACAAGGTGGGGATCAAACGCCAGCACGGCTGACATCCCGCTCTGTTGTTGGGCTCAGCAATAAGGTCAGGGGTAGAACACAGATTTGCTGAGTTACAGGTCTGGATGCTCTTCATATCTGTTCCCTCAGCTTAGAACCAACCATGGCAGGTACATATATAGCATGGTCCATTTATTTGAATGGGATCATTGACTTGTGTTGGAAAGGCAAGCACAGATGAACGTATGTGTGTTTTTCTTTATTTTATTCAATCTTAATATTCTTTATTAATTGCTATAACTCAAGTATATCTTTAAGAACATAAGAAACATGATCAGGCCCAGTTATCTCTTAAGGACGCTGTGGTACTGAGCTAGAGGATGTTTGAACTCATGCGAGAACAAAACTTAAGTGTGACCCTTGGAATAACTTAAGCAGCAGGCATGAAAAGTGGGGCAGATCAAGCCCATTGACTTCATTGGATGGGCATTTTACCAAAAGCACTGATCACTTCTATCCACAGCTATAAAACCATGGTGGTTTAATATAATTCACAGTATTGATGTCCAAGGGTTAAAATCCAGCTCGATCACACGTTTGCAAAAGTCTTATATCTTTAATGTGACATATTGGAATACAAAACAGTTAAAATTAAGTAAGTTGCTGGTACAGGAAACAAAGAACAAATGCATTGCATAAAGAAGTATTATTGACTGAAGTTAAGCTCCTGCTACAAGTTGGAACAAGAAATAGACTCTCTAAACATTCCATTGCAAAATCCTGATATTTCATTGGACATAAGTGACTCATTGAAACATGCAATCAGTCATTGACAGCTGTTCATATGCTGAAAAATTTATCTTGCTAATTATTTTTTTCCAAGTGACAGTGCTCCTTTAATGGACAAGAAGTTAATTTTGTTAGTAAAGGTTATCAGATTATCCAAAGAACTTAACCATATATATTTCTTGCCCATATTGCAATGACTTTAAGTCAATCACTTGGCGAGGGCAGGGTTGCAAAAGCATTTCAATATCTCAGATTTTGATATCATTAGGCAATCCACACAGATACGGTGTAAGCTAGGAACTTTTCACCATCACCTTCAGACATGAAATTGCAAACCAGTTTATAAGACCCTAAGGTGAAGCTAATATATAGTCTCCTTAGTAAAATGAGTAGCAATGTTAAAATGAAAAATTTATCTATCTCTGTGCATGTGCACATAATGCATATAAAATATGCATATTCCACATTATACATTAAGTTATGTTGAATCATTACTGCTGTAAATAATGCATCGTAAAGCACAACAAATCACTGAAAATATTCAAGCAATAAAATTAAATTCAGACTTTGGGACTATCTCCATTTGGCAAAGATTGGACTATGAATTATCCACCAAACTATAAGTGAACGTGCTGTAAAACTACACTGGCTCTGTCTCACTACAGTGAATTATAATCCATTATAATATTTGAAATTAAGAATCCCAAAATAAATATACAAATATACATGTACATAACCAATATGAGAAAGAAATCATGTTAAATTCATGAAGGTTTTATTGGTTTATTATTGTCACTTGTACCGAGGTACAGTGAAAAACTTGTACAGGTCAAAACGAATATTTCCAATGGCTTTTCCATATCTTGCAACCACTTTTGTTCCCACATCTGACTTAATCTAATCTTACATTTTAAATTTAGCTAACATTGAATCATTTAAACATTGTGTTACTGAAGGAGAGCATTCAGCCCATTCTTTAATCTTGGCCCTATGGCTAAGTGCTCTTGACCCCAAATATGATGCAAACAGTTTGCTTCTACCTTTAAATTTCTGAAACATTTCTATTATATTGCCTGCCCTTAGCATTGTTCTATGGGTTTATGTCGTAATATACCTCATAGTGTTGCACTGAGTTCAAGTAAACCTCCCTTGTTCGCAAAATCAAAGTGCAGGAGGAACTCAGTGGGCCAGGAAACGTATGTGGAAGCAGAGGGATGGTCGATGTTTCAGTTTGAGACCCTTCATAAGGACTATAGCTGCTTGTTTCTCCCTTGTTAGTGGTAGGTTCGCTGATCCTCATGGAAAATGGTGGCTGGGGCACACTCAAGAATCTTATAATAGGGTGGGTTATTGCTAGGGATAGCACTGACATTATTGCCAAATGCATACTGCCTTAGCAAAAAAATGATTGCTAACTATGTGTAAAGAGCACCTCTACCAGTTGCTTGTCGTGACAGTTGACAATAGCAGCTGGAAGCAATTTTGCATGCTTCAAGAAACCCAGAAATGGTTGTATTCAACCTGAAAGAACAATGCACCTATCTCCTGAGAGGCTGCTTCACAAAGCTTTAGAACTGGAGGAAGAATTGATGGTGATAGAAAGGAATTGATTGTCTATCCATGTGTACGAGTGGAAATGTCTATGAAAGAGCCTGCATGAAAGTCATATCGTGAAAAGTTTGCTGAGTGATATTCTGTAAATTACTGTGTACAGGTGTTGGTTTCAGCATTTTCAGAGTATGTTGTGAGGTCAGTCAAACTGATCACTCTCTAATTCAGAATCTCCACTTCAATAAATCTACCATCAGTTATAATTTTATCATTGCATCCCCTAAATCAAAAACAGAAGCATGAATGTGTGATTTACCACAATTTTTACTACAATTGATAGTAATGACCACTGTAGCCACGGTGAGCCAGAGCAGAAATGGTAGGTATTTAATAAGATGAATGAGCAGCCACTTAAACAGGTTGCTTTGCCTTGGTTGATATTGACTCTTGCTGTGGCTGCATTCATTCAGGCTACTGGAGATTATTCCATAAGGCACCTGACCTATGCCTTGTAGTGGATAAAAAGGCTTTGAGCACAGAATAACCAGCCCTTGCCCTGTTCCAGTCATCATGGGATTTATGTGGTTCGTAAAGTTGAATTCCTTGTCAGTGGTAACTCCCAGAATATTGATGATGAGCGACACCACTTAATGATAACACCACTTAGCAATAATGGGGAATAACTCTTGTTTGACATGCTCATTGTTTGGCAATTATTTTTTGCTTCAGTTATAATGTTCATCTAAATGGTCTTTATTAGTAAGTTATTCCCTAAGCTTATTAGCTCTAGTATGGCTTAATTTTCCTTCTTACTCTGCCCATTTTCTACAACATTGTACATTATTGGAAGCTCTTAATATGAGCCTACTGACTCAAATATGGCCAATCAAATTTAATCAGATATCAAATAGCCATTTGCTAATCAAAAGTGCAAAGTGACACAGTGCATTCGTTTGACCGAGGGCAGGGAGTGGAGGTGAGATGTGTAGATCCACTGCAAGTAACTCAAGTTTATAGCAAAATGATATGATCTTCATTATACAGCTTGTTAGTAGATGGTAGGCCAAGGTTTGTTAAACTCTAGTAAGTATAGGATGAAGAAAAATACAATGTTCATCGCTATTGCTGATCCCAGTGTTTAAATAGCTCTGCATATTCAACTGAAAGTAATTTTGGACCTGAATTCTAGTGGATGTTTTATGAATTCAAGTGAAGGGCAATGTTTGGACGTTGGTTTGCAGGGTAAGGTTTAGTCCCTGAAATGAAAGTTGCACCAGATGATTTTTCAAGTAAGGTCATTGAAGTTTTTGTGAAATGGTTTGTGTGTCGTCGTCTTCCTGCCTTACAGCAATCAGTTATGATTCTCTTACTTACAAGGTACAGAAATTCGGAAATGTTTAAGAGAACACAGATGCCTGATGTAACAACCATAAATATAGTGAAGATCCTTTTCTCAGTGGGTCTGGCAATGAAGCAATCAACGGTATTGGGGCAAGGATCTAGTTTACATTTAACAAGACGAGGCAAGTCAAAGTTTTCATAGATGTTATGAAGTATGTACAGGAACCCCATATCAATTGCTGCTTTACACACAAGGCTGATTATGTAAGTCCACCACAGTCCTCCTTTCTTCTTCCCTGTGTCTGGGTAAAGACTACGACAGTTCTCACCATGCTTCTTCTTGTTCTTCCTCTCCCTTTCTTCTCTGTAAGCTACATGCATGACCACCAACAGGGATGGAGTGGAGACAAATATCAGCTGGAGAGCCCACAGTCGGATGTGCGAGACTGGGAAGTAGTGGTCAAAGCAGACATTTTCACAGCCAGGCTGCTTGGTGTTGCACTCAAAGTCTCTTTGGTCATCACCCCAGACTTTTTCTGCTGCGACCACATAAACCATCACTCGGAAGAGGAAGACGACGGACAACCATATCCGACCGAACCCCGTCGAGTATTTATTCACCCCGCTGAGGAGGCCTTGAAGAAAACCCCAATTCATTGTACCTGAAAGTCTTCAATAATACACAAAAGGAAACAAAATATGATGAAATATTAATGAATAGAAACAGATTTAAAAACCATTATAGAAAAAGACACTTTAAAACAATCTTTTAAATGGCAATATATCAAAATATTCCTACGATTCCACATTAATCAGATATTGTCTTTGTTTCCCAAGGAGCACATTACGAAATGGGTGACTAAGAATTTAGTTGGGAAACAATTGGTGAAATTAGGTTGCATTTTGAAATGGTTTTCTTCTCTAAGAATTTTTCTCCATTTGAAAACAACCATGTGAAGAATTTCCTCTTTTTAGGTTTCAGTAATGGTTCCTGAAGTTTAGTCATATCCAGAAACAGTGATGTGCAATCAAGCAGTTGATCACCATGGGCAGCGGTTCCTAATTTTAATATTGGGTGGCGTTCCGATCCAGTTAACATCTCGTTCAGCTAAAGTTCAGTGTGAAGTTTCACTGCCCCTTTGGACTTCAGGAACATGGGCACCAGGAAATGACAAAAGAGACAATCTTGATAAATACTGAGAACTCAACAATGCAAGATTCCTGGAAAAGTGTATGAGTTCAAAAAAACAGAAAAACAAAAACAGCACACACAAAAATATTGGAAAGCAAAGTGGTGGAAAATCCCAATCTGTGTTACATATACGTAAAATAAAGAAGATATCAAGAAATATCCTATTAGAGTGTAGGGGTGAAAAACATTTATTTAACTCTAAGTGAATACTTTATATCTGTCTTCATGGAGGAGTGGCATGATAAGACACTGACATTAAGGATGAAGATAGCTAAATATTGGAAATGATAGATATATAGAGAGAAGCCATATTAAGTGATCAACCATATTTAAAAAGAGGATTAATCACTAGTGCTGGGTAAAATGTATCTGAAGTTCATAAAAGAAGCAAAGAATATAGTTACATTGGGGCTAGATGATCACTTTCCATTCTTCATTAACTGCAGTTATGGTGCCAGAGGGCTGGATGATAGACAATTATTCAAAAAGGGAGAAAGAGACAGCTCAGTCTCATCTGCCTAACAGTGGTCATCGGCAAATTGGTGGAAAAATTCTGGGGGCAGCATGAATTTGCGTTTAGATAGGAATGAGTTTAATCATGAACAGCCAACATAGATTCATTGAGGTAAGGTCACATCTGACTAACTTAACAATGGTAAAATGGAGTTGCATTTTGAAAAGGTTTTCTCCTCCAAAAGCTTTTTGTATTTAAATGATAACATTTGGAGAGGTTGTTCCTGGGTTTCAATGGTGGCTCCAAATGGTTGATCATTTCCAGAAATAGGAGTAGGCAAGCAGTTACTTGTTTATCAAGGGAAGAGGTTCCTGATTTCAACATTAAGAAGAGCAATCAACTACATTAATCCGATTAAAGAAAGTAACAAGAAAAGTATTGATTCATAATGAATGTTTGATTGACCACTGCGAGGTATTTAAAATGGAGATGGATGAATTTTTGAAAGGTTGAGGAATTGAGGGCTCTGGGAAATGGGCACAGAAGAGGAGTTGTGGCTTGGAGCAGATCAGTCATGAGGGATTCAAATATTCCTGATCTTATTTTCTTGTGGTCTTGTATTCATCCTCCACAGTAATATTGTTAATTTGGCTTGACTATTCTATATGTAAATTAATGTGACTCATTATTGTGTGGTACCCATGTTAAAATATATCTAATTTACTGTTTGATGTCATCCCTACATTTTCTCCAGTGTTTGGAGTCCCGCAGACACTTCTAATTGATATGTTTTTTCCATTAGCTTCTTAGATCCATCAAGACAGATTTTACATCTTGGTTTTCTGATCTAATATCCTATCTCATTGTTGCTCTAATTTCATCCTTTAACTGGATCATCCTCTCACAATTCAAGTTCCTCTCCAGCCTGGAAGAGATGTCCCTCACCCTGACACTGGGTAGGCACCATAGCCTTCAGTTCACACGCTCCCAGTTGCAGAGGACAGTATCTACCCCTTCCCCCATCAATTTTGCCTCTGACTGCATCCATCCTCCTTTTTAATTCCTCTCACTTGAACGGCTTCCTGTACCACAAAGTGACGACTTTGCTTGTCCTTCCTGCAGTTGCTACACTTGTCAATAATGGTTGCAATAACCTCCATTCTATTGGACAACTGCAGGGACTGAGGTTCTTGCAGTACTACCTCATGGATCACTGTACTTAGCTCACTTGCAGTCACAACCTCCTGTCCCCGACCATGTGTCAATTCTAATGTATTTAATTTAAAGCATGTGGCTGCCTCCTGAAGCAAACAATGTAGGTAACATTCTCCCTACCTGATGTCTTGCAATGCATGCAGCTTGAACTTCAGTGTCTTAACATGGGACTAAAGTTCCTTGAGCCACAGATAATTACCTGGGACATCGTCACCTTGGACAAAAATGTCCGTAAGCTCCCACATATTGCCAGAGCAATGCAACATCTGTCCTCCCATTATTTTATTGATTTCATTAATGAATCCAATGTTAATCAAATTATTATCCTCAGTCGGTTTATTTATTTAAGTTTAGCTGCTAAAGTTTAGTTAAATGCTATAGGATAACTTAAAACTTACTCCACAGCATTGACCAACACAGTCTGGCCTATGATGTCACACTGTAGATTCCTCTTGTTTCAGCTTTCAGTCCACAATGTTTTAAACTCATGAAGCCTGTTCTTGCTTATGTTGAGAATGATGCAGAAAGCTATCCATGGACTGGTGAGATGGAGACAAAAGTGGCAAAAGTGGCAGATGGAATTCAATCCAGAGGAGTATGAGTTAATACATTTAAGGAGAGCAAACAAGGTATGGGAACACACAATGAATGGCAAGATACTAAAAAATGTGAAGAAACAATGGGTCCTCAAAGTGCATGTTCACAGACCCCTGAAGGTAATTGGAGAGGTAGATAAGGTGATTATCAGTTGAATTTTTATCAGTTGAGGCATAGAAGATAAGAGTAGGGTGGTCGAGGGGTGGGGTGGGGGGGTGGTGTGGGAGGGGTCACAACACTTATAAGCCACAGCCAGAGTTCTGTGTACTGTTCTGGTTAGCAAACTGCAGAAAGAATGTCACAGCAGTGGAACGGGTGAAGAGGAAACATACAAGAATGAAGCCAGATTTGGGGAATTATGGTTATGAGAGAGACTGACCTGGCTGGATTGGTTTCTTTGGAATGGAGGAGACTAGCAGGAGATGTGAGAGACATGAACAAGATGGATAGGCCCTATTTCCCTTGGCAGAGAGTTTGATAAGTAGGAGTTATAAATTTGTTAATTAGTGGAAAGACAAAGGGGCAGGAGGATTTCTTTTAGTCATGGAGTAGTGCAGTGATGGAACTCACAATGTGCAGCAAAAGTCCTGATCACATTTAAAAGGTTGCTGGATGAGGATTTGAAGAGCCATAGCCTATAATGCCTGTAGGGCTAGGACCAAGAGCTTGGAAGGAGTAACTTGTATAACTCCATTTCTGGCAGTCATGAACATGTGGCCTCCTTCTCTGCTGTAGACCTCCATCATTCTATGATCAGAAGTCTGGTTACTTATTAACATCCCACCTCACTTTTTTTTCCATCAAAATTAAAGCATCCATTAACGTTGACCTTTACATTCAGATCAGAGTTAATATGAAGGTTTTGAATACTTATGCTAAATATAGGAATGCTATTTATCCAGAGACCAGGTGTTCTAGCTAGGCTTAATGGTGGAGCATATCATAAAGAGTCTGAGGTTTCCTAGTGAGACAGTTGCTGAATCTACTAATTGAAAGGAGATGATACTTCGATATCTTCTGTCGCTGAAATTGCAATGTTAGTAGCTGTGTGGATCATACTGCTCTGATTTTTTTTCTGTCTAATTACCTGGTTGTGATTTGGCAGACTTTTACTAAAGATTAATTTCAGCCCACATTTGAGAAAATACTATGCCAGTGGATTCCAAAGACATGTGGAAATCAGCTAAGCAGACCAGAGCAACCATATCTTGTTATTTGAAGATAACAGATAGAAGATCATTAACTCTTTTGAGGGACTAATTTGGTCTATGTATTATTGGATTATTAAGGAAATGTTAAATAGCCTTTTACAAATGGACAAATTTGATACTAATGTCATCTGAATGCCATATTTTTGGAAAAAATGCAACAATAATTGAATGATGATTCTGTGCTCTATTTTCCCCGTGTTAAGTGACAATTGTTAAGAGGAGCAACACACTAAGAAGCTGGAGGAACTCAGTGAGTCAGGTAGCATCTATGGAGGAAAATGAACAGTTGACATTTCAGGTTGAGACCCTTCATCAGGACTGTTAAGAGGACATTCTTTGGATAATTACAGATGCACAGCTATTCGTATTCACTCCATTATGATTAATAAAAACAAAGCCATGAGTTGCTGTTGAAGTGACTCTGTGGGCTCCGCTCTCCATTGAAATACTTGGTTGTGAAATGACTCCTTAAATGTTGGCAAGACACTGAGATCAGACAAAATGCAATCATCAAGGAAGCAAAAGAGGAAATAGTTAATGCTGAAATTAATTTTTTGAAAACTTTAAATAGCTGAATGTGAGAGAATAAAGATAACTGTGATTAGCCTGGTGTTCAAACCAAAAGGGTAGATTTTGACTGTACAAAAGGTCAATAGCAACTGGTAGCCCATGTTACCATTTCCCTGTTTATTATTTCCAAAGTCAAAATCTATCCCAATGACTGTGACATGAATCCCTATAGATACGGGGTAATAATAGAGTGGGATAGATTCTAAAAATATTTTACAGAATGATGTCTACATTGCTGTGAAGATGGCATTACAATAGTCAATATTGATTTAGATATAACAGACTATTTCACTCATATATTGGAATTCTTTTAAGAACAGCTATGCAGGAAGGAATTTCAGAAAGTATTTACTGAACTTCTGTAATTTAAAAGATTAAACCTCTTGGAATTAATATCTTTATTAAAAAGCTAACTTAATCAGAGGAAGCAGGATTAACAAAGCTTTGGCTGGGAACGGAGATTTATGGAATTTCACTAAATAGAATAAGGAACAAAGACCTTAGAAAAATAAATTAACGATTGTATGAAAAGTAAATTTAATCATCTGAATGAGTGGCAGTTTAATTCTGGTGCAACCTTGTTATGTGAGATAATATTGACTGTTTAAATCAGATGAATGCAATAGCTAACTGTAGTGTAAAGTATAAAAAGTAGCCAGGTTGGTTGCATAAGTTTGGTCCTTATGTTCATAATGTAAAAATTGGTATTATACCGATATAATATAATTTTTGTAAGTAAATAGAATGAAATGTCTTGTACTATAAATGTACCGTATTTGCAAACGTTATGAATAAAGAATGTTTCTGCGGATAAAAAGAAATGTATTACCAAAATTGTCTCCAGAATAACCATCAGGTTGGTGGTGGGGTGGGGGGGGGGAGTGGTTGAGGTGGGGTAGTGTTGGGGGGGGGGGGGGTTTGGGAGGAGGGATTCTTCCGGCTGCTCAATGTGTGTTCAGCCCTGAGATGGTCAGGAAGAAATCCATTGGAGTGCTGAGCCCCAAAACATCAGCATTGGCTATCAGTCATTGTCGCATAGTGTCAATAATGTGCAGTCAGTTCTAACGTTGGCAACAAATATTTGGATGTCTACTATACACCATAGTGGAACCAATTTGGACTCTCTACTACCCATGATATGTGTGCCGGCTCATACAAATTTTCTGTCTACTGTACTATAACTGGATTCTGGGAGATGATTATGAATGAACCAGGAGCCTGAGCATACACTAACAAATCCCACCCTTCCCCACCCCAAAAGGCAGTAACCCATATGGTCACACAACACTAGGACAGGGAAGTTCTGGTGCATGGATGCAACCATCAGATTTAGTGGTGAAAACATCTTAGTGTCGGTCTACGCCTCTCAGAATTTGAATGTAAATACTTCCAGTATAAAAGTAGGTTAAATATTTCTGTTGTCCAGACACGTTGTAGATTCCTGGCTTGAATAAACAGTTTTTCCACAGGAATTTAGAGAACATATCAGTGTAGGAATATTTCCTTCGATCTCTGAGAAGCATGTCACACCCTGTTGGGCATTGGCGAGTCTTGTTCCTGAGGTTCTTGACAACCTTATCGAACTTCCCAATACTTTCTTCTTTCAAAAATCCCTAAGTCAAATTGATTTACATCTACATGATTTTAGAACTACAGCTCTACAAGATTCAGCAAGTCACCATGCTCAGACAAACATGGAAGCAAATGTCCCTGGGATTTCTACTTAGTACTTAGCAGATCTGCAGAGAGTTCTGTCCATTTGAAGATCAATTTAAAAGTAATGAATTTAGGCTGTGGGAACCCCCTGCATGCAAATGACACTTTGTATTTATGTATACGTTGAAATTAGATTTCACCCTTTTCTGGTGCAATAAACAGATGTTACATGTAATGTTAATACCCAATTAGGTTACCCATAAAAACTCAAGAACATGAGAAAATGGGGGTCACCAAGCCCCTCAAGCCTGCCCTGCCATTCAATATGATCATGGCTGATCTATGTTGGCCTCAACTCCTTTTCTGTGCCAGTTTCCCATAGCCTTTAATTCCTCGATCTTTCAAATATTTATCTAAGTCCACCTTAAATATTTCTAATGATCTGGTCTCCACCCCCCTCTGGGGAAGAGAATTCCAGAGATTCCCTACCCCCTGAGAGAAGAAATTTCTTTGAACATCAGTTTTAAATAACTGGCACCTTATCTCATATGTTGACTCTCCCACTGGTGGAAACATCTCAACATCTAACCTGTCAAGCCCCCTTAGGATCTTATGTGCTTGAATAAGGTCAGCCCTCATTTTTGTAAACTCCAAGGAATACAGACTCAAAGTATCTAACCTTTCTTGAAAGGACAAATCAAGAAAGTGGTGAAGAATCAATTAAACATTGTCAAGATGGTTTTCACCCTGAATCATGTGCAAAAACACTAACTGTGCATTTCCAACAGCAGGTCCCAGCTGAGCTCCTATCTGCCATGTCATTGCTGCGCTGACTGCTGGGAAGCAGGTCAGACAAGTTACACCTTCCAATGGCAGCTATAGAATAGCAGCCATGAAGGTGAGGGACAATACAGGAATGGAGAAGGGCAGACAGTATTCTCCTATTTGTCTGGATACCCCTCACATGAGGGACCAGTCCAATTGACCCTTCTACCATGGAAAGGTTTGGGCTAATCAAAGATCCAACGATGGCAGCATTGTGGACTGAGATGCTGCCATCTTTGTTGGTGATGCTAGTGGACAAACGTGCAGCACTAAAGAACGAATCTGGCAGTGTTGTTAGCAAAACAAAGATACCCCAGTGGGGCAAGAAACAAACTACAGGAGGAACTGCATCCATATGGAGGGTCTCAATCCAAAACTTTGACTGTCCATTTCCCTCCACAGATGCTGCCTGACTCACTGAGTTCCTCCAACAGTTTGTTTTCTGCTCCATTTTCCAGCATTTGCAGTCTCTTGTGTCTCAATTCCCAGCGGGGATCCTTTAATTTGCATCTCTTTGCTGACTTGATGTGGGGTTTGCTCTTTGTTTTATTGCAAGTGAAAAACACAGTTTGTTGGTAGCACCTTTGACTGACAATTTCTGTTGATTAACCTCAAAGTGGCCTCTCTGCACTAGAAGATGCCATTAGATGTGTTGTAAATGTACAAATGGCAGATAGTCTCTAGTGAATTGCACCCAGGAGTGTCCAGGCCAATCTTCCAACAGTCGGTAATTGACTTGGAAATGAATGGCAGCACCAGTGATTGGCTGGAGACAGTCTTTAGTGCAAATATTACACATAAAAAGGTGCACAAAAATAAGTCAAAATTTTAGCATAGTAAATTTTCCGAGGAGCTCCACATGAGTGCTATCAGAAATAAGCTGCACAAGGGGATATTATGTGTGATTAAACAAAAGCTTGATCAAAGAGGCTGGCTTTAATTATAATCTTAGAGGAGGAAATAGAAGATGAAAGGCTTAAGATTGAATTGCAGAGTGCAGGGCCTTGGCAGCTGGACACATTGCTGAAAAGGGAGAATGATTAGACTATGGGATACTCAAGAAGCAACAACTGGAGAAGTGACAGTATCTCAGAGGGTCGCAAGGCTTGAAGAAATAAGAGTCATAGCGTAATGGACTCATACGGCATGGAAACAGGCCATTCCGTCCACTGTGTCCACATCAACCTGTGGGCACCCTTCTGTATTAAGCCCATTCTTCAAGCAGTTGGCCGGTGCCCTCTATCCCTGGGCAATTTAAGTCCTCATATGGACACTTCTTTAATGCTGTCATCGACTCTGCTTCCACCACTCTCTCTGGCAGTGCATTCTGATACTCGCCACTCTCTGGGTGAAAAAAATCTCCCTCAGATCCCTCTAAACCTCTTACCGCTCACTCTAAATCGATGTCCTCTAGTTTTATTCACCTCTGGTAAGGGGAAAAGTTTCCTGCAGTCTACCCTGTCTATATCTATGGAGAGATAAGGAGGCACTATGCTTAAGGAAGGAAGCTTTGGAATCAAGGTATTGGTTAATCTTGTGACAATACAAATCAGCAAATACATTAGTGATGTTTTTTGGAACTTAGTTATCAAACAACTCAGTTTGTCAGATCCAGAAAAGAAGTGATCGGCCACCTGGAAATTAACTCAGCATCTCCAGTGTGTTCCAATTGTTATCGGCTTTCAACTTATCACTGCCTTAGAACAAATGTTAATAGGACGCGATTTGCAATATGCATTCGAGTCATTCTACTCATCATCAGAATCATTCAGTTAGCCTTCATTTCTGCTCTCTCCACCCAATCACTTAACAGCATGAGGATGACATTTCAAAGATTGGTTGAAGGATGCTGCTCATTCTAAGCAGCATTAGTCTGCCTGAGTAGTACAAACAGCTGCTTCAGCAGTTGGTTCAAAGAGAGAACCACAAAGCAGAAGGGGTCCACATGTATCTCTTCTTCTTGCTCTCCTTCTAGAGCACAAAGAACCCAAATGTTTGATCAGGTATTCCTGGAAAGCATGTTTCTGAATCAACTTAAATGAAGCAACAGCCCAGTTACATCTTATGAAGCATGTAATGATAGTGATAGCAAAGGTATAGAATGCAGATCTGAGAGGGCTAGCTTTTCAGCTGCAGATAAGGTTTTGTACTGTGGAGTCCTTTCTACCTTATTTTGAGAGGAAGAGATACGTGAATCACTACCAAGAACAGATGTAGAGTTCATCTATCATAGATAGATAAGGCCTTCTTCCATGTCATAACAATTCTATGATTCTATGAACTTACATTAATTAATCTTTTTTGTTAAATCAACATAGATCAAATATTTCTAAAGCTAATCATCTGTTGCCATGGGTTTGAGCAATACAGTTTTCATTGTTGATATTGAACATTGGTTGTGGATTTGCCCCGACTTGTGCAGTAAATAAGAAAGAATCATAGAGATATACAACATGGAAACAGGCCCTTCAGCCCATCTTGTCCATGGCGATTAAATTGCCTGACTAAGATAGTTCCATTTATCTGCATTTGGTCCATATCCCTCTAAACCTTTCCTTTCCAATGTAACTGTCCAAATGCTTTTCAAGTGTTGTAATTGTACCTGCCTCTCCCACTTCAAGAGGGGAAAGATTTAATTGGAACTTGAGTGGCATCTTTTTTACACAAATGGTGGTTTGTATGTGAAATGTGCTGCCAGAGGAAGTGGTTGAGGCAGGTACAATAACAACTTTTAAAAGACAATTGGACAGGTATATGGAGAGGAGAGGTATAGAAGGATATGGGCCAAATGTGGGCAAATGGGACTAGCTTAGATGGGAATCTTGGCTGGTGTGGATCATTTGGGCTGAAGGGTCTGTTTCTGTGCTGTATGACTCTATAACTGACTCATCATGACTTCCTCTGGCAGTTCGTTCTATATACCTACTACCCTCTGTGTGAAAAAGGTATCCTTCAGGTCCCCTTTAAATCTTCCCTCTCTCACTTTAAACCTATGCCCTCTAGTTTTGGAAACCCTTACCATGGGAAAAGACTTTAGCTATTCACCTTATTTATGCCCCCCATGAGTTTACAAACCCCTATTAGGTTACCCCTCAGCCTCCTATGCTCCAGGGAAAAAAAGTCTTAGCCTATCCAGTCTCTCCTTACAACCCAATCCATCCAGTCCTGGTAACATCCTTGTACATCGATTTTTGCACCCTCTCCAGTTTAATGACAATGTTCCTCTGGCAAGGGGACCAGAACTGTATACAGTAGTCCAAATGTGGCCTTACCAATGTCTTGTACATCTGAGAGAGTGAGATTGAAACTTGTACCAAATACATACTGAAATAACTTTCACGACATTTATGTCAGTGTATATTGTAAACAACCTTAGGATATTGTTACGGACTCAGTGAATGTCCCTTTAAGATAGAGAGTGTGTGTTATTTGTTTGTTTGGCGTGCTTACGTCAATAGAAGATAAAGGATGTAATGACGTTGTAGAAGTCAGAAGAAGAAGGAGAGAGAGAGAGAGAAGGGAGAGAGACACCAGCCTGCTAGTTTTCTCTATTGATGGATGAGAAACAATAACTGTGTTTGCCACAGAAATCCATGTATGGAAGTTGGAAGTAATCCGGTGGAATTCACTTTGTTGCTGACCTGTAGAAGGAAACAGGTATTTGTGTGTGTGGACGACCACGATTCGGATGCTTTTCGGGGTGAGGAAGTCACTACTGAGTAAACACTGGAGTGACGTTTGGGGTTCCATCGTGGAACATTTGGATTTCGTATGTACTCTCTCTATGTTTCTCTACGTCTACGTCTTATCTTCTGACAACGGTGGTTGTTGAAGAAGCCCTTGCTCATGTTTCACCTTATGGCTTGTGGAACTGAACTTTAGGAACCATTCCTGAACTGGGAGTTTTGGACTTTGTCACACACACACACAAAGAGTTTAGTTTTGGGGTTAACATTCGAGGTTTAACATTTTTGAATTCTAACATACTAACATTTTTACTTTTATTTTATGTATTATCATAAGTAGTGATTAATAAAATAGTTTTTAACACTGAATCATGCTCAGTGTGTTTCTTTTGTTGCTGGTTCGTGACAATATAAAATGGCCCTCGCTAAAATATATCCATATATATAAATATATGGCCCTTTTAATTCAAGGGAACCTATAATTTGAACAAGATAGATTTGGAATAAATTCAATGTTATGTTTTGAGTGATTCTGGAGTTTTTAAGAACCACAGACTCCCATCTACCAAGAGAAGAAAGTCTATGTGGATGTAGAGAGGAACTCCCGTTTAATGGAACTGGTCAGCATAAGAAAGCTGATCTGGAAAAGTTGAGGAAAAGTGGAAATAGGGATGGGAAAATGATCTGGATATCTGCAGATTTACATCTGCCAGTGGCAAGGACATCCACTCTTCATTCACAAGATCCTTCTTAAATATATAGCTCTGTCTCTGATGATGCCTATGTGGCCTGATGTATAGAGAAAGAATGTATGGCTTTCATAACAGGCCAAAGGACAAATAAGGGTTAGTAAGGCAAGTTTTTACTTTATTTTTAGATGTACACCAAGAGGAAAAGGTGGTGTACTCCAAGGCTCACAGGGAGACCGTAGACTCATTTGCCCTGAGGTTTGCCCAGGCTATGAATAACCCTTTCACCCTAACAGTCAACAGAAATATCTGCTTCCATCCCAAGCAGTGATTTCTCTTTGGTTTGGGTGGGAATTGAGGCTTGAACAAGAGAAAGTTCCAGGAGTTAAAATCTCTTCAGAGCTTGATAAGTGAGCATATTGCATTCCCAAATCCCACTTACAGAGAATGACCCCACTCATGACAATATTTAGGTCATAGAAGCCAAGTCCTTGCAACTTTTCTCAGCAAATTCTCCCAAGCCATGGCCTTTGGATGGAAATTTGCATGGCACCATCTCTTATAGAGCTCACAACATGAAGAATAGAAAACTAAAGATCATGTGAGAGTCCTGGATTGCAAGGGTTTTTTTTGAAGGAAAAACACTTTTGTTTGCAAAGTTTCTGACACAAAACCATAGGCACATACCAAAAGTGGATTCAGAAAAGAATCTTTTCCAGGCAGAGTTTACACCTTTTAGGTAGATGGTTTCAGCCCTTCCAGAGAGATGTAAAATCATCAGTGCTGTTCTTTCAGCATCAAGCCTTATTTTACTGACTGTGGTATTGTCCTTTTATTAAGGAATTAATGGTCTCTGTTAAGTGAGGCTACACACTGAGATGGCAGTATTCCTGAACTTACCTTGTAAACCAACAATATAGAGTAATACTATGGACACACATATTTTATATAATCTGACATGATCTGAAAATGGAAAGGAAATGCATTCAAGTTAGACATTCCCCAAAGACAAGGTTTAATTTAAATGCAGTCAGCAATGTGTCTTGTTCATTTTCAGACTGACATGGTCACAAAAGGAAGCAATCATCACTCAAATTGCCAAGAGCAGCTGGCAAAATAGATAAAACTATCAAAAAATGTGATAAAATTAGGAAGGAATTCAGCTGCTCACCTTTTTGTTCAATCTCCTGATATAAAAAAAATCCTGAATCACAATTGCTCCTTTTAAGAATGTTTCACCTTTGAAAAATCTGCTTTATTCTATCCTTGAGAAACTTTAAGATCAGACAGGAAGATGGATGAGGTGGTGGATTAGCCACGATACTGAATAGCAGAACAGGCTCTAGAGGCATATTTCCACATTGTTTCTTTTGTTCTCTGTCCCTCCATTGTTTATGGTATATTTTCATTTCCTGTTCTTTTGGTCAAAATGGACTGCATCACACACTGAACTCAACTGCTGTATATCTGTCTACTCTCTAAGCTTGCTCTTATCTCCTTAATTCTGCATTCCTGTTTGCAATGTCCTCCAGCAAAAGACAAGGCAAAATTTGCTTTGAAACCATATTCTTTTAAAACCCTTGACTACCTTCATGGTAACTTGGTTCAGTTACCTGGAATCCAACCTTATTCAGTATAACAAGGAGAAGGCATTAGTTACAACAGGGGCTGGAGAAGAGATGGATCATAAATTAGGTGCAGGTTTTGGGGACATGGCTGACATGATAGGTTACCCTGAAGCGAAATCCTTCAAGAACAAAACAGGTTACCTCATATATCGGAAAGGTATATTTTTTTGTGACAGAACAAGTTCTCCGAGCAATTTAATCAGTCATTCAAACAACATGATCCTACATTCATTCTGCAAAGACTTTGATTGATGGCAGTTCATTCTTACAACTTTATAATACTTAGATAGGCTCTGCAGCACTTCTTAACAACAAAAGTGCTTAACATTTACATTCCAATGGGATTAACGATTTAAAATATCTGGCTTTTATCATTCCATCACTTTTCATAGATTTCATTTAGACATCAAATATGTATCAGTATTTCTCATATTCTTATTTAATCTATCAGTTGCAGACAGATTCAGATAGGAAAGGAATAGCATGAATGAATTTGTAGTATCTACTTCCATGAAATCCAGCTTTCCATAATGTTCGACAAAACAAACGATTGTAAGCCATAAATTTATGTGCTGAACGCCGAGTTTAAAATTAATCCCTGTACCCTCCACAAAATTAATGAGGTTTAATCAGTTTATACCTATTTGGACAAAGAACAATTCACAACAAAGTTTTTTTTACTTTTTGTCATAATCTCAGAGCTCCATTTTGACCGGAAAGCTCTTATTTCAACATTCACCGTGACATTCTTTACGTTCTGCTTTTGTTTAGTTTAATACATTTAAATACAGCTTTTCACATACCTGCAAAGGTAAAATCTGCAGATATTTTGCAGCAATTCAGAGTGCTTCGTTGTAAGTCTGTCACAAGCTTAAACTCATCTGTCTGTGTAGTTGTAAGAAGGAATCTATCTTGTCCTGGCTTGAAGCTCTGGGGTGGGGCAAACTTTAGAAATGAGACCATTTCTTTGTGAACAGGATAAGCGGGAAAACCCACTTTGCCACCACTGAGAAACCGAGGTCAATCTAATGTTACTCATTAAGCTGTGATACACAGATCATAATTGTGCATATGTTTAGAAGCTGAGTTTCAAATCACCACCCGCTCATTCAGTAAAGTAAAGAAGTGAATGGGCCTTATATTAAACATCTGCAAAGCAAAGACCCTTCACCAACTTGTCCCAGGTGCATAACACTGCACTTGAACAGTAAATCTTCACAGTGTAGCGGTTGCTACCATGGAATAAAACAAGACTCTGCTCGGAGGATTGCCAAACAGAACTGGTTTATTTTCCCGCCTTGCGCGGGCCCTTTAAGGGAGAATGTTCCCGCCCAAAACAACTGGCAATGACGTAAGTCCTACGTCATCAGGACTTTCCCGCGCGCGGGTTCTGCCCGTCGCTCGGAAAGACGAGGCCTGCCGCCATCTTGGGCCTTGTCGCTCCGACACCGCATGACCCGACTGCCGAGCCGGTTCGCCCGACTAGACGGTGAGTCGCCACACAACCCCCCCCAGAACCGGCGAGACAGTCCCCAAAGTCCGTGGGCTGTGCCAGCTGCTGCTTGGGGGGCGGCCTCTGCGTCGCGGCGTGGCAACCTCGACAGGCTGTTGCAGATCCAAATGGGCCGGTTTGAAGTGGTCCGCCGTGAAAATCTGTTCCCTGCCTCCAATGTCCAAAATAAAAGTGGATCCGTTATTCCGTATGACTCGGAACGGTCCCTCATATGGTCGTTGCAATGGCGCTCGAGGTGTGCCCCTGCGAACGAAAACAAACTTACAGTCCCGTAGTTCCTTGGGCTGACAGGATGGGGCTTGACCGTGCCGTGAGGTGGGAATCGGGGCCAAGGCGCCAAGCTTCTCGCGCAGTCTTTGTAGGACTGCTGGGGGTTGTTCCCCTTGGTCCCGAAGGGCAGGTATGAAATCCCCGGGGACGACTAGTGGCGCCCCGTATACAAGCTCAGCTGACGAAGTGCGGAGGTCTTCTTTGGGGGCAGTGCGTATGCCGAGCAGGACCCAAGGCAGCTCGTCAACCCAGCTAGGACCCTTCAGGCGAGCCATCAAGGCCGATTTCAGATGGCGGTGAAAACGTTCCACCAACCCGTTTGATTGAGGATGGTAGGCCGTGGTGGTGTGCAGCTGCATCCCTAGCAGGTTCGCTAATGGAGCCCAGAGACTGGAAGTGAATTGGGTGCCTCTGTCTGAAGTGATGTGGGCCGGAACGCCAAAACGTGAGACCCAAGTTGTGAGCAGCGCCCGGGCGCAGGAATCAGTTGTGATGTCAGTCAGGGGGGTTGCCTCAGGCCACCTCGTGAACCGGTCCACGATGGTAAGGAGGTACCGGGCTCCTCTTGAAACCGGCAGAGGGCCCACGAGGTCGACGTGTATATGGTCGAACCTCCTACGGGTAGGCTCGAACTGCTGTGGTGGGACCTTGGTGTGTCGCTGGATTTTTGACGTCTGGCAGTGCGGACAAGTCCTGGCCCACTCACTGACCTGTTTGCGCAGGCCATGCCAGACAAACTTGCTGGCGACCAGTCGGACAGTAGATCTGATGGACGGGTGCGCCAACCCATGTACCGAGTCAAAAACGCGTCTCCGCCAGGCTGCAGGGACTATAGGGCGGGGCTGACCAGTCGCAACGTCGCAAAGTAGGGTCCGCTGACCTGGACCAACCAAGAAATCTCGGAGCTGCAGACCCGAGACTGCGGTTCTGTAGCTGGGCAGTTCGTCGTCGGCTTGCTGTGCGTCAGCTAGGGCCGTGTAGTCGACACCCAAGGATAGGTTGTGGATGGCTGGTCTGGAAAGTGCATCAGCAACGACATTATCCTTTCCGGAGACATGTTGGATGTCAGTTGTGAACTCGGAAATGTAGGATAAATGTCTCTGCTGACGAGCTGACCAGGGATCGGAGACTTTGGAGAAGGCAAAGGACAGAGGCTTATGATCGGTGAAAGCGGTGAAAGGCCTGCCTTCTAGAAAGTATCGGAAATGCCGGACCGCCAGATACAGCGCTAGAAGTTCCCGATCAAAAGCGCTGTACTTCAGTTCGGGCGGTCTAAGGTGCTTGCTGAAAAATGCCAAGGGTTGCCAGCGGCCTTCGAGTAGCTGTTCCAGTACCCCACCCACCGCGGTGTTGGACGCGTCTACCGTGAGGGCAGTCGGGACGTCAGTCCTGGGGTGTACCAGCATCGTGGCGTCTGCCAGGGCGTCTTTGGCCTTAACGAAAGCAGCCGCAGCCTCGTCAGTCCAGGTGATGTCCTTGCCCTTACCAGCCAGCAGCGAGAACAGAGGGCGCATGATACGGGCTGCTGCAGGGATGAAACGATGGTAAAAGTTGACCATCCCAAGGAATTCCTGTAGGCCTTTGACTGTGTCGGGGCGGGCAAAATGGCGGATAGCATCCACCTTGGCGGGTAGGGGTGTTGCCCCGTCGCTGGTGATTTTGTGGCCGAGGAAATCGATAGAGTCAAGTCCGAATTGGCACTTGGACGGGTTGATCGTGAGGCCGAAATCGCAGAGGCGGGAATACAGCTGGCGGAGGTGGGAAAGGTGTTCCTGGCGGTTACGGCTGGCGATCAGTATGTCGTCCAAGTAAATGAACACGAAGTCCAGGTCTCGGCCTACCGCGTCCATCAGCCGCTGGAAGGTCTGCGTGGCGTTCTTAAGGGCGAACGGCATCTGAAGGAATTCGAACAGGCCAAATGGGGTGATAATCGCAGTTTTGGGGACGTCATCCAGATGGACCGGGATTTGGTGGTATCCCCTAACGAGGTCCACTTTGGAAAAGATGCGGGCCCTGTGTAAGTTCGCTGCAAAGTCCTGGATGTGAGGGATGGGACAGCGGTCCGGGGTGGTGGCGTCATTCAGCCTGCGGTAGTCGCCGCAGGGCCTCCACCCTCCGGTGGCTTTGGGGACCATGTGCAGGGGGGAGGCCCAGGGGCTGTCTGACCTGCGAACAATCCCCAGCTCCTCCATGTGACGGAACTCTTCCTTTGCCAGGCGGAGCTTGTCTGGAGGTAATCGTTGTGCTTGGGCATGAAGGGGTGGCCCTGTGGTAATGATGTGGTGTCGTACCCCGTGTATGGGCCTAGAATTTGTAAACGAAGGTGCCAAAATCGATGGGAATTCGGCTAGGAGCTTGGCGAAATCGTCGCCAGAAAGGGAAATGGAGTCCAGGCGCGGGGCTGGTGGGCTGATTTCTCCCAGGGGATAGGTCCGGAGAGTGCTAGAGTGGACTAACCGCTTCCTTCGCAGGTCGACTAACAGGTTGTGGGCCCGAAGGAAATCGGCTCCTAGGAGTGGTCGGGTGACGGTGGCAAGGGTAAAGGTCCAGGTAAAACGGCTGCCGCCAAAGTGTAATTGAAGCGTACGGGTGCCGAAAGACCGTATCGTTGTACCGTTGGCGGCATTGAGTAGAGGACCTGGTGGCCTGTCACGAGTGTCGCGGCCTGTCGGGGGCAAAATACTGACCTCCGCTCCAGTATCAACGAGGAAACGCCGTCCAGATTTCTTGTCCTGAACGAAGAGGAGGCTCTGTCGGCGGCCAGCCGCCGTAGCCATCAGCGGCAGCTGGCCCTGGCGTTTCCCTGAAACTTGCAGGGTGGGCGGCATCAACGGGCCTCCGCACCCCACCTCTGATGGTAGATGCACAGCTGGTCACCCGTGTCGTCGTCTGCGTTCCTGGGGCGTGGCTGCTCAGTTGCTGGGGCCGGGCGAGGCAGGCGTTGGGCTCGCGGCCTGGTGATTTGACTGACGGACAAACCGCTCTCGCGCTTGGCCCTCCACAGGACATCTGCCCGGGCGGCCACCCCACGGGGGTTGCTGAAGTCGGCGTCAGCTAACAACAAGTGGATGTCATCGGGGAGCTGTTCGAGGAAGGCCTGTTCGAACATCAGGCATGGCTTGTGTCCCTCGGCCAATACCAGCATCTCATTCATTAGGGCGGATGGGGATCTGTGTCCCAGGCCATCCAGATGAAGCAGGCGGGCTGCGCGCTCACGATGGGAGAGGCCAAAGGTCCGGATCAAAAGGTCTTTGAAAGCCGGGTACTTATCTTCCTCCGGAGGCGACTGGATGAAGTCTCCAACCTGGGCGGCTGTCTCCTGGTCCAGAGAGCTAACCACATGGTAGTACTTCGTGGAGTCGGAGGTGATCTGCCGAAGGTGGAATTGCGCTTCGGCCTGGTCAAACCAGACGCTGGGCCGAAGCGTCCAAAAGGTGGGCAGCTTGAGGGCCACTGCGTTGGCTGCTGTGCTGTCGTCCATTTCGCGGGTCCAAAAGCCGTTTGGACCGTCGGGGTCACCAATGTAGTGGTTGCTACCACGGAATAAAACAAGACTCTACTCGGAGGATTGCCAAACAGAACTGGTTTATTTTCCCGCCTTGCGTGGGCCCTTTAAGGGAGAATGTTCCCACCCAAAACAACTGGCAATGACGTAAGTCCTACGTCATCAGGACTTCCCCGCGCGCGGGTTCTCCCCGTCGCTCGGAAAGACGAGGCCCGCCGCCATCTTGGGCCTCGTCGCTCCGACGCCGCGCGACCCGACTGCCGAGCCGGTTCGCCCGACTAGACGGTGAGTCGCTACAACAGTGAGATTGTGAAAAAGGAGAACCACTTCCCATACCTTCCAACTAGGCAAACAACATTGGCAAAATTCACCATTACAAGCTTTGGCTGTCTGAAGAAAGTGGTTGAGGACTATATTTATGGGGAGAGATGAGATAGGCTAGACTTGTTTTCTCTGGAACACAGGAGGCTGAGAGGTGACCTAATAGAAGTATCTTAGATTATGAGAGGCAAAGATAAGGTAGCTAGTTAAAATCATCACAATGCCAAATTAACCAAAATCTCTTCTGCCTGCACCTCATCCGTATCCCTCCGTACCTTGCATGTTCATATGTCTACCTAAAAGCACCTTAAATGCCACGATCGTATCTACTTTGACCATTATCCCTGGCAGCCTATGCCAGGCATTTACCACTCTCTGTGTAAACTTGCCTGGCACATCTCCTTTAAACTTCCCCCTCTCACTTTAAATGCATGTCCTCTAGTACTTGACATTTCTGCCTTGGGAAAAAGATTCTGACTGTCTCCCCTATCTGTGCCTCACATAACCTTATAAACTTCTATCAGGTCTTCTCTCAGCCTCCGCTGCAACCCAAGTTTGTCCAACCTCTCCATATAGCTCATAGCCTCTAATCCAGGCAGCATCTTGGTAAACCTCTTCTGCACCCTTTCCAAAACCTCCACATCCTTCCTGTAATGGGGTGACCACAACTGAACACAAGTGTGACCGAACCAAAGTTTTACACAGCTGCAAGCATGCCATACACCTTCTTTACCACCCTACTTAATTGCCTGGCTACTTTCAGAGAGCTATGGACTTGGACCCAAAAGCCCTCTGTACACTAACACTGTTAAGGATACTGCCATTAATTGTATACTTTCCCCTTATGTATGATCTCCCGAAGTGCAACACCTCACACTTGGCGGAATTTTAAAGGGGATCTGAGGAGTACGTTTTTTACACAGCGAGTGGCCGATATCTAGAACGTGCTGCCAGAGGAGGTGGAGGAATCTTTTAAGATTCTTCTGCTACTTTGCTACTGATCAATTGTTACTTTTAAGAGATATTTAGACAGATGTTTAAATAGGCAAGGCATAGCAGGATATGGCCCTTATGTGAGCAACTGGAATTAGTGTAGATGGGCAAAAAGGGCAGCATGGATGTGGTGGGCCAAAGGGCCTGTTTCTGTGCTGTATGACCTATCTCCACAACACTGACCTAATAGTTATTACAGACACATGGTTGCAGGGTGACCAAACCCGGGAACTCAATGTTTCAGGATATTCAGTGTTCCAAAAGGGAAAGGGGTTCCCTTTGTTAATCAAAGAAGGTATTAATGCAGTGATGAGAAGTGGTATAGATGCAGTGGAGAGTGGTGTAGAATCCGTTTGGGTTGAAATTAGGAATAGTGGGGAAAGAAACGACAGGAATGCTATACAATCCCAAAGTGTTGTTTCTCAGTAGGACAATGCATAATGAGGAAATGTCAAGGGCATTTTAGAGGGCAACTATAACTATCATGGTTGAATTTGATCTGCACATTGTTTGTCTGCCAGACTGACGGCAGCGATGAGATGGAGTGCAGAAGGGAGATTGTGAGCCTTGTGTCCTGGTATCAGAACAACTAGCCCTTAACGTCAGCAAGACAAAGGGTTGGTTGTTGACCTGAGGAAGTGGGGGAGGGGGGTGTTACTTCCTTCTTTGAGGAAATAACAAATTCTTTGAGGAAGTAACAGACAGGATAGATAAAGGAGATTCAGTGGATTTTGTTGGATTTTCAGAAGGCCTTTGACAAGGTGCTGCACATAAGGCTGTTAAACAAGATAGGAGCCCATGATATTACAGGAAAGGTACTGGCATGGATAAAAAATTGACTTACTGGCAGAAGGCAAAGAGTGGGCCTTTTCTGGTTGGCTGCAGGTGACTAGTGGTGTTCCGCAGGGGTATGAGCATGCTATGTTGGCGCCAGAAGCGTGGCGACACTTGCGGGCTGCCCCCAGAGCACTCTACGCAAAAGATGCATTTCACTGTGTGTTTCAATGTACGTGTGACTGATAAAGATACCTTACTTGTCATGTTATATGTTAATGATCTGGATGACGAAATTGAGGGCTTTGTGGCCAAGTTTGCAGATGATACAAAGATAGGTGGAGGGGCAGGAAGTGTTGAGGAAGCTGGGAGTCTGCAGAAGGACTTGGACAGGTTGGGAGAATGGGCAAAGCAGTGGCAGATGGAATACAGCGCAGGAAAGTGTACGGTCATGCACTTTGGTAGAAGGAATAAAGGTGTAGATTATTTTCTAAATGGGGAGCGAATTCAGAAATCAGAGGTGCAAAGGGACTTGGGAGTCCTAGTGCAGGATTCCCTAAAAGTTAATTTGCAGGTTGAGTCGTAAGTAGTAAGGAAGGCAAATGCAATGTTAGCATTCATTTTGAGAGGACTAGAATATGAAAGCAAGGATGTAATGCTGAGGCTTTATAAGGTGTTGGTCAGACCACATTTGGAGTATTGTGAGCAGCTTTGGGCCCTATATCAAAGGAAGGATGTGCTGGCATTGGAGAGGGTCCAGAGGAGGTTTATGAGAATGATGCTGGGAATGAAAGGGTTAATGTATCAGAAGTGTTTGTTGGCTCTGGTCCTGTACTAGCTGGGGTTTAGAAGGATGAGGGGGGATCTCATTGAAACCCACCGAATATTGAAAGGCCTGGATAGAGTGGATGTGGAGAGGATGTTTCCAGTAGTGGGAGAGTCTAGGACCAGAAGGCACAGCCTCAGAATAGAAGGATGTCCCTTTAGAATAGAGATGAGGAGGAATTTCTTTAGCCAGTGGGTGGTGAATCTGTGGAATTCATTGCCACAGACGGCTGTGGAGGCCAAGTCATTGGGTATATTTAAAGCAGATGTTGACAGGCTCTTGATTACTAAGGGTGTCAAAGGTTACAGGGATAAGGCAGGAGAATGGTTTGAGAGGGAAAAATAAATCAGCCATGATCGAATGGCAGAGCAGACTCAATGGGCCGAATAGCCTAATTCTGCTCCTAGGTCTTATGGCCTTATGGGTGGAGGAGGGGTGAACACAGCCCTATCCTCATCAGTGAAGCTGCTGTAGAGATGGCCAACAGCTTCAAGTTTCTCGGCATCTGTCTCACCAGCAACCTCTCCTTCACACTGATGCAGTGATCAAGAAAGTGCATCGGTATATTTATTTACTTGGGCATCTGGGAAGGTTTGGCATGTCCATGAGGACTGTGGGATGATTATCAGAAGAGGTTGTGGCTAAGCATTCCCTAGATGGAGGTGATAACATGGTAGAATTCCCGAAGCAATGTGAGGAAAACAACCAGGGTCCAAAACCAATGTTCTCAACTTAACTAAGGACAATTGCAAAAGTATGAAGGTAGAGTTGTTGAGAGTGGATGGACTAAACAAGGTAAAGGATAGGTCAGTGGATGAACAGTAGCAGATATTCAAGCAGCTAGCTTTGGAAAGGCTACAGAAGAGGTTCACCAGGATGCTGCCTGGATTAGAGGGTATGGACTATAAGGAAAAGTTGGACAAACTTGGATTGTTTTCTCTGGAGCGTCGGACGCTGAGGGGAGACATAGAAGTTTACAAAATTGTGAGAGGCATAAATAGGGCAGAAAGTCAGAGTCTTTTGCCCAGGATGAAAATGTCAAAATCTAGGTGGCATAGCTTTAAGGTGAGAGGGGGAAAGTTTAAAGCAGATTTACGAGGTAAATTTTTTTACACAGAGAGTGATAGGAGTCCGGACCATGTTGCCATTGGAAATGGTGGAAGCAGATACAATAGCAATGTGTAAGAGGCATTTAAACAGGCACATGAACAGACAGGAAATGGAGGAGATATAGACCATGTGTGGGCAGATGGGATTAGTTTGGGATGGCATCATGGTTGGCACAGACATTGTGGGCTGAAGGACCTGTTCCTGTGCTGTACAATTCTATATTCTATGTACAGTTCCTTGCGTATGGAACAAGCAGGGTTGGTGGAGGGGAACCTGCAGATCTAATGTATTTGGATTTCCAGAAGACAATTGACCAGGTGCCACCTAAAAGGCTCTTGCACAAGGTTAGAGCACAAGGCAAGGGGACGAAGTGTGTTTGCGTGGATTAAGGTTCTTATAACTTGGAAGACCTGGAGTCAGAACAAATGGGTGTTTTTTTATGTTGGAGGGATTTATGTAGTGGAGTGCCCTAAGGATCAGTAATAGAGTCATGGAGTTATTCAGTATGGAAACAGGTTGTCATTTCTCAGCTGATTTCACCAGCATATCACTTTCATGGAGTCATGGAATCATACAGCATGGAAACACACCCAGTGGGCACCTATCTGTATTGATCCTGTCTTCCATCACTTGGTCCGTAGCCCTCAAGGCTAAGATGATTCAAGTGCTCACCTTGACACCACTTAAGTGCCGTCAGTGACTCTGCTTCCACCACTCTCTCTGGCAGTGCGGTCCAGGCACTTACCATTCTCTGGGTGAAAAAGGTTCCCCTCAAATTCCCTCTGGATCACTTACTTCTTACCCTAAATCCTCCTGTTTTATTCACCTCTGATAAGGGGAAAAGTTTCTTGCAGCTTACACCACCTACACCCTTCATAATTTTATATCCCTCAGTCACGTCCCCTCTTAACTCATCCATTCCAGGAAAACAGACCTAGCTTCTCCAGTCTCTCCTCATAACTAAAATACTGCATCACAGGCAACATCCTGGTGAATCTCCTCTGCACCCTCTCCAGCACTATCACATCCTTCCTGTAGTGTAGTGACTAGAACTGCACTCAGTACTCCGGCTGAGATCTGTGGACGTAAGATCAGTCATCTGGAGAGTGAACCCACGGAAAGCAACTGGCCCGGATGATGTCACCAGCTGTGTCCTTAGATCCTGCACAGACCAGCTGGGGCAGGGATATTTGCAGACATTTTTAACCTCTCCCGGCTTCAATCTGAGGTTCCCATCTGCTTTAAGAAGACCACTATCATCCCAGTGCCTAAGAAAAACAAGGTAACATGCCTTAATGACTACCGACCAGTGACTCTGACATCCACCATCATGAAGCGTTTCAAGAGGCTGGACATGGCACACATTAACTCCAGCTTCGCAGGCAACCTTCACCCACTGCAATTTGCCTACCGCCGACACAGGTCTATGACAGATGCCATCTCCCTGGCCCTACACTCATCTATGGAACATCTGGACAGTAAAGACACCTACATTAGACTATTGTTTATTGACTACAGCTCTGCCTTCAAAACTATAATTCCAAGCAAACTCATCTCCAAACTTCTAAACCTGGAACTCAACACCTCTCTTTGCAACTGGATCTTTGACTTCCTGACCAACAGACTGCAATCACTAAGAACAGGCAACTACACATCCATCAGGATTATTCTCAACACTGGTGCCCCACAAGGCTGTGTTCTCAGCCCCCTACTCTACCCCCTATACATTTATGACTGCCATGGCCAGATTCTGCTCTAATCTAACTCCATCTACAAGTTTGCAGATGATACCATCGTAGTGGGCCGTATCTCAAATAATGATGAGTTGGAGTGCAGGAAGTAGATACGTAGAAAGCCTAGTGACATGGTGTCATGACAACATCCTTTCCCTCAATGTCAGCAAAACAAAAGAGCTGGTCATTGACTTCAGGAAGTGGGGTGGTGCAAATGCTCCTGAGGTTGAAGGGGTTGAGAGTTTCAAATTCCTAGGAGTGAACATCACCAGTAGCCTGTCCTGGTCTAATCACATTGACACCATGGCCAAGAAAGCTCACCAGCACCTCTACTTCCTCAGGAGGCTAAAGAAATTTGGCATGTCCCCTTTGACCCTCACCAATTTTTATCGATGCACCATAGAAAGCATCCTATCTGGATGCATCATGGCTTGGTATGGCAACTGCTCTGCCCAGGACCGCAAGAAACTGCAGAGAGTTGTGGACACTGATCAGCACATCACGGAAACCAGCTCCCCCTCCATGGATTTTGTCTACATTTCCCGCTGCCTCGGTAAAGCAGTCAGCATAATCAAAGACCCCACCCACCCTGGTCATTCGTTCTTCTCCCCCCTCCCAACAGGCAGAAGATATCAAAGCCTGAAAGCACGTACCACCAGGTTCAAGGACTGCTTCTATCCCGCTGTTATGAGAATACTGAATGGCTCCCTGGTGCAATAAGATGGATTCTTGACCTCACAATCTACCTTGTTGTGACCTTGCACCTTACTGTCTAACTGCAGTGCACTTTCTCTGTACTGTTACACTTTATTCTGCACTCTGTTATTGTTTTATCTTGTACTACTACAATGCACTGTTGTAATGAATTCATCGGTATACAAGGCAAGTTTTCCACTATACCTCGGTACATGTGACAATAATAAACCAATTTACCATTGTTTTATACTGTTGAGCATAACCTCCCTGCTCTTATACTCAGTGCCCCAATAACTGAAAGTCAGCATCCCATATGCCTGTGGTTACATTATCTACTACTGCTGCTATCTTCAAGGATCTTTGGAATGGGACACCAAGGTCTCCATGGTCCTCAGTACCCCAAGGACCTTACCATTCATGGTGTGTGTCCTGGCCTCATTAGTACTCCCAAAATTCATTACTTCACATTTTTCTGGATTAAACTCCATCTGCCACTTCTCAGCCAAGTTCACCAATGCACCAACATCAGATTCACAGGGTCATGGAGTCATACAGCATGGAAGCAGGCCCATTAGCCCAACTCATCCATGCTGACCAAGGTGTCTATCTGAGCTGGCCCTATTTGTCTGCTTTTGGCCCATAACCCTCTCGGCCTTTTCTATCCGTGTCCCTGTCCAAATCCTTTTGAACATTGTAATTAGACCTGTCCCTACAGCTTCCACTGGCAGCTCGTTCCATTTACGAACTACCCTCTGTGTGAAAACGTTTAAAGACTTCCCCTCTCACCTTAAATTTATGCCCTCACATTTCAGACTCCCCTATATTCATGATTTTATATACCTCTCTGAGGTCACTCCTCAACTTTCTTCACTCTCTTTAGCTTAAGACTAGCCTCCACACTGTCAACAACTCCACCAATCTTAGTTTCATTAGCAAGCTTACTGATTGTGCTACCTACATCCACATCCAATTCGCTCACATATATTACAAACAGCAAGGGTCTCAGCACCAATCCTGAGGGATACCACTCGTCACAGGCATCCAATCACAAAAACAACCATCACCCTCTTTCCCTTATTGCCAAGCCAATTTTGGATCCAATTTGCCAACTTTCCCTGGATCCCATGGGCCCGAACCTTTTTGACTAGCATCTCATGTGAAACCTTGTCAAAGGCCTTGCTGAAGTCCATGTCAACCACTGCTATCGCACTGTACTCATCAATATTACCTCCTCAATATATTCCAGCAGATTGGTTCAGCAAGATCTGCCCTTGACAGAGCAGTGCCTGTTATCTCTGATTAGTCTGTCTCTTTCCAAGTGATCATTAATCCAGTCCCTAAGAATTCTTTCCAATAGCTTCCGCACCACTGACGTTAGGCTCAGAGGTCTGTAGGTACCAGGCTATTCCCTGCTGCCCCCCTTGAAAAGGGGTATCACATTTGCTATCCTGCAGTCATCTGGTACCTCACTTGTGGCCAGCAAAGATTTAAAAATCTTAGCCAGAACCTCAGCAATCTCTTCTGTTGCCTCCCATAGCAGCCTGGGATAAATCTCATTCAGCCCTGATGATTTATCTACCTTTAAGTCCACTAAGGCATTGAGTACCTGCTCTTTCTTATGGAGACTTGCACTAGAATCTCACTTTCCCTTTTATTGAGTTTTCCAACAACAAAGTCAATGGGAAGTATTCACTGAGGACCTCACTATACCTTCTGGCAGCACACACAGATTGCCCCCGTTGTTACTAATGGTCTCTACTCTTTTCCTAGTTATTCTTTTGTCCTTAACATTTTATAAAATTTTTACCTTAATCCTGTCTGCCAGTGATATTTTGTGACCCCTCTTGGCATTCCAAATTTCCTTTTCAGCATCTCTTTACTTTTTATACTCTTGATGGACCTCCCCTGTCTTCAGTTTTCTATATCTGCCATATGCTTCCTTTTTTCTCCTTCTGCATCCCTCGATATCCTTCAACATACAGGGATCTCTACACTTGTTACTCTTGGCTTTCACCCTTGCAGGAATACAATGGCCCTGATATCTTGTTATTTCTCCTTTCAATGCTTCCCACTGTGTAGACGTAGACTTATTTGCAAGTTGACGCTCCCAGTCTACCTTTACCAGGACCTGTTTTATTTTAATGAAATAGGCCTTCCCCCAATTTGAGAACTTTATGCCTGGTCTAACCTTATCTTTTTCCATAACAACTTTGAAATAAACAGAGTTATGGCCACTATCTCCAAAATGCTCCCACACTGGCACTCCCTCCATCTGACAGGTTACATTCCTCAAGACAAGGGCCAATTAAGCTACACACTGTGTCAAAAAGCTCTCCTGGACACACCTGAAAAATCCCACCCTCCCGAGCTTTTTATTGCTAAAACAATCCTAGTTAATATTTGGGAAATTGAAATCCCCTTGTACTATAACCTTACTTTTATCACATCTCTTTGCTATTTGCCTGTATATCTGTTCCTCTATCTCCTGTTGACCATCAGGAGGTCTGTAATACACCCCCAGTAAAGTAATGGCACTGTCTTTGTTCCTAATCTAATCCCACGTTGTCTCATTTGAGGAGCCTTCTTGGATATCCTCCCTCAATACTGAAGTAATGGATTCCCCCACAGTGAAATGTGACCTCCTCTTTAACATCCTCCTCTGTCTCTCCTGTAAGTTCTGTAGCCCAGGATACTGAGCTGTCAGTCCTGCTCGCCTTTCAACCATGTCTCAATGATGGCAACAATATTGTATGCCCACACGTCAATTAAAGCTTTGAGAGTTCATCAACCTTACAATTTAACTTGTATTTCCCTTATGTGCATTTATCTTCCTGCTCTGCCTACTGGACTTACTAATATTTTCTCTTCTAGGTACCTCCCCATCTTAACACCTACTCTGAGCCTCTTTCCCTGCCAATTCAGTTTGAACCTTTCCCAATAATACAATTCTTGGCCATAAAATTATTTACTATTCATATTAATGACATAGAGGAGCGAGCAGATTGTGAGGTCTCCAAGTTTGGCAATGATACTAAAATAGGTAGGATGCATGTTGCAATGGGGATGTTTGGACTCTGCAACAGGATAAAAGTAGATTAAGTGAGTGAGTGGATATTTAGAAAATGGGAGTTTAATGTATAGAAGTCATGAAAATGAGGCAGACAATATTGTGAATGAAAATTGCAAATGAGATTGTGCATGAATCACAATATGTTAGTGGGCAGCAAGTATTTCAGAAAGCAAATGGCATATTGGCCTTTATTGCAAAGGGATTGGAGTTTAGAAATGTTAAAATTGTACAGGGTATTGGCACTCTACCAGTTGGATGGAGGAAACAAAGATGTTTTCAAAGCCAAGAAGAGGAGAGCCTCTCAGTACTATGAAGAACTCCTCAGCAGAGACTCTGTTCTTGATGCAAGTGCCAGACCACGGTCATGTTTGACTAACACTTATGTTTAAAACAAAATGACATTATTCCACAAGATGCTTTCTGATTCAGTTTCCCTGCTACCCCCCGATTATTACTGCCATATGCCAAAAGAAACAAAAACACAAGACCTCAAGAGCAGATGGTATCCCTGCTGTCAGTTTAAAACTCAGCGAAGAGTAACTGCTGATACAAATTCACTGACTCATCTTCCTCTTCTTGGAAAAGAAGGATAGGTCAGTAGATCTCAGAGATACCATTAATTGCAACCATGTTTAAGAAAGGAAATAAATCCAATTCCATAATTATATCTCCTTGATGTCTGTCACAGGGAAAGCCACTGTAATGATCACTGGTCAGAACAAGCATTTAGTGCCCATCTCTCACTGACCGGATTTCATGTGACTTCAGAGGGCGGTTATTAGCTTGTTGGTTTGGGACTGGAATCACTGATTGAACTGTCGATACTTCATCTTCCCTGAAGAGCACTGGTGATCCAAGGTTAAACCTTTGCATTTCCAGTGCCAAAGTGTTGCATGACACTAATGCACATCGAAATTTTAAGTGAATGAGTTATAACAATGATCATTTATTCTGTGCAATTTTGCACAGAAAATGAGGCTTCATTAGTCTCACATGAACTATTCAGATATTGCTCTATAACACAGAATTTTTGAACCATGGATCAGGATAAGGATCTGTCAGACAAGGAACAAACAAGCTTGAACCTTTCAGGATGTAGAGTATCTTATATCTAGTGACGTAGCGGCACTATTTTATTCAGGAAATTCAGAGGCCAATCTGTGAGCAGCAACAGCTCTGTATCTGTTATGAGACTAAGTGAACCCCCCTTGAATTCACACCAAACTGTATCAAATTTTAACTTTGCTTCTTTCATAATGGCATTGATTTGTACATCAGGATAAAGGTGTGGCTTAGCAGTTGGCCTACCTGTCTAGCAGCAGACATCGAGCAAGTGACGTGGTTACTTTTAATGGCCAGGGCTCAAGAACACAGCATTGGCTACAATACAGATTGAAATACTCCAGAGGGAAGCAACTAATTGACCATTAAAGTTTTGTTGCAGGTGGACTCTGGTAGAGAATAAAAGGAACAATCTGTGGTTCTAGGGTAGGGAGTGAGAAGGTGGGGTTAGGGACAGGGCAGCATTGTTTGTATATGATTACTGTCAGAGGAGGAGGAAGGAGGTCCTGAGAAAGGGAGCTCCAAAGATCCCTTATCTCCAAGGAAACTATAAATAAATGAGACACTTGCCACATTAATGGAGATTCGTCTGCTTGCTCCAAGTGGTGATGGGTCAGAGGGGAGAGGATCACAGTAGAGGCAAGCTGGGGGTGGGAGATTGGGTGGGTGAAGGCGGAAAGGGTGTTATACAGGATGGGGAAGAGGGCCATTAGGGAAGATCAGGTCAGGGATGAGCTTGCTGGGGGCGGAGGGCTGAATTTGAAAGGTGGCAATGGGGCATTGGGGCTTTTAATTGAGTTGGGGGATTGATTGTGGAGGCTGAGGGAGACCTGTAGCAAATGGTAAGTCTTTAATTTAGAGAGTACCTACCTGAGCAGATCACCAGACTCCAGTACTGGGACTTCCTCAGGCAAATGCCCTTCAAATATCAATGGGGCAGGCCACACATTTGCAGTGGAGGTCTGCTACTGAATGAATGACACATGGGTCATACACATGTGTGAATTTCATGGAAGTGGCACAAGACGTGAGTTACTTACTACTGGTGGCCACCACACATGTCTGGACACTCCCTATCTGAACACGTTGAATGCTGAGAAATTGTGAAAGCAGAATCGTAAAGTATGGAATAGATGCAATCAGTACCTGTTTGGATTTAGCATAGAGTGTTCTGGCAAAATTCCACTGTACAGTACACGTAAACATTGAACTTTGTTACATAACGTCTTGGTTTTTATTAAAGTTGCAAAGGAATACTGCAGTAACATTTAGTTCATTTTTGTAATGGGCAATAGATAGTTGGGATGGGTAACATCTCAATCACAGTCTGCAAATCTACTGATAAAAGTAAATGTTTTTGTTGAAGATCATAACAAAAAAGGAAGTTAAAGAGAGGTTAGCTGAGTGGTGATTAGCGGCTGGTATAATTTAATACTGAAAAATGTGAGATAATGCATCTCGAGGAGAGGAACAACAATGATAATATGCACTCGTTGGAAAAATGATGAAGTGCAGTATGCAGTTTTATGTGCCATATTGTAGAATGCAGTAACTAGGTGTGTTTGATGACTTTAAAATTAGCAGTTCTCTCTGACAACAGAAGTGAATGTGGATGACAGACTGTTGTTGAAAACCAAGATTGTGACTCTGTAACTTAAAACTTAAAGACCTGACACCCAAGGCAATTCATGCTGCGGTCTCATCTTCATGTCTGCACTTATCCATGCTGCAGCTGTGCAGGTTTTCACTTCATGAACAATGCTTTAATAAATGCGAGGCAAGGAGTCAAAACAAAAATCTTGTTTGTTTCTTATTAAATATTAAATATGCAAAGAAATGTTAAACATTTTTTTCAGAAGTTCATGGGATTCCATTCAAACTTGATTTTGATCTGAATAGCTTGTATAACAAAATACAAAGCATCATTCTTCATTAATCTAATGCACGTTGTTTTTAAGTGCCTACTCTTTGGCACACTAAACTGGTTTCTGCAGAGTTATTTGCTGAATGAGATTAATGAATGTGTATTTTTTCCTCCTGCAGTATTGTTCTTTCACTGGTAGAGAGGGCCATTAATTATTAATTCATTCTGGCATGGTTTTCCATCAATTCTTCAATGTGTGGGATTTGAATGGTGCTGTTAGATTTGCTCAATCATGACGACAGGTTCTGCGGTGATTTCAGATTACAGTCCCCTTCTCCTTCTTTTCAGGCAGTCTCTTGGTGTCAAGGATGATTTGCTTCTACTCCATTTTGAGGTATCTGAAAAGTCAATTTTGAGAACTGTAGACTCTATCGCAGGTGATGTTTGACGGGGTGGGTTGTTTGGGATGTTGTGTGCTCCTTCAGTTGTCTCCTCCCACTCTGGAGACTTGAAATGCTCACCACATGCCCACGTTGTCCTCCATTTTAAGCAGTCAAGGGTCAGAGATTCCCATTAATTGGTGATGGTTAAAAAGTTTCAAGGAGACTTTGAGAATATCTTTGAAGCATTTTCTCCATCCTCCTGGAATTCTTTTGCCATGACGGAGTTTGCAATTTGGGAGTCTGGAGTCTAGCACATAGATGGAGTGTTTGCCCACTGCAGCTGAGTGTGATTGGAGCCTCAGTGCTGGGAGAAGATGTTTACATTGCTTTGCTTTTTCTGCCAATGGGTTTATAGGATTTTGTGGATGCAGCATTGGTGATACTTCTCCAGTGCTTTGAGCTGCATATTTTAGATGCCCATATTTCTGAAGTATACAGGAGGGTGGGCATCCCTGCTGGTCAGAGATTATGAACCTGGTGTTAATTTGAAGTCTTTGGTTTTAAAACACACTCTCAACCTCAGCTGTTCCATTTCCTACACTTATGTTCTCCTCCTTTCTCCTCCCACCCAGAACAAGGATAGGATTCCCCTTGTTCTCACCTCCACCCCAAATGGATCAATTTTCAAAAGAGCATCATCTGCAATTTCTGACACATCCTATGCAGTTCCTACACTAGGCATATCTTCCTCTTCATTTCCTTTTCAACACTCCAAAGAGATAATTCTCCCAGGGACATTTTGGTTTACTTTTCTTACCCACCAATACTCACTCCCCTTCTCGTGGCACTTTCATATGCAACCGCAGGAGATCAATTCCCAGCCTTTTACTTACTCCAATCCAGAGCCCAGGGCATAGAATGCTTCTCTCAGATGAATTAGCAATTCACTCTCCTTCATCCACTTTAGTGCACTGCATTGGTTCCTCAACCACTACATTAGTTCACTCTCTTTAACTAAAAATGATTAAATTTGACGTGCAACTTGGAACAATACAGACTCATTCTGCAGTTCTGCTTAAAACCTTTCAGCAGGTAAATTGATGATGTTTTGGGAGTCACTGTGATTCTGTCACATACACAGTAATTTGCACCTTAATGATCTGTGAGTGAGACATCCATATGTAATAGTGTTGCAGAGAATGTAGAGTAGATTCATCAGGATGTTGCCTGGATTGGGGGGCATTAATTATAGTGAGAGATCGGATAGGCTGGACTTGTTTTCCCTGGAGCAAAGGAGGTTGTTGGAGGTATATAAGATTATGAGAGATATAGATGGGGTAGATAATCAAAATCTTTTTCCCATGGTAGGGATACCAAAAACACAAAGGCATAATTTTAAATCTAGAGTAGGAGTTTTAAAGAGAATCTGAGAGGTAAGTATTTTTACATATGGAGTGGTTGCTATCTGGAACAACTTGCCAGAAGAGGTGGGGAATCAGATACATTTAAGAGGTATTTAGACAGACATTTAACTAAGCAAGGCATAGAAGGACACAGCTCTAATACAGCAATGGGATTAGTGTAGATGGACAAAGGGGTTGGCGTGGACATGGTGGGCGGAAGGGCCTGTTACTGTACTCTACAACTCTGTGACTCCATATCTGTTCAACTCTCAGTTCAAACTTTCTCCATCTACTCTGTGATTCATAATGGTTAGCTTAAGGCAGGCTTGGGACAGTCAGTTTCTGTAACCCATAAAATGCAGGAAAGTGCTCCAGAGCTTTACGTCTAAAATACCACCGAGACCAGTGTCTTATTTTAGTTCTGGGATTGGGCAATTTTACATACCAATTCTCTTTGTGAAACTTGACAGATTTCTTGAGCATCATATGTTGCACAGACTAAAGGAAATGTATGTATCATTTCCATGTAATACTTAAATATGTATTTATATATGAACTCCATCACAACTACCAAGACAACACACAACAACTCATCAGAAAAGCTGCTATGGCTTTAACATAACATTTCCAGTCCTATGACCTAGCTCTAAAGATGTCAAATAGAAATATAAACTATGATGGACCTTGCACATTAATCAGAATACATATACTACAGCTTCTCTTTAGCATTATTTATATAACTGATTTCATGCACAATAGCTGCTTTTGTCATTACATTGTTCTGGAACTTTTCAAATGGCCAGTTAGGTAGCAAACTGAAGTAAAATATATTTTTATATCAAATTTGCTGTATAAAAATCCAGGGTGAAGTAAGTGGCTCAAATAAATAAACTAGGTACATTAGTGCTGTCATTACATCCTCTGGTCTTGGTCTTCTGTGAGATATGTAAAATTCACAGCCAAGTGATTTAATCTATATAAGCTATAAATCACTAATCTACATTCTTCATATTCTATTTCAGTAAATACTTAAAGAAAACCTTTTCTGAAGACTTCGGAAATATGGAATATTTCAAGGCAGAAACAGCCATTTGATTACCAAGCCTTCGTCAGAGTTTCTTTTTGCCTCATGAGTCAATTAATGTTCTACTTCAGTAATTGAAAAGCAATAAAAACTGCAGATGCTGGAAGTCTGAAATATAAACAGAAAATGCTGAAGATGCTTAGCAGGTGGAGAGAGAAATACGGTTAATAATTCAGATCAATGCTCTGAGAAACTTATCCAGCTCTGATGAAGGGTCACTGACCTGAAACATTAGCACTGTTTCTCGTCCACAGATGCTGCATGACTTGCTGAGCATTTTGAGTGTTTTATTACTAATATAATTTTTCATATTCTTTAATACTGTTTGTAACAATTTTGTAATTGTCTTTCAAAAGAACTGATGGACTTTGTCCAAACAATAGGTTGTGTCAGAAATTTCAACTTTTAAACATCCCTCTGTGTAGAAAGATGTTTTTCTGACCACTTTAATTCTTTTTCCATTGTCTTCCACATTTGTTAGTTTATCAATGGTCAATGAATGCAATTTACCATTACTTAATGGGTCAAATTAGTTTAGAAAAATATGCAGTCATAATAGGTGCCCCATTTGTAACTTATTGAATCAGATGTTGAGCTAGAATGCATTGACGGTGAGAAAACGGGTGTGTATGGAACTGCTGGGGAGCTGCAGAGCATGCAGCAATGCATTCCAAATATCTGCACCAGTGCATTGAGGTTCAGAAACTGGGAATCCACTCGAGGTTAGATGGATTGTTCACCTGACCACTCATTCTGTCCCCGGACTCACCATTGAACCCAGGGGTATTCTGCAAGTTACTGTGTCAAGGGCCTGGATGCAATTTGGATCAGCCCCTCAGCTTGATGCCAACCATAACTGGTGCATCCAGTGCAAACCCTTTCATTTGAATGGGATTGCTAAACTTCATATTAAAGGTAAGCCTAGGCAATTGTTTTGTTTATTTTTCATTATTTCATTGTATCATATGTCTTTAATTAATCAATGGAAATTTTCATATGTTTTTAAGTATCTTTATTTCTATTCTTTTTTTTAACAGCCAAAACAGTGACGTGGTCAGGACCTTCAGAGCTGAAAAAGGTCAGTGAAAGCACAAGTCTCATGTGGGGGGCAACATAAAGGGGCAGGTCTGTTCAGCACGACTGGCCCATCCTTGTCTTTCCTATGAGAAATGTAACATGAGGATTTACTTTAATGCAGCCAATACTTAAATCTGCCTCAACTATGCCCTCAAGATATGGAATGCATTACTTGAGGGCATAGTTGAGGCAGATTTAATTATGGTACAGATTTAATTATGGTATTAAAAAATGAACATGTTAGGAACTGTTAGATACAAGAGACTGAAGATGCTGGAATCTGGAGCAAAAAATGAGTTACTGAAGGAAAAGAGGCAGGTGAGTGAAATCAGCTGTGTAGCTCTTACATTGAGCCAGCATGGACTCAATGGGGCAAATGGCCTCCTTCCTTTCTTTCTTTTTCAATCTCTTTTATTGAATTTCAAATTAATTCAAATTAATATACATAAGATTAGTGATTATACATATGGTGCGAAGAGATCGGGGTAACAATAATAAGTTAATATTTATACTCACAAGCAGTAAAATATGTAATCTAGACCTTCCGCTCTGTTGCTAAGTGTACATAATGCAAAAAACAGAAATTGAAAAGAAATTTGATTATATGAAAAGAAAAACTCCCAAACCAAAAAATATATGATAATAGACAAAGGCAAACCAAAAACTTCAAAGAGAAAAAAAACTGGACTGATATTTCTTAGATTAAAAAAAAATTATTATGTCGTCAGCTCTGCTCCTCTATATTCAAAGGTTATTGAAACGGATTCGAAAAATGTCTGCTTATATCATATGGAGAAAATGGCCTCCTTCCATGCTGTACCTTTTCTGAGATTCTGTAAAAGCTAATAATAAGATTGGAAAGAGTAATGTGGTGCTAGTTCCAATCCTGTGCTACAGAGCATTCAAGATAAGGGGTGAAAAGCGATACTCATTTTTCCTCGTAGAAGAATGACTGAGAGTGAGAGACTACCCTTTACCTTCATGGCCATTCTTCTGCTATCATCTATTGTCTGATTACAGAGCAACATTGGTCCAATGGACCCAAAATGGGACGGCTTATCCACTGTCCTATCAACTGCATTGTGCAGGGTTTGCAAAGGAGAAATCAAGGTATTAGTTGTTCTTTCCTTGGTCAATGCTGAGTTGTGCTTCATGTTCTGTAATAAGAATGGGTCCTTAATTTGTTTCATGAAGACTTTCATCTCATGTTCTGCTTGCTCCTAGGATGTGTGCGAGAATGGTTTGGAAGAAAATTCCCTGCTGATTTTCTGTTCTCCTTCTGAGTAGTTGCTCCTGTGCTCAGAGCCTCTGCTTTTGCTCCCCCTGTATGTTCTCATGTGCTGTATCTATGAAAGAATTGTTGGAGAAATGCAGAGGAGGCCAAGGATGTGGAAAGTTTCATTTAGTATATAATAATTAATCTAGTGTAAAACTGAACTACATATTTAATTTGCTTTATAACTGAGCTGTATTTAATTTAGCATATAATTTAAATCATAACCTGCTCCATTAACTTGATATAAATGTGCAAATAAACAACTGAAATAGAGTAGTTAGTTTACTAAATATTTTGAATTCATGCTAAATCTATCACCAAAATAAAATCTAGACCACAAACATTTCTTTTATTAGAAATAGACTGTAGCTAGCAAAAAGTATATAATGAATGATAATGACTGATAATGCAGTGTGCTGGAGCAACAAACAATCTGCTGGAGGAACTCAGCAGCTCGAGCAGCATCTGTGAGGGGAAAGGGATTGTCAGTGTTTCGGGTCAAAACCCTGCCTCAGGACTTCAGTGTGCTGGGACTGCTGTGTGTGACGGTTTGTGGATGATGAGATTGTCCTAGATTGTCATGTCTGCAGAAAGTGGCTTTACCTTGATACAGTTTTTGAATTGCATTTCAAGTTGGAGATAATAATTGGTTATTTTTGTCCAAAGAACAGTCACAGCTGAGAGGAAGTTGTGAGCAGGAAGAGGGCAGAAAGCGTGGGGAAGGAGGATGGGGGATGGGGGATGGGGGAGAGGTAGTATGATTAGAGAAGTTAATCCCAGAGGCATTGGTACCACCCAACAGACAGAGTGAATTTGTTCCTGTGATGAGGATGAGCCAAAATGCCAGCCATGGTACTATGGAGCAGCAGGACGTGAGGGAAGGAACAGAATACAAAGGATGCAAGCCTAGTGGATTCAGTGATTAGGGGTTCAGAGAATATTCTCCACAATCCCAATTAGGAATCACATGTGTTGTCTCCAAGCTACAAAGATCATGGGTTGCTTAGAGCAACAAGAAAGAGCCTTGAAAAACGATTATGAGGAAGCAGGCTCATGAGGATATTTGGAAGCCTTGGACAAAAGGACTGCTGTTCTATAACATTTATTGCTTTCAAGTTCTTTGGGTCACTCCTGATCACTCCTAGTTATTGCAAAAACACGGAGGACAAAGTTTGGTTCTCTTTAATGTATTTTTTGGAGCATTATAGATACTGAGTTGTTTATAATGTTGCTCCTGATGGATACCTGTGCATAAATAATGCCAAACTTGTATTGGTGAGGCCTTGCTTTGACATCAGCACTCTAACTTTGGAGTTCAATGCTCTAGTTAATGCTTTCTGTCTTGACCATGATTTATTTGCCCTCAATTAACTTCACATAAACAGTGATGTGTATCTCAATGCTCGTGGAGGATTGGATCGGAGCAATCCAAATTATTTCTGTGGCCATTCATGTGAAACATTCTATTTTGACCATAGTTAAATGGATTCATGAAGACACAAACCCAAATATGAAGGCATAAAATTTATGAAAACACAAAGTTTAATAACAGCCTTGTTTATCCACAGATTGCTACCAAACAATAAGGCAATAATGGTCTCATTTAAAATGCAGTGAGTTATGACTTGAGTTTTATGTGTTCAGCAGCAAACTTTGGTTGAAGTAATTTTTAATGCCTTACTCATTCTGCAGACTCATAATAATGAGTCTGAGTTCTGAATCCAACCTTCATCTCATTAAAACATTTTAAATATATATAGTTTTATAAATTAAAAACTCATTTGAAAAATATATATAATGTTGTCATTATTTCTGTTTTTAAGGTGTCCCTCAATTTTGTCTCCATACCTTTTTTACAAATTGTGTTTAACCACTTGAATCTATGCTCATTTGTTAATATATAATTAGTCTGCTCTTCAAAGTACATGTTACATTGGTTGTGAACAAATTTTGCTTAAGGATCATGTCATGTAACTCCAGGCTGCAGCAATGTGTGTAAACATTTTCAAAGGCCATCCATGAAAGCTCTCCAATCAACTATACACACTTGAACACTTGTGTCATCTGTATAAATCTGTACACTCTACACTGGATTAGATTGGAGTTTGAAAGCCGCTGAGTACATATCTCTTACAGGATCAGTTTGGCAATTTGTTCCATATATCTCTGATTGGTAAAATTGGTAAAAATAATGAGGTGGTCTCCTGTGCTTGCAGAAATTTAAAATTTCTGAAGCAAATAGAAATCTCTACTTCAACAAGTAACACACAAACTGCTGGAGGAACTCAGCAGGTCAGGCAGGAAATGGACAGTCGATGTTTTGGGTCCAGTCCAGATGAAAGGCCTTGACCCAGAAAATCTCCACTTTATGTTATGTTTCAGTTATTGTATTTTTGAAGCTGAACGTGCAATATGCTTCTGAAAGGAAATGCTATTTGTAAAATGTTAATTGTTTTGGTTTTTTTTTTGGCCAATCGAGTATCTGACCACAAAAAAAACCACCATCCTTGTTGTCATTTCCAAGTCCAACCACAAAAAAGAATTAGAATTTGCAGAATTTTTGTGCACTTGATACATTGTACACATAAATTTCACATCCTGACCTCATAATATGCCTTGGTTTAATCTACCTGGAGGCATGATTACAAAAGCATTGGAAATATGAAATTAAAAACAAACTCGAGAAATGCTTTAATCAGTCTTCAAAGTCAGCAAGAACATGTGGAGAGAGAGATGGACTTAACTATTCAGGTTGAGGTCCCCCTAGTGAAAGGTTATTGACCTGAAACATTAAATCTGTGTCTTTCTGATTTGTTGTGTGTTTTAAGTGTTTTCTGCTTTTTTATAGGTAGGATTTCTTGATATAGTCTGACAAATATAGAGTTAGGTTGAAAGATATGTAAAGGGCTGTTGGTGAAGCTTAACTAACCAGAATGATACAGATTATTCCAGTAGAACAGGAGTAAACTTTTGCTCAGACTAATAGGACCACCTACCTACTCAACCCTGAAAACCATATTGGAGGCTCCAGAATGGGTCCAAGAAACAAACATGAGGAAGGCCAAATATGACCCTTAAGGCACAAGTGATGCATCCCTGAATTATATGGTTATTATCACTTTGCTGTGTGTGGGCATTTTGCTTTGAACAGGTTGACTGCTGTGATTCTGATGCTAACCCCACTTCAAAAGTACTTCTTTGGCTATAAAGAAAACTGGTATGAATTAGGCTATGATAAACACTTATATGAATGCAAATCTTTCTTTCTCTTACCATCAAACGGCTGAAGGTACAATCTAGAGTAATCCAGACCAGTGCTTCTTAAAGGCATCAAGGAATACTTGCAGGTTGGTGACTGATTGATTTCAGATCGCTGTGGCTACAATTCAAAAAGCGTTTGGTACTTTCTGGATTCCTCCATAGGCAGTGGTGTGGCAGGCACTATTGCTCACTGTCTCCAAGGCAGGATACATTCCAGAATGCTTCTCCTGACCTGCTACCACCAGAATTCAGTTCTCCTTTTCGAGGCACAAGGTAGTTTTTAAATAGTACTGTCAATCCATGGAGGTAGGCAGCCACTCATTTGGACAGGTTTGGAGGGATGTGGGCCAAATACAGGCAAATGGGACTAGCTCAGGAATGCATCCTGGTCAGCATGGAAGAATTGGACTGAAGGACCAGTTTCTGTGCTATACAACTCCATGACTCAAAGCTAAGTTCTGGATGCATAGAGCAATCATGTAATTGGCAGGCAACCCAGTTTCTTCATGGCCTCATTAGATGAACACTTTCCAATTTTGATCCTTTAGTGTCAAACTTTAGCCGGAATGTTGACCCAGGAAAGTAACATGATGAACAATGTTTCAGCAGAAGGGATGATAAAAGGTATGAAGAGATCTAGTATAGAAAGTTGGGAAATGACTGATGAACTAATTGATTGGAGAGGGTTTAAACCTCACTTCTCACTCTGACCTAAGAAGATTGCATTTGAAAACAAAATAAGTTAGGGATGAGACACTGGAGCCATAGTGGGCAGCATGGGTGGTACAGTGGTGCAGCTAGTGCAGCTGCTGGCTCACAATTTCAGTCATTGAGTTCAGTCCTGACCCCCAGTAAGATAAGATAAGATTTCTTTATTAGTCACATGTACATCGAAACACACAGTGAAATGCACCTTTTGCATAGGGCGCTGTGGGGGCAGCCTGCAAGTGTCACCACGCTTCTGGCACCAACGTAGCATGCCCACAACTTCCTAACCCGTACGTCTTTGGAATGTGGGAGGAAACCGGAGCAACCGGAGGAAACCCACGCAGACACGGGGAGAACGTACAAACTCCTTACAGACAGCGGCCGGAACTGAACCCGGGTCGCTGGCGCTGTAATAGCGTTACGCTAACCGCTACACTACCGTGCCTGCATTGTCTGAGTGCACTTTGCACACTTTTCCTGTGACCACATGGGTTTGCTCCAGGTCCTCTGGTTTTCTACTACGTGCCAAAGATATGTGGATTGGTGGGTTAATTGGCCACTGTAAATTGCCCCTGGTGGGTAGGTAAGTGGTAGAATGTGGGAGGAAGTTGATGGAAATGTGGGGAGAATGAAATGGGATTAGGGTAGGATAAGTAGAAATAGGTGGTTGATGGTCAGTGCAGAAGCAGTGGGTTGGACCACCTGTTTCCACGTTGTACGACCCTGTGAAACACTATATAATCATTCAAAAATGTGCTAGAGGACTGGTAGACAGCTATTGTTATTCCTAAATTTATAAAAGGAAGTAAAAGAAATTGTGGAACATGTTTGATAATGGGAAATTTAATGGAACCTTTGCTCAAAGATGGAACAGAAAAATCGTTGATAAACAACAATACAATAGAGAAATCAGCAGGGATTTTAAAAATGGAGATCTTGCTTGACCAACTTGACTGAATTCGTTGAAGAGAAGTCATGGGTGATGCAATGTATACAATATATGCGGGTTTTCAAAGGGCCTTCAATAAGTCACCTGTTGGGTTCCGAACAGGTGACGACAAGGGACATACAGCAGAATGAAAGCAAGCTGAGCATACATCAGAAAATAGAGAGTAAGTGTTAAAGATACTTACTAAGCCTGGCAAAAAGTGAAAAGTGGTGTTCACTTTGAAGCAGGGAATGGTTCAAAGCCAGGACCACTATTACTCACAATTTACATTAATAATAAAAAACTCAAGAAATGGAAATACAGAACAATTACAAGTTTTTTGAACAAAATTGACGTGTATAGTCAATACTGACGAAGAATATAGCAAAATTGAAAGAAGGCATGAATAAGCTTGTAGAATACATATGTATTTGGCAAATGAGTTTCAAAACAATCAAGAGTGAGTTGGTACACTTCTATAAGGAAGCCACATGCTCATATAGTAAGTTTAAATATAGGCATTTAGACCATAGGCATTTAGAATTATAGGTACATAACTCATTAAACATAGGGACACAGGTCAATAAGGCCAGCATTGTTAACACTAGGGCAAATATGAAAAGCGTAGAGTTGATACGAAACATTCATAACACCTTGATTAAACCAATTTAGAGTTTAATGCAAATTAAGAAATTATATAGGGGTACTGGGAAAGGTGAAGAAAATTCACAAGAATGATGCCACAAATGAAAGAACATTGTTATCAAGCTGGGAAAGCTGTTGGTAACATAATGGAGGCTTTCAGCTCACTTGCTAGAGTAAGCACAGAGAAAATGTTTCCATCATTGGGAAAGAACCCAACAATTTTTTTCACAATTTATTCATTTTTCACAACTTGTGCACTGCTGGCAAAATGGGCATTTATTGTCCCATTCTTAATTGCTCTTGAGAAGGAGGTTGTGAGCCACCTTCTTGAACTTCAGCAGTCCTTCTCACAATGCTATTGGGTAGGGACTTCCAGGATTTAGACCCGTTGATGATGATGATGATGAAATGATGATATATTTCCAAATCAGAATAACATATAGCTTAGAGTCATAGAGTACTACAGCACAGAAACAGGCCCTTCAGTCCACCGAGTCCATGCCACTCTGATCTTCTGCCTAGTCCCATCTACCTGCACCGGGGCCATATCTCTCCAAATTCCTTCCATCCATGTACCTATCCAAACTTCTCTTGAATGCTACAATTGAACTCGCATCTACCGCTTCTACTGGCAGCTCGTTCCACACTCACACCGTCCTCTGAGTGAAGGAGTTTCACCTCAGATTCTGCTTAAATATTTCACCTTTCATCCTCACCTATGTCCTCTAATTCTGGTCTCACACAACCTTAAGGGAAAAAGCCTGCAGCATTCACCCTATCTATACCCCTCATAATTTTGTATACCTCTATTAGATCTCTCCTCATTCTCCTGCGCTCCAGGGAATAATAATCTATTCAACCTTTCCCAATAGCTCAGGTCCTCAAGTCCCAGCAACATCCTTGTAAATTTTCTTTGTATTCTTTCAAGCTTATTCTTTCCTGTAGGGAAATGACCAGAGCTGCACACAATACTCTAAATTTAGCCTCACCAATGTCTTGTACAATTTCAACATAACATCCCAACTCCTGTACTCAATGCCCTGATTTATGAAGGTCAAAGTGCCAAAAGCTCTCTTTATGTACCTATCTTCCTGTGACACCACTTTCAAGGAACTATGGACCCTTGAAAGTGGTGTCACAGGAAGATAGGTCCCTTCTTTCCACTGCACACCCCAGAGCTCTATCATTCACGATGTAAGTCTTACCCTGGTTTGTCCTCCCAAAGTGCATCACCTCACACTTGTTTGCATTAAATTCCATCAGCCATTTTTCAGCCCATTTACTTAGCTGGTCAAAATCACTTTGCAAGCTTTGATAGCCTTCCTCGCTGTCCACTACACCCCCATTCTTGGTGTCATTTGCAAATTTGCTGATCCAGTTTTCCACATTATCGTCTAAATTAGTAATATAGATGATAAACCACGATGGACCCAGCACCGATCCCTGCAGCACACCACTAGTCACAGGCCTCCAGTCAGAGAGACAACCATCTACTACCACTCTCTAGCTTCTCCCGCTAAGCCAATGTTGAATCCAATTGAATATTTCATCCTGAATGCCAAGCAACTTAAACTTCTGGACTAGCCTCCCATTCAGGACTTTGTTACAGGCCTTTCTGAAGTCCATGTAGACAATGTCGACTGCCTTTCCCTCATCAACCTTCTTGGTAACTTCCTTGAAAAGCTCTATAAGATTGGTTAGACATGACCTACTATGCACAAAGCCATTTTGACTATCCCTAATCAGGCCCTATCTATCCAAATACTTATATATCCTGTCCCTTAGAATACCTTACAATAATTTACCCACAACTGACATCAGGCTCACAGGCCTATAATTTCCTTGCTTATTCTTAGAACCTTTCTTGAACATCAGAGCAACATTAGCTATCCTCCAGTCCTCCATCACCTCGTTCATGGCTAAGAATGTTTTAAATACCTCTGCCAGGGCCCCTGCAATTTCCGCACTAGCCTCCCACAAGGTCCAGGAGGACATCTTGTCAGGCCCTGGGGATTTGTCCATTTTAATTTGCCTCAAGACAGCCAGCACCTCCGCTTCTGGATATGGTCCATGATCTCACTACTCTTTTGCCTCAGTTCTAAGGATTCTGTGTATGACTTCAGAGTAAATATGGATGCAAAAAAATTCATTTAAGATCTCCCCCATGCCTTTTGGTTCCATGCATAGATGACCACTCTGATCTTCAGGAGGACCAATTTTGTCCCTTGCTATCCTTTTGCTCTTAATATAGCTATAGAAATCCTTGGGATTCTTTTTCACCCTGTCTGCCAGAGCAACCTGATGTCTTCTTTTTGCCCTCCTGATTTCTCTCTTAAATGTTCTCTTGCATTTCTTATACTCCTCAAGCACCTCATTTAATCCTGACTGCCTATACCTGATATGTGCCATGTTCTTTTTCTTTACCAGGGCCTCAATATCCCTCGATAGCCAAGGTTCCCTGAACCTGCTAGCCATGCCTTTAATTCTAATGGGAACATACAGATTCTGTACTCTTAATATTTCACTTTTGAAAGCCTCCCATTTACCAAGCATCTCTTTGCCAGAAAAGAGCCTATCCCAATCCATGCCTGCCAGATCCCTTCTGATGCCATCAAAATTGCCCTTACTCTAATTTAGAATTTCAATCCGAGGACCAGTCCTATCCTTCTCCGTAATTATCTTGAAACTAATGGAATTATGATCACTAATTCCAAAGTGTTCCCCTACACACACTTCTGTTAGCTACTCTGACTCGTTCCCTAAGAGGAGATCCAGTATCGCACTATCTCTAGTTGGGACCTCTACATATTGATTAAGGAAACTTTCCTGAACACATTTGACAAACTCTATCCCATCCAATCCCTTTACAGTATGGGAGTCCCAGTCAATATATGGAAAGTTAAAATCACCTACTATCATAACCTTATTTTTCTTGCAACTGTCTGCTACCTCTCAACAAAACTGTTGCTCTAAATCCCACTGACTATTGTGAGGTCTATAATACAGTCCCATTAATGCAGTCATCTCTTTCTTATTCCTCAGTTCCACCCATATTGCCTTCGTAGACAAGCCCTCCAGTATGTCCTCTCTGAGCACTGCCGTGACATTTTCCCTGCTGAGTTATGCCAGCCCTCCCCCTTTAATACCTCCCTCTCTATCATGTCTAAAACATTGGAACCCTGGAACATTGGAACCCTGCCAGTCCTGCTCCTCCTGCAACCAAGATTCACTAATGGCCACCATAACTCCACATGCTGATCCACGCCCTCAGTTCATTTGCCTTACTGACAATACCCCTTACATTGAAATAGATGCATCTCAGAACATTAGTCCCACCATGCTTATCAACCAGTTGATTCCTGTCTCTGCTTGTAGGCTTAACATCGATTTTCCCCACAGCCCCTCCACTTGCTGCCCAGCCACTCTGGTTTAAACCTTCCCCTGAGCAGCATGAGCAAACCTCCCCATCAGGATATTGCTCCCCTCCAGTTCAGGTGCACCCGTCCCATTTGTACAGGTCCCATCTGCCCTGGAAGAGAGCCCAATGATCCAAAAATCTGAAGCCCTCCATGCTGCACCATCTCCTTAGCCATGTGTACTACCTTCCTACTTCTTGCCTCACTGACACGTGGCACTGGTAGTAATCCTGACATCACCCCCCTGGAGGTTCTGTCTTTTAACTTAGCACCAAACTCCCTGAACTCACTTTGCAGAACCTTGTCACCCTTCCTGCCTATGTCATTGGTGCCAATGTGGACCATGACTTCTGGCTGCTCACCCTCCCCCTTAAGAATCCTGTGGACTCGATCCGAGACATCTCTGACGCTGGCACCTGGGAGGTGACATACCATGAGGGAGTCTCGTTCTTGTCCACAGAATCTCCAATCTGTTCCTCTAACCAATGAATCCCCTGTTACCACTGAACTCCTCTTCCCCCACTTCCTTTCTGAGCCACGGAGCCAGACTCAGTTCTAGAGACCTGGCTGCTGTGGCTTTCCCTTGGTAGGTCGTCTCCCCTCAACAGTATCCAAAACGATATACTTTTTATTGAGGGGGACAGCCATAGCAGTACACTGCATTGACTACCCTTTCCCTCTCCTGACGTTTACCCAGCTACCTGCATCCTGCAACCTAGGTGGACTGCCTTCCTGTAACTCCTGTGTATCAACCCCTCAGATTCCCGAATGATCCGGACTTTATCCAGCTCCCTAACGCGGTCAGTAAGGAGCTGCAACCAGACGCACTTCTCGCAGGTGTAGTCATCAGGGACACTGGAGGTATCCCTGACTTCCCATATCCTACAAGAGGAGCACACCACTGCCCTGACCACCATTTCTTGGTGCAGATTGTAAGGGAACTGCTAGCTTGTAAGGGAAATTGGAATGAGGTGGAGTAGGGTAGGAGAAGGCTTGCATATGGAGCATAATTACTGCGAGTTGGGGTGACTGGCCCTATTTCTCTGCTGCAATTTGAATGTAACATTAGATCAGTGACTGCACTTTAAAAATACTCATCACCTGTCGTGGTTTAAGGTTCCTGAGGATGTAGTGTTACATAAATATAACCTCAATCTTACTCCCACAAACAGCTAGAAAAATAAATTTATTAAAAAAAACACAGAAGTTTAAAAATCTACCATGAGACTGAGATAAGAAAATACCTTTACCCACAAATCTCTAAGGCTGGTTGAGCTTCAGCTTTTCCCTTCTCACCTGCACGTTATGTTGACATTTTAGCTTTTAGTCACGTCGGCCCCATTGAAATTCCTGCAGTCAATCTCTGTCAACTCCTTGTCATGTACAAAAACACCAACTCAATATCAATGAATGATTTCAAAGCAAAAGCCCAGAATTTAGTATGACTTGAATGTGCTGGTAAAGACTTATTGTTGATCTGATGCTTGAATTACCAATGGATTAACAAGGATAAATGGATTCTTTCAGACTGCACAGTTCTTGGTCAGGTGAAAAGCCTAAAATGTAAACATTAAAGTAAAAATGCAGGCATATTTCATTTCATTTTAAATGATGGATTTAGAGTTTTTGTAATAGTGAATGTTTGCAGTATTAAGTTACACATGACTTAATAGTCTTGTAAACAGCCCTGCGTGTACTTTGCTGTTAGCTTATTCAATGGATAGAATAGATTTGAAATGGGGTAGAATTACAGACTTCATTTTGTTGACATGTACTATTATAAAAATATTGAGAACAGCAAGAGTCATTTCAAATGCTGGAAACTGGTATGAGTTTGGTGTAGTGTTTAAAGCCTCATAATCAAATTAGATCTACTTAAGTATTGCTCATTACTTCATACTTGCACTGACCTTCAACCTTCCATCTCACTGTTTCCTGACAAAGACACCAGAGTCTGGGGTTTCTTTTGTTACCAATTATATTTAAAAAAACAAAGTCATTTGTTTCAAAAAACTTGATCACAGTTTCTCTGTACTTAAAAAGAGGGAGTGATAGGATAATGTTCTTCAGGCAGTGTTTCTGATAATATGTTTCTCAGTATTTGATAAATAACTTGTCCTATTTTTGTCTCTGACACTTTGTTACCAGCAAGGGCTGAGGGATCAGTGCAAACATCTCTGCTAATTTACTCTTATAGTCATGCATTAACTAGTCAGTTGATGATTATTTCTCTACACTTGAGCCCCAGATGATATCAGGCTATTAACGATTATGTGAAAAATCCAGCAGCTAATCTATTACTGCAACAAGTGAGATGGTGCTGGAATTCAGAAATGTAAATAAACCTATGCTTATTTGAACTCTACTTTCTCGTGGAGTATAGTTCCACCCGACCAATAGATCTGGCTGTCTTGCCCAAGCACCTGTTCTTCTCCTGTGAGCACAGTTATTCAACAGCAAGTGGCTAAAGCCAACTTTGATAGCTTTCAAAAAGTTTGATCTGGTCAGTGATAGAAATCAGAAGCTGGTGTCCCAGAGCGTTACATCTTTCCCAGCCTGACATGGATGAGTTCAGCTGCAGTGACTTATTTTACTGGGGGCTGAACCATGAGGTTTTTGGACTCTAGTGTGTGGTATGCTATCTCCATTTACCAGATCAAACCTTCACTAACCAAAATATCTTCACCCAGGCCAATATGCTATGAGTCCTTATGTAATGGTGGTCGGCAGAGCTCATTCTTTCAATCCTAACCCAATGATCCCTGAATTCTACCCTTTCAATTATAGTCTGAAAACCCTCTTTTTTATTCCTGACACTTCTCATAACTCTAGGCTCACTCCATTGCACCGCTAGATCAAGCCTTGGGTCTTGCTTGCTACTAAATTTTCCAGAAGTGATCCCTCAATTGAAAATTTCTTGTGCAAAATTTTTGTTGTTGTTTTCCAATGTGACAGGTTAGGCCATTACTTCAGTCCAGGATAACTTGTCATTTTCTGTTTGAGGGTAGAGCTGGTGAAAGGGTAACACAAAAGTGGCAAAACTGAGAATTTCACTTCCATTTTTGTACTATCAGGTGAGTTTAGTCTAGGGTGGTATATTTGATGGGCAAAATTCTTCCTCTTCAGTGACTCCACTTTTGGAAGAGGACATTAGAGATCCATAACAATGCAAAGGTAAGGCAAATCTCCTAATCATCAAGGATCCCCTCCATCCAGCTCATGCCCTCTTCTTACTGCTACTATTGGGCAGGAGGTACAGAAGCCTGAAGTCCCACACCACCAGGTTCAGGAACGGCTGCTTTCCTACAACCATCAGGTTCTTGAACTGACCTGCACAAACCTAGCCCTACCTCAGCAATGGAATTCTACGGACCACCTCTTGCACTACCGTGGACTTGTCTATGATTGTATTTTTGTTTTTTGTACAAAGGTCTTGTTTTTGCACGGTCTTTTTTTCATTCTCTTCACTGTCTTGTATAATTTATGTATAATTTATATTCTGTGTATTGTCTGTACCCACGTGCCTGTGATGCTGCTGCAAGCAAGATTTTCATTGCACCTGTACCTCACTGTACTTGTGCATGTGACAATAGACTTGACTTATAGTATTATTAATTCAAATAGAATTTGACACTAAATCACAAACATAGATGTTGTAATAGCCATTATGAGTTTGAATATGTGTGGCAGCGTATTGGAGGAGCTGAAATTAATTGAAGTTCAAGATGGGAGGTGACCCATGGAGCCTTGAAATGATCGGGATTAGAACTAACAAAAACATGAAGCAACTGGGCTGTTTATGCAAAGTACACCAAATAACATATATTGTGAAGCAAAACTTTTTTTGTTCTTGCACCTAGGTGTGTTGAATCATCTCAATAGGAAAGCAGGAAGATCAGGTGGAAAGGAATGCTGACTAGGAGGGAAACTTGATTAGTTATTTTCAGCTGATGAAACAGGACCACCAGCTCCAAAATGTTTATTTCTTGTAGTTTCCTGATACAATACCAGGCCATATATTTTCTTTGACAACTATCCTCATCTAAAGAAATTACCTTAAAGGCACAATTACTCACTTAAAACCAACACACCCAGTGTCAAGGTTGTAGTGTAGAACTGCTATTGTAAGGGTAGAGCAGGAATGTACACTTAGAAACACTCCTTTCTGAGACTGCTCCCATAGATTCATGATAAACTTTGACTCATTGTTGCAGCAACCAGTCTCTTCATCCCAATAATATTATGGTGTAGGTGGAGTATTTACTACTCAGCCAGTGAGAGTGACATTATCTTTAAAAGTTGATTGGAAAGAACGATTAGCACTGAAAAGAATATTTCTGTTGTTGCTACCTGAAGCTTCTTTCCTGTAGCTAAGTAAGCTTCAGTGCCCAACCTTGGGTGTGTTAATCTAGTGGCATGCAGTGATTTAACTGAGGGACTACCACTGGAAAACTCAATAGCTTTCAGGGCCCAAGTTTGGATTCAAGGGCTTGTAGGGCGAGGTGAAGTGGAGAGATATTTGGGACTGAGTGGAGGATCAGTGGTAAGAAGGGGGTGCTTGGAAGGGTCAAAGTGTGAGACAAGTGAAGTGGCTGTGCAATGAGGTAGAGAAATGGGTCGGGGTGAGAGATTGATAGAGTGGTTGGGGTGAAAGATTGGTAGAGGTGTTGGTTATGAGATTAGAAGAGGTATCGAAGCAAAGGGTAGGTAGAGGGGTGAGGATGGTAGGTATATGAATGGGTTGGGGATGGAGGTTGATTGCAGAGATAGGGAAGGTGTATGTTAAGAAACCAAGGCAGGACATAAGTAGAGAGTTAGGGTGGGAGGTTGGTTGAAGAATTGGGTTGGCAACAGAAGGTTTTTAACACTCTTCAGGATGAGAGACTGGTAGAAGGATAGGAAAGGATGTTGCAAGATGATATGGGTTGGGAGTTTGTTAGCATTGTTGGGTAGAAGGTGCTGCTATCGACTGTAGTTGGGTGTGCTTTTTGTTAGTAAAGGGATGTGGGCTTTGCCAGCTGAGCCAGCATTTAATTGCCCATCACTAATTGTTCTTATGAAGGTGGTGGTGAACTGCCTTCTTGAACTGCTTGAGGTGTGAGTATACCTACAATGCTATTTGGGAGGGAGTTCCTGGATCTTGACCCAATGACAGTGAAGGAGTGCAATATATTTCCAAGTCAATATGATGTATGACTTGGAGGGCAACTTCCAGGTGGTGGTGTTCCGATGTTTTTCTGCCCTTGTCCTTACAGCTGGTAGAGGTCAAGGGTTTGGAAGGTGCTGTCCAAGGAGTCCTGGTGAGTTATTGCTGTGCATCCTGCAGATGGTACAAACTGCTGCTAGTGTGTGTCGGTGGTGGAGTGAGTGAGTGTTTGTAGATGGGATGCATATCAAGCCGGCTGCTATATCCTGTATAGTGCCAAACTTCTTGTGTTGAAATTGCACTCATCCAGGCAAGTGGAGAGTATTTCATCACACTGCTGACCTAAGCCTTGCAGCTCGTGGACAGATGTTGGAGAGGTAGGAGCTGAGTTGCCGAAGATCCCAGCCTTAGGCTAGCTCTTGAAAGTTGGATGGGTGGTCAGATGGGTAAATTGGTGGTTGTGGACATGTTGGGAGATGTGTGTGTGGGCACTGGTCACTACCAGCGTGGGGAGGCAGGTTTCTGAAGGGTGAGTCCAGTAATCAAGGAAACTATCTTTGACATTTTGTTTAAGTTTTACTTGTGGCTGTAAATAGAAAAATAGATAAGGAGGGATGTTTTGGGGATTTCAGAAAGTCTTTAATTGCATGGAAGCTTAATACATAACCTTTGTATAATATACAAAATTAGATAGGATAGATGTGAATTGAAGATAAGATTAAAATTTCTTTATTAGTCACATGTACATCGAAACACACAGTGAAATGCATCTTTGCGCAGAAACATAGCAAGTGTCTCCACGCTTCCAGCGCCAACATAGCATGCCCACAACTTCCTAACCTGTACGTCTTTGGAATGTGGGAGGAAACCGGAGCACCCAGAGGAAACCCACGCAGACATGGGGAGAACGTACAAACTCCTTACAGAGAGCAGCCAGAATTGAACCCGGGTCGCTGGTGCTGTAATAGCGTTACACTAACCACTACACAAAACAGGGCATTTTTGTGCTGGAACATTGTGACTTTGAGCACTACAAAATCAGTAGTGGGGCTCCAGTTGTTCACGACAAGTCTGCTGCCTTACAGCTCCTCAGGTTCTGTTCTGATGCCTGTGTGGAGTTTGCACATACTCTCTGTGACTGCTCTGGGTGCTCTCAGTTTTCTCTGGTGCTCCGGTTTCCTCCCACTTCCCCAAATCACACAGTTGGATTAATTGACTGAAGGAAATTGGCCTGTAGTGCACATGAATGGCAAAAGAATCAAAAGGGGAAGGTAATGGGAGGATAAATTTTGGGACTGCAGGGGATTAAGAAAAAGGAATTTGGACCAATGGGATTGCTGTGTTTGCAGCTGACATTGACTCAATGGGCTGAATGGCTTCCTTCTATGTCGCAATAACTATGTGATATATATTGGAGATTTTGATAAGGAGACGTAACGTAGCCAAGTTTGGTGATCATTCAAAGTTGGGCACCAATGTGGGTTGTGAGGGGGATGCAGAGAAGTTCCAGGAACATGGACAGGCTAAGTATGGCTTGTGTCAGAAAGTGGTACTGAGGTGGATGATCAGCCATGATCTTATTGAATAGCAGGACAAGCACAAGGGGACCAGTGATCTAATCCTGATTCTATTTTGTAAGGTTTATGTTCGATTGTTTGTGTTTTTATGAGGCAGATTTCCAGGGCTGGATTCCACACCCAAGTCCCTGATTTTCCTTTACATATAATGCAAGACAGGTTTTTCACTATACCTTGGTACAAGTGACAAGAATACCAATACCAATATACTTCCATTTAAATTGAACCTAATTTTGCACAAAAAACTATGCGATTCATTTTCTTGACAATGGAATATCTCAAGGAGACAGGGTTGCAGTGGGGTGGGAACTGCTTTTGTTGTAATAATGAGCAATCCAAAACATTCACTTTGTGTGAAGGGAGGGGTTGCAGTGATGAATTGATTATGCAATTTCTTTCCAACCACCGTCTTAATCTCCACTTAATTTGGATGAAGAAGTATTTAAAGGGCCTGTGGTAGTTTAATTGATGGTGTGCAAACAAATCACAGTGGTTCTTCCAGACATTTTTGAGGAATGCCTCACCCTTATATAAACTATAACTCATTTGCCGACTCATTGAAGGTGGAGAACATAGCCTGTCTTAACACGCAGGAATGAATTGGCATTTGTTTTGATATCGAGGTATTTGATGTTGGAGTTGGAGACTCATTTTTGTTTTCACTCTGCCACAGTAGTTACCCTCACACAACATCTGAAGAGTTATTTCTCAAACCTTTCTCAAAGTTACACCTGATAAGTGGGATGGGAACTGTTTAAAAGCTCGGAGTCAGCAGGTCTCTAAAAGAGTAAGAAAGGAAGTTTAGAGAGCTTTTGTAGCGGTTGCTACCGCGGAATAAAACAAGACTCTACTCGGAGGATTGCCAAACAGAACTGGTTTATTTTCCCGCCTTGCGCGGGCCCTTTAAGGGAGAATGTTCCCGCCCAAAACAACCGGCAATGACGTAAGTCCTACGTCATCAGGACTTTCCCGCGCGCGGGCTCTCCCTGTTGCTCGGAAAGACGAGGCCCGCCGCCATCTTGGGCCTCGTCGCTCCGACGCTGCGCGACCCGACTGCCGAGCCGGTTCGCCCGACTAGACGGTGAGTCGCCACACAACCCCCCCCAGAACCGGCGAGACAGTCCCCAAGGTCCGTGGGCTGTGCCAGCTGCTGCTTAGGGGGGCGGCCTCTGCGTCACAGCATGGCAACCTCGACAGGCTGTTGCAGATCCAAATGGGCCGGTTTGAGGCGGTCCGCCGTGAAAACCTGTTCCCTGCCTCCAATGTCCAAAATAAAAGTGGATCCGTTATTCCGTATGACTCGGAACGGTCCCTCATATGGTCGTTGCAATGGCGCCCGAGGTGTGCCCCTGCGAACGAAAACAAACTTACAGTCCCGTAGTTCCTTGGGCTGACAGGATGGGGCTTGACCGTGCCGTGAGGTGGGAATCGGGGCCAAGGCGCCAAGCTTCTCGCGCAGTCTTTGTAGGACTGCTGGGGGTTGTTCCCCTTGGTCCCGAAGGGCAGGTATGAAATCCCCGGGGACGACTAGTGGCGCCCCGTATACAAGCTCAGCTGACGAAGTGCGGAGGTCTTCTTTGGGGGCAGTGCGTATGCCGAGCAGGACCCAAGGCAGCTCGTCAACCCAGTTAGGACCCTTCAGGCGAGCCATCAAGGCCGATTTCAGATGGCGGTGAAAACGTTCCACCAACCCGTTTGATTGAGGATGGTAGGCCGTGGTGGTGTGCAGCTGCGTCCCGAGCAGGTTCGCTAATGCAGCCCAGAGACTGGAAGTGAATTGGGTGCCTCTGTCTGAAGTGATGTGGGCCGGAACGCCAAAACGTGAGACCCAAGTTGTGAGCAGCGCCCGGGCGCAGGAATCAGTTGTGATGTCAGTCAGGGGGGTTGCCTCAGGCCACCTCGTGAACCGGTCCACGATGGTAAGGAGGTACCGGGCTCCTCTTGAAACCGGCAGAGGGCCCACGAGGTCGACGTGTATATGGTCGAACCTCCTACGGGTAGGCTCGAACTGCTGTGGTGGGACCTTGGTGTGTCGCTGGATTTTTGACGTCTGGCAGTGCGGACAAGTCCTGGCCCACTCACTGACCTGTTTGCGCAGGCCATGCCAGACAAACTTGCTGGCGACCAGTCGGACAGTAGATCTGATGGACGGGTGCGCCAACCCATGTACCGAGTCAAAAACGCGTCTCCGCCAGGCTGCAGGGACTATAGGGCGGGGCTGACCAGTCGCAACGTCGCAAAGTAGGGTCCGCTGACCTGGACCAACCAAGAAATCTCGGAGCTGCAGACCCGAGACTGCGGTTCTGTAGCTGGGCAGTTCGTCGTCGGCTTGCTGTGCGTCAGCTAGGGCCGTGTAGTCGACACCCAAGGATAGGTTGTGGATGGTTGGTCTGGAAAGTGCATCAGCAACGACATTATCCTTTCCGGAGACATGTTGAATGTCAGTTGTGAACTCGGAAATGTAGGATAAATGTCTCTGCTGACGAGCTGACCAGGGATCGGAGACTTTGGAGAAGGCAAAGGACAGAGGCTTATGATCGGTGAAAGCGGTGAAAGGCTTGCCTTCTAGAAAGTATCGGAAATGCCGGACCGCCAGATACAGCGCTAGAAGTTCCCGATCAAAAGCGCTGTACTTCAGTTCGGGCGGTCTAAGGTGCTTGCTGAAAAATGCCAAGGGTTGCCAGCGGCCTTCGAGTAGCTGTTCCAGTACCCCACCCACCGCGGTGTTGGACGCGTCTACCGTGAGGGCAGTCGGGACGTCAGTCCTGTGGTGTACCAGCATCGTGGCGTCTGCCAGGGCATCTTTGGCCTTAACGAAAGCAGCCGCAGCCTCGTCAGTCCAGGTGATGTCCTTGCCCTTACCAGCCAGCAGCGAGAACAGAGGGCGCATGATACGGGCTGCTGCAGGGATGAAACGATGGTAAAAGTTGACCATCCCAAGGAATTCCTGTAGGCCTTTGACTGTGTCGGGGCGGGCAAAATGGCGGATAGCATCCACCTTGGCGGGTAGGGGTGTTGCCCCGTCGCTGGTGATTTTGTGGCCGAGGAAATCGATAGAGTCAAGTCCGAATTGGCACTTGGACGGGTTGATCGTGAGGCCGAAATCGCAGAGGCGGGAATACAGCTGGCGGAGGTGGGAAAGGTGTTCCTGGCGGTTACAGCTGGCGATCAGTATGTCGTCCAAGTAAATGAACACGAAGTCCAGGTCTCGGCCTACCGCGTCCATCAGCCGCTGGAAGGTCTGCGCGGCGTTCTTAAGGGCGAACGGCATCCGAAGGAATTCGAACAGGCCGAATGGGGTGATAATCGCAGTTTTGGGGACGTCATCCAGATGGACCGGGATTTGGTGGTATCCCCTAACGAGGTCCACTTTGGAAAAGATGCGGGCCCCGTGTAAGTTCGCTGCGAAGTCCTGGATGTGAGGGATGGGATAGCGGTCCGGAGTGGTGGCGTCATTCAGCCTGCGGTAGTCACCGCAGGGCCTCCACCCTCCTGTGGCTTTGGGGACCATGTGCAGGGGGGAGGCCCAGGGGCTGTCTGACCTGCGAACAATCCCCAGCTCCTCCATGTGACGGAACTCTTCCTTTGCCAGGCGGAGCTTGTCTGGAGGTAATCGTCGTGCACGGGCATGAAGGGGTGGCCCTGTGGTAATGATGTGGTGTCGTACCCCGTGTATGGGCCTAGAATTTGTAAACGAAGGTGCCAAAATCGATGGGAATTTGGCTAGGAGCTTGGCGAAATCGTCGCCAGAAAGGGAAATGGAGTCCAGGCGCGGGGCTGGTGGGCTGATTTCTCCCAGGGGATAGGTCCGGAGAGTGCTAGAGTGGACTAACCGCTTCCTTCGAAGGTCGACTAACAGGTTGTGGGCCCGAAGGAAATCGGCTCCTAGGAGTGGTCGGGCGACGGTGGCAAGGGTAAAGGTCCAGGTAAAACGGCTGCCGCCAAAGTGTAATTGAAGCGTACGGGTGCCGAAAGACCGTATCGTTGTACCGTTGGCGGCATTGAGTAGAGGACCTGGTGGCCTGTCATGAGTGTCGCGGCCTGTCGGGGGCAAAATACTGACCTCCGCTCCAGTATCAACGAGGAAACGCCGTCCAGATTTCTTGTCCTGAACGAAGAGGAGGCTCTGTCGGCGGCCAGCCGCCGTAGCATACAGTGGCGGCTGGCCTTGGCGTTTCCCTGAAACTTGCAGGGTGGGCGGCATCGACGGGCCTCCGCACCCCACCTCTGATGGTAGAAGCACAGCTGGTCACCCGTGTCGTCGTCTGCGTTCCTGGGGCGTGGCTGCACGGTTGCTGGGGCCAGGCGAGGCAGGCGTTGGGCTCGCGGCCTGGTGATTTGACTGACGGACGAACCGCTCTCGCGCTTGGCCCTCCACAGGACATCTGCCCGGGCGGCCACCTCAGGGGAGTTGCTGAAGTCGGCGTCAGCTAACAACAAGTGGATGTCATCGGGGAGCTGTTCGAGGAAGGCCTGTTCGAATATCAGGCATGGCTTGTGTCCCTCGGCCAATGCCAGCATCTCATTCATTAGGGCGGATGGGGATCTGTCCCCCAGGCCATCCAGATGAAGCAGGCGGGCGGCGCGCTCACGACGGGAGAGGCCGAAGGTCCGGATTAAAAGGTCTTTGAAAGCCGGGTACTTATCTTCCTCCGGAGGCGACTGGATGAAGTCTCCAACCTGGGCGGCTGTCTCCTGGTCCAGAGAGCTAACCACATGGTAGTACTTCGTGGAGTCGGAGGTGATCTGCCGAAGGTGGAATTGCGCTTCGGCCTGGTCAAACCAGACGCTGGGCCGAAGTGACCAAAAGGTGGGCAGCTTGAGGGCCACTGTGTTGGCTGCTGCGCTGTCGTCCATTTCGCGGGTCCAAAAGCCGTTTGGACCGTCGGGGTCACCAATGTAGCGGTTGCTACCGCGGAATAAAACAAGACTCTACTCGGAGGACTGCCAAACAGAACTGGTTTATTTTCCCGCCTTGCGCGGGCCCTTTAAGGGAGAATGTTCCCGCCCAAAACAACCGGCAATGACGTAAGTCCTACGTCATCAGGACTTTACCGCGCGCGGGTTCTCCCCGTCGCTCGGAAAGATGAGGCCCGCCGCCATCTTGGGCCTCGTCGCTCCGACGCCGCGCGACTTGACTGCCGAGCCGGTTCGCCCGACTAGACGGTGAGTCGCCACACTTTGAGGTTAACAAAAGAAATTGAAAGTTTGATCAGCTACAAGGAAGTATGTGGAGCCATGGAGCAATATAGCACAGGCCCTTCAGCCCAACCAGTCCATGCCAATCATGTTGCCCACCCAGCTAGTCCCAAATTCCCGTGTTTGGCCCATATCCCTCCAAGCCCACCCCTCCATGTATCTATCCAAGTGATTCTTAAATGATACTATTGTACCTGTCTCAACCATTTCCTCTGGCAGCTCACCACCCTCTGTGTGAAAAAGTTGCCCCTCAGGCCCCTTTTAAATCTTTCCCCTCCTACCCAAAACCTGTGCCCCCTTGTCTACCCTGGGGAAGAGACTGTTACCATCCACCTTATCTATGCCGCTCATAATCTTAAACACTTCTATAAGGCCGCCCCTCATTCTCCTACGTTCCAAGCAATAAAGACCTAGCCTGGCCAACCTCTCCCAATAACACAGGCCCTCTAGTCCTGGCAACATCCTTGTAAATCTTTTCTGCACTCTTTCCAGTTTAACCATGTCTTTCCTATACACAGTTCTCCAAGTGTGAGAGAGAGAGGGAGCAGAGTGGTTGGGCTTTGGCTCAATGAGCTTCGGCGAGACCGGGTAAGAGGTGAGATTTATAGAGCGGGTGTAAGTCACTGGTTTATTTATCTCAGTAGTATAGTATTGGACAGTGCCATAGCAGTATGCATCTGGGATTGGTCTTATGTTTGGAGTGCCAGATGTGGGGACCCTGGGAGAATACCAGTCTCCTCGACAACTCCATCTACACAAAGTGCAGCGAGATGCGGCTCCTCAAGGAACGTGTTGAGAGGCTGGAGCAGCAGCTTGATGACCCTCGGCTGATTAGGGAGTGTGAGCAGGAAATAGACAGAAGTTATAAACAGTTTGTTGAGAGTACCTCTGTGGTGGTCCCCCTTGAAAATCGGTATCTTATTTTAGATTCTGTTGGAGAGGATGACCGACAGAGGAAGACCACGACAACCGGGACTTTGACACCGTTCCTGGTGCTGTGGTCCAGTGGGGAAGGAGTAATGCAGTATTTATTGGGGATTCTATAGTGAGGGAAACAGATAAGAGATTCTGTGAACCCGACAATGAATCCCGGATCGTGTGTTGCCTCCCTGGTGCCAGGGTACAGGATGTCACGGACCGGGTCCAGAATATTCCGAGGGGAGAGGGTGATCAGCCAGAAGTCTTGGTACATGTAGGCACCAATGACATAGGTAGAAAAAGAGAAGAGGTCCTGAAGGAGGAATACAAGGAGTTAGGAAGGAAGTTGAGAAGTAGGACCTCTAAAGTGGTAATTTCAGGATTACTACCTGTGCCACGTGTTAATGGAAGTAAGAATAGAAAGATCTGGCAGATGAATGTGTGGCTGAGTGACTGGTGCAGAGGGCAGGGCTTCAAATATCTGGATCATTGGGACCTTTTTTGGGGGAGGCATGACCTATTCACCAACGATGGGTTACACCTAAACTCCAAGGGGTCCAATATCCTGGCGGGAATATTTAATTTAGCTGTTGGGGAGGGTTTAAACTGATCTGGCAGGGGGATGGAAACCAGGATGTTAGGATACAAGATGTTAGGGTAGAGGAGGAGGTTTATAGAAACGTCCAAGATAGTGTGCAGTGAGGATGGCAAGAAGGACAGGCAGGTGAAAAGTCAGGATAATTTGCCGAACAACAGAAGTACAACAAACCAGGATGTTAGGATACAGGATGTTAGGATAGAGGAAGAGGTATATAGAAACAAGTCCAAGATAGTGTGCAGTGAGGATGGTAAGAAGGACAGGCAGGTGAAAAGTCAGGATAATTTGCTGAACAATAGAAGTACAACAAAATCAGTAGCAGATACTGGACTAAATGTACTATATTTGAATGCACGTAGCATTTGGAATAAAGTGGATGACCTAGTGGCACAGCTACAGATTAATAAATACGACATTGTGGCAATCACCAAGTCATGGCTTTATGACGGATGTGATTGGGAACTGAATGTCCAGGGGTACACAGTGTATAGGAAGGATAGGCAGGTAAGCAGAGGGGGTGGTGGGGCCCTGATGGTTAGTAATGATATAAAATCAATAGAAAGGAAGGACATTGGGTCAGAAGAAGTGGAATCCTTATGGGTGGAGCTAAGAAATAGCAAGGGTAAAAGGACCCTAATAGCAGTTATATATAGGCCCTCTAATAGCAGTCAGGATGTGGACTATAAGTTGCAGTTAGAAATAGAAAAAAGCATGTCAGAGTGACAACGTTAAGATAATTATGGGGGATTTTAACATGAAGGTGGACTGGGAAGTCCAGCAAGGCAGTAGATCTCAGGTGAGTGAGCTTGTGGAATGTCTACGGGATAGCCTTCTGGAGCAACTTGTTGATGAGCCCACCAGGAGATCGGCTGTTTTGGATTGGGTGCTGTGTAACGAACCGGAGATGATTAGGGAACTAAAGGTAAAGGAACCATTAGGAACTATTGATCACAATATGATTGAGTTCAGTTTCAAATTTGAGAAGGAGAAGCTGATAGCTGGTGTATCGATATTTCAGTTTAACAAAGGAAATTACAGTGGCACGAGAGAGGAGCTGGCCCAAACTGATTGGAGGAGTAAGCTGGCTGGACGGACGGCGGAGCAGAAATGGATAGAATTTCTACAAGAAATAAGGAAAATGCGGGATAGATATATTCCAAGAAAAAAGAAGGTTTTGAATGGAAAAAAGGCACAAATGTGGATAACGAGAGAGGTTAAGGCCAAAATAAGAGCAAAAGGGAGGGCATACAAAGAAGCAAGAATTAGTGGGAAAACAGAAGACTAGGAAACTTTTAAAAACCTGCAGAAAGGAACTAAGAAGGTCATTAGGAAAGAAAAGATGAATTATGAAAGGAAGTTGGCAGATAACATTCGAAAGGATACTGAGAGTTTTTTTAAATATATGAAGAGTAAAAGACAGACACGGGTTGATATAGGACCAATTGATAACGGTGCGGGAGGGATTATAATGGATGACAAAGACATGGCAGAGGAACTAAATGAGTATTTTGCATTGGTCTTCACTGTGGAGGACATCAGCAATATACCGGATAGTCAGGTGTCTCAAGGGATGGAAATGAGTTCAGTTAAGATTACTAGAGAGAAGGTGCTAGAGAAGCTAAGTGGACTAAAGACAGATAAGTCTCCTGGACCGGATGAGGTCCATCCCCGGGTTCTGAAGGAGGTGGCTTTAGAGATTGCGGAGGCACTGGTGATAATTTTCCAGGAATTGATAGACTCTGGCATCGTTCCAGAGGACTGGAGGGTTGAAAATGTAGTTCCGCTGTATAAGAAAGGTGGGAGGCAGCATAAAGGAAATTACAGACCGATTAGTCTGACATCGGTGGTGGGAAAGTTATTAGAATCGATCCTCAAGGATGAGGTTATGGAATACCTAGAGGTGCAAGGCAGGATAGGTCCAAGCCAGCATGGTTTTGTGAAGGGAAGATCCTGCCTGACCAAACTTTTGGAGTTTTTTGAGGAATTCTCAGGTAGGGTGGATAAGAGAGAGGCTGTGGTTATTGTGTATTTAGACTTTCAAAAGGCCTTCGACAAGGTGCCGCACAAGAGGCTGATTAATAAGATGACAGCTCGTGGAATTACAGGTAGGATAGTAGAATGGGTGGAGCATTGGCTGGTTGCCAGAAAGCAAAAGGTGGGAATAAAAGGATCCTGTTCTGGTTGGCTACCGGTTACTAGTGGTGTTCCGCAGGGGTCGGTGTTGGGGCCGCTTCTTTTTACTTTGTACATTAATGATTTGGATGATGGAGTAAATGGTTTTGTGGCTAAGTTTGCAGACGACACCAAGATAGGTGGAGGAGTAGGGAGTATTGACGAGACAGGAAGGTTGCAGGGAGACCTAGATAGTTTAGGAGAATGGGCAAGGAAATGGCAGATGAGACTCAATGTTGAGAAATGTGCCGTTGTACACTTTGGAAACAGAAACAAACAGGCAGATTATTATCTAAAAGGGCAGAAAATTCAAAGTACAGAAGTACAAAGGGACTTGGGGGTACTCGTGCAGGATACCCTAAAGGTTAACCACCAGGTCGGATTGGCAGTAAGGAAAGTGAATGCTATGTTGGCATTCATTTTGAGAGGTATAGTGTAGAGAGGTAGAGGGAGGTGTTGATGAGGCTCTACGGGGCACTAGTGAGGCCTCATTTGGAATACTGTGCGCAGTTTTGGGCCCCATATCTTAGGAAAGAAGTGCTGATGTTGGAGAGGGTTCAGAGGAGATTTACGATGATGATTCCCGGAATGAAAGGACTTACATATGATTAACGTTTTCCGGCTCTTGGACTGTACTCACTGGAGTACAGAAGAATGAGAGGGGACCTCAGAGAAACATTTAGAATGTTGAAAGGACTGGACAGAGTAGATCTGGCCAAGCTGTTCCCCTTGGTGGGTGTGTCCAAGACCAGAGGGCACAATCTTAGAATTAGAGGGTACAGGTTTAAAACAGAGATGAGGAGAAATTTCTTTAGCTAGAGGGTAGTGAATTTATGGAATTCTTTGCCATGTACAGCAGTGGAGGCCCGGTCATTGGAGGTGTTTAAGGAGGAGATAGATAGGTATCTAATTAGTCAAGGTGTCAAGGTATCAAGGGATATGGGGATAAGGCCGGAAACTGGGGCTAGAAAGGAATAGTGTTTTTTTCTCCTTTAGCTCATGGAGCAAACTTTTTTGCCCCATTTCTCATTTCTTTTTTCTTTTTCTTTTTCCCTTTCTTTTCTTTGGAGTAGACTCGATGGGCCGAATGGCCTACTTCTGCTCCCTTGTCTTGTGATCTTGTGAAGTGTGTCCTCACCAATGACTTATACAACTGCAGTATAATGTCCCAACTCCTATACTCAATGCCCTGATTGATGAAGGCCAGCGTGGTAAACGTCTTTTTCACCACCCTGTCTACCTGTGCTGCTGCTTTCAGAAAACTATGCACTTGTACTCCAAGATCCCTCTGTTCCATTACATTCTCTAGTGCCCTACCATTCATAGAATGTCCTACACTGGTTTGACTTTCCAAAGTGTATCACCTCACACACATATGTCAGATACTGGGATCAAGTGATTCCTCTGAGGTTTAGAGGGGACATAGGAGAAAATTTAGGAAAGAAATTAGGAAGGCAAAAGGGGGCCATGAAATGACCTTGGCAAGTAGGATTATTGAAAAGCCTAAAACTTTTTATAAGTATACTAGAGGAAAGAAGATAGCCAAGGAAGGAATATGTTCCAAAGACCAGGGGAGTAACCTATGCATGGAACCAGGGGAATGAACGAGATCCTAAATGAATACTTCTCACCAACATTCACCAGGGAAAAGCATGTTGAGGTGAGTGAGTTGAGGGAGGAGTACTCTGGATATTCTGGAACATGACTCTGTCAGGAAGGAGGAACTGTTAGCGATATTGTCACATATTAAGGTAGATAAATCCCTAGGGCCTGACGGGATCTACCCCAGGATACTATGGGAAGCAAAGATGGAGATTATTGCGGCGCTAATAGAAATCTTTGCATCTTCATTAGCCTTGGATGAGGTACTAGAAGACTGGAGGACAGCTAATGTTGTTCCTTTATTCAAAAACTAAAGTAGGGAAAAGCCAGGAAAGTGCAGACCATTGAGTCTCAGATCAATAGTAAAGAAATTATTGGAAAAAAAATTCTAAGGGACAGGATTTATGAAAAGCAGGGACTGATGAGGAGGAGTCAACATTGTTTTGTTCAGGGGAAGTCCTGTCTCACAAATAGGATTGAGTTTTTTTGAGGAGGTAACTAAGAAAATTGTTGAAGGCAGGGCAGTAGACATGGTTTAAATGGACTTTCACAAGGTTTTTTATAAAGTTCTGCATGGTAGGCTGGTCCAGAGGTTAGAGCAGATAGGATCCATGGTGTGTGGGAAAACTGGAATCAAAATTGTCTTACTGATAGGAAGCAGAGGGTAGAGGTTGAGGGGTGGTTTTCTGAGTGGAAGTCTGTATAGTGGTGTACCGCAGCGATATATATAACATCCCAGTCATTTATATATATAAATGACTTGGATGAGAATATAGGTGGACTGATTTGTAATTTTGCTGACCACATAAAAATTGGTGGAGTAGTAGATAGCGAAGAAGGTTGTGAAAAGATACAGAGGGACGTAGGTTGTTTGGAAAAATGTGGAAAATGGAATTTAATCCAGACAAGTGTGAGGTAATGCATTTTGGGAGGTTAAGTACTAACAGGACATTTACAGTTAATGACAGGGACCTCAGGAGTGTTGATGTACAGACTAACCTTGCGGTGCAAGTTCGTTGCTCCCTCAAAATGGTGACACAGGTGGATAGGGTAGTGAAGAAGGCATTCAACGTGCTCGTCTTCATAGACGGCAGCACTGAGTTTCAGAGTTGGGATGTCCTGTTGCAGCTGTACAAACTATTGAAATATTGTTGCCACGCTGCAGGAAGGATATTGTAGCATTAGAAAAAGTGCAGAAGAGATTCATCAGGTTGCTTTCTGGAATGGAGAGTTTTACTTCTAAGGAGAGGTTGTATGGGTTGGGTTTATTCTCACTTGTAATGTAGGAGGCTGAGGGGCGACTTTATAGATAATTATAAAATGATGAGGGGCATAGAGGCATATACAGGGTAGATAGAGTCTTTTTTTTCTGAGAGTAGGGGATCTAAAACTAGAAGGCATAGGTTTAGAGTGAGAGGAGAGAAATTTAATGGACATCTGAGGGGTGAGTTTTTCACAGAGGCTTATGTGAAAGGGGCTGCTTGGGGAAGTGTTAGAAGCAGATACATTTACAATGTTTAGAAGGCATTTGGACAGGTATGTAGATAGAAAAGGAGTAGAGGAATAAGGGCCTAATGTGGGCAAATAGGATTAGCTTAGATAGGGACCGTGGTTGGCATGGACAAGTAGGGCCAAAGGGCCCATTTCTGTGCTGTACAACTCTATGACTCTTATGATTGCATGAAGCTTCCTTTTATTTGGTTAATTTACAGTAAAGAGCAATTAAATGGTTTCCATTGAAGCTCTGACAATAGTTCTGTGTTTAGAAGAATATTGAACCTTGGATTGTCTTGAAACTTTGGCCAAAAGAGGTTGTGGTCAGAACAGTAATGAAGTGCTATTCAGGCAACAAGCTGAGCCTGGGCACACTCACATACAAGGAGCTTCAAACAACAGCACAGACAAATAAAAAGACAAGTGAAACAAAATGCATGCTGATACTTAACAAAAATCGATTGCAGGCAAGTACTGAAAAAAAATCGGGTAATGGAACTAAAAGATTTCATTTTGTTGAAGGTTCACAGCTAGATTCAGACTTTTCATTCAGACAGTTTGAAAATGTGTCACGTTTCAATAATACTAAAGGAGACAAAGCAAGAAACATTTGCCTTATAGTTTTTTTCCACAAACTAATGAGTATCTCAGCATACTTTATAAGTATTTTTATAATGCTGCTATTTTGTACGCAGCAAGTTCCCAGAGAGAAAAACAACAAAATGTACCTGACCAGATTATCTATGCTTTAGCTGATGTTGATTGAAGGATAAATATTGGGTAAGCCATTGAATTTTGTTCAGAGAAGACCAGAGCAAAGCTATAAAATGTCTGAATTTTGTCAGGCAAAGCATTGAACATAAGAATCAGAATCAGATTTATTATCACTGACTTATGATATGAAATCTGTTGTTTTGCAGCAGCAGTACAGTGCAAAGACATAAAAATCTATAAAATACAAAAATAAATAAATAGTGCAATAGAAAAAGGAATAATGAGGTAGTTTTCATGGATCATTCAGAAATCTGATGGTGGGGGAAAAAGCTGTTCCTGAAGTGTTGAGTGTGAGTCTTCAGGCTCCTGCACCTCCTCCCTGATGGTAGTAACGAGAAGAGGGCATGTCCCGAATGGAGAGGATCCTTTAGTGCCTTCTTGAGGCACTGTCTCTGAAGAAGTCCTCGATGGTGGGGAGGGTTGAACATGGAGGTCTTCCTTGAATGGTATGAAACACAAGTTAGGGACAGATCTGGATTCCCACACTACAGAATAAGATAATGCTTGACAAGGTGCAAAGGAGATTTCTGAGGATTGTGCTGTGGTTGTGGAATTTTAGTCACAAGGACAGTCTGGGTGTCCTTTCTTTGGAACAAAGACCCGCTGGAGGGAGATTTATTTGAAGCATATAAAAGTCCAGGAAGGATGAGCAGGAAGGACCCATTACTCTCAGCAGAGAATAAACCAGGTGCTGTAGATTTAAGTTATTTGGTAGAAGGGTTAGAGGGGACTTGATGATTTATTTTTCACCCAAGCATTAATGCAGGACATTGCCTGAAAGGATGGTAGCAGCAGAAACCCTTATCACAGAGAATACAGAGATGAACACTTAAAGAGCTTAACCTAGAAGGTGAGGATTGATATATACAGAGAAGGTGAGCATTTCTGACTGGTATTGTTACAGAGAATTGATATATAGGTCCATTTTGTGTTGTAGATTCCTTTGATTTCTTTGTATGATTCACATACAGACTGTGACTAAGAAGATCACTGGGCCACCTACTGGTGACTACAATGTTACTCTGAGCACTGAGTTGCATCAGAGAATTGTGATAATGACTCTTTGTTCCTCGTTCTGGGAGCAGCTGATTCCTGTTCAGTGATCTGGAAATAGCACTGTGGTTGTGAAAAGGGTGTGCTGATGTGAAATATCGCAAACAAGAACCCACAGTCTTTATTCTGAAGAAAATCATTGCTCTTCCGCATTGTGTCCACTTGTAACCTTTACTTCAAAAAAAAGCACAAGCCCTTTCTCCTGCCTTTATGTGCTCTTTTCCAATCCCCTTTGTATTGGTCTATCAATGCAATATATTAGTATGACTAACTAGATGCCTCAAAGTCCTGCAGGAGCACAGTGATCTGGATGCCCTCCTGTGTTTTATATATCAATGAAAACAGTCTCATTGAGTTTTATGAGATTTGCAGTCCTGTTCCAAAGCATCTAATTGTAACTTTAAATGAATTGTGATTGAAACAAAAATCCACAGGAGTTCTGGGTGCAACACATTGAGTGTTTAGTTATCAGCACCTCATGTTACGAGTTCATTCACTGCCATATCACAAAGAACATTCTGCTTGATGGAGGTTTCACGAAACTTTGCTGCATAAATGCAAACTATATAATTAAAATAATGTTTAATATATCTAATATAATATAGTTTTAATATAATATAATTATTAATAAAGTTTTTTCCCAGGGTTGGAGAACAAAGAACTAGAGGGCATAGGTTTAAGGTGAGAAGGGAAAGATTTAATAGGGACCTGAAGTACAACTTTTTCTCCGAGAGGGTGGTCGGTATATGGAATGAGCTGCCAGAGGAAGTGGTTGAGGCAGGTACATTAACATTTAAAAGATACTTGGACAGGTACATGGGTAGGAAAGGTCTAGAGGGATATGGGCCAAACGTGGGCAAATGGGACTAGCTTAGATGGAAATCTTGGTCGACATGGATCAGTTGGGCCTAAGGACCCATTTCCATGCTGTATGACTCTATAACTCCATAAATGCTTGAACTAAATTTAATGTTTAAGGAGACCTTAAAGCTTAATTCATATAATTTAAATTTATCTTTAGAGATTCTCAAACAATAACATTTGTATAAATATCTTGTTTCTTGGCTTAAATCCATTGGACCTGAGGGGATGAAACTGCTCTCTCTGTATTTGCTGTTGACATTCCAAACTTCAAAGTGTGTGGATAAGTGCACCCTCCAGCAGGAGCAAAGCTTTTGATTGAATCATGACCTGACTTGAGACTTCTTAATGCTGACACAATGCAAATAGGAAAAAATTTCCTTTATATTTTGCAGCAAAAATGAACAATGGAATTTTGAGGAACTGTGGCACAAAATGCTGGCTTTCTCAATCTGAGCCCTGGCTTTCTTGTTTCACAAAATGGTGCAGTGGAAGTGTTCCTGTGTCCCATTTAAACTTTCCTCAGCTGCCCATTCCAGCACTGAAGTGCACTCCTGTAATTTTGAAGCCCTGTCTAAATTTCCAAAGGACAAACAAATTGTAGGGCACTGTGACCAGGACACACAGCCTGCCAGAAAATGGATTGCAGCTGTTGCCAGGAAGATGAAGCCGTGGAGGGGAAGTTGGAACCATGGAAGGTCAGGATCTAAAGGCAGCAGCCCAAGTTATTTTGATGAGATCTTCAGATTAATTCTTGCCTCCTTGAGATCTATGAAAATAACTCAAGACTTAAACTTGTTTGTTCTCTTCCCTTCCATTCCCCCATACAGCTCAAAGCCCACACTTCTCAGGTTTTGACTACTCCTGAACCAAAATGAACTATTTATACCATCGAATGTTGCATGAAACTGCGTGGCTTGGAACAGAAAACTCATATTTGACTAAAAATGAGATAATCCATCAGAACTGTGAGTCACTCCGATACTGCAGTTGAATATAACAATGCCCACCTGTCTGTTGATGGGAACAGGGATGCAAGGAGGAAGATCTCATACCATGTAAGGCAAACACTGGTAGCATTGCCAACTAAAGTAACAGACTGTATGTCAAGGTGTCAATAAGCTCAGCAATCTTCCTCCTCAAAGCAACTTAATTTCAAGACAAGTTAATTTAGTCCATCCAGTGACATGTGAACTCCCTGCTGAAACAGCAAGAGGATCCAAGGTGAGAAAATGCCGAGGGAAAAACTGCCCTCAATGCAGAAATATCTCCAAACTCAAGTAAGAACAATGGAAAAAAAGAATGTGGAATTAAAAGAAAACTTCTACAAAACTGAAGTTGAGTTGCAAGATCAGAAATTGAAATGTGATGCTATGATAACGTGATACAAGATATCAAAGGAAAAGAGATATTAGGGGGCAGAATAGACCTGGTATGAAAAAGATTGTGAAGTTGAAGAAGCAGCTCCAGTACTCGAAAGGAGAAATCATCTAAATGAATGCATAGTGCAACTGCAATGGTCTGTGGTTACCTTTTTTAGAACCTGCCTTTCAATAACATTATGGTCTTCAGCATCAAACAATTCCTGTACCTTCTCCTTGACTCCAGGCCTAAGCCTTGACATAAGACACCTTAATCACTGTGCTCTAGGCATGACCTGAAGTCCTACCTGTGCTCTTACCTTCATCACAGCTCCACTACAGGCATTCCATTCTTGAACTGTGTAATTTTCTGTGGCCCCTCCCTCTGATGGCTAGTGGGATTTTCCCATAATATTGAAGGGCTAAATTTTAGAAGACACAGTTTTCTCTTTTCCCCTTTATCCCAGACATGAGCATCCCCTATCTAGTTGATGATTTGGAGGAAAGTACAAAGGTCTCCCCCAGGACGCTGGGTCTCAATATCCTGTGCATGCCCTTTATGTAACCCTTTAGATTATTTACAGCATGTTGATTTAAAATCACCTGTGACCTCCAGGTCTGTACTTGATTTGTGCCTGTGGGGTGGCTTACTAAAATCCATGTAGACAACATCCAGTGCCCTAAGGTCATCAATCATCTCTGTCACTTCCTTAAAAAGCTCAGTTAAGTTTATAAGACATGATCTCCACTGCATGAGGCCATGCCGATACACTGGGAAGAATATTGAAATCCCATTATACATCCATATAGTTTCATGTGTTTTCGTGCCTGTATAACTGCTTTTTATTGTATATTTGCTTGTAATGCAATGCTAAGTAACATGTATGAATAAAAAGGCTGAATTTCATAAATGGGCCTCTGAGATGGCTAAATAATCACAATGTGCATGCTCAGAACATGTATGCAGACTGGAGACTTGAGGTATCCGTGAGGCTCTTGAGGGGGTGTTGTAGGAACACTTGACCGATGAGTGTAACACTTTATTCTTGGAATAAATGTTAAATGAAGGGTTTGTACTACTCAGGAGGCAAAATTAATAAAAGCCTCTAAAAAGAGATAATCCCATTAGGATTGTAAATTGTACTGATACTGAAATACAACTCAACAATGCCCAGCTGTCTGTTGAGAATCAAGGGCAGCAAAGTCAGAATGCCTGAAAGGAGTGTCTCATGCTGAGAGAAACACTGAGCAGTGCTGTCAAATATGGTAACAGGCAAGGTGTTGGTAAGTTCACAGTAACTTTTCTGCAGGAATTATTTACAGGCCTAATTGCTGAACCTTCCATGGACACTGACTGTAAGGACATAAAGAAGTTGAAACCAGGAGTATGACTGTGGGTGGCAAAAAATGGAGTGTGTGTTGCAGGACCCCTGAAATAGCAGAGCTTTGGAGCAATTTCAACCAATGTGTGAAGTAAAGAACATAAACCACAACTGCAGAGACCATCACTCCCTCCAGAGTCAAGCGAGAGAGAAGAGTGGTCGTCACTTCCAGATCTACAGACCCATCAAAAGTAACACAGATATCAAAAGTAGCAGAGTAATGTTGTCACTAGTATATCATACTGTTAGATAAGGGATTAAAACACAACCTATTTTGTCCATGTACCATGACATTTGCTTGTAATTATAGTGTCACAAACTTAAGATAGTGAACGAAAAGGAAAACCCTACAGAAACAGAGATTATAAGAAAGCCTTCTTCACTTTTAGCGCCTTGGTCTGCAGAGCGTTTGCTGAGCTGCTGAATGTTTATCATGGAATGCGTAGCTATTGGTGATAAGAAGATAGAGCGACCCAGTGACAGAATTGAATATCATTCACCCACATTCCAAGCAATGCTTATTCATATTGAAATGAAGTCAGAAGCAAGTGAAAAATATTCATATGCATAATAATAACACCAATTATTCTTACCTTGACAGTTCCAATTCATGTATTTAATCTTCCACAGTGCCTTCGAATACCATGCAAGAAGTGAAGTAGGGTGATGACCATTCCACATAGGTCACTTTGAGGGTCACTATCATAGGTTTCATGCAGCAGCTCACACACTCAGGTGGGATTTTTTAAACAGCTAATTGGATCTACACAGGTGACCTACCCATCACAAAAAAAACCAAACTACTGGAAGACACTTGTACCGAAGTACAGTGAAAAACTTGTCTTGCATACCGTTCATACAGATCAATCGATTACACAGTACATTAAGGTAGTACAGGGTAAAACAATACAGAATGCAGAGCAAGGTGTCACAGCTACAGAGAAAGTGCAGTGCAGGTAGACACTAAGGTGCAAGGTCATAATGAGGTAGATTGTGAGGGCAAGGGTCCATTTTATCGTACTAGGGAACTGTTCAGTAGTCTTATAACAATAGGATAGAAGCTGTCCTTGAGTCTGGTGGTACGTGCTTTTAGGCTTTTGAGTGATCTCTGGGTGCATTGATTGGTAACACATCCAGTCAATGATGTCCTGTGCCAACGGGAAGCCACCCAAAGCAGCAAAGTCAAGCTGTTTCTTACTGGTCTCATCACAGGCAACATCAATGTAATTGCCTACATTGGTGGCCACGGTATCAGTCACCTGAATTTGTGTGCTGCCAACTACCAGATCCTGGAAATGGCTTCAGAAGGGACTTGGAGATCACCTGAGGCAAGAGGATGAAGGTGCTGGTGAATTATTGCAACAAGTGAAGTCTCTTCTTTCTACTACTGCTCAAGCCTTTTCCTGTGCAATTTGATGAGGAACATAGAATGGGAGAAGGTCTGGTGAAATGATGGTCCACTTCCAGCAAGTTCCAAATGTCTGCCATCAGGTGATGCCAAACACCGAGCCTTCTGAGACATCCCTGTTCAGATACATCAAGGAAGCTTGTCCTCTGGCGGTACATTCTGTGGGATGGGTAAGTGTCCTGCGAGTTGCACCTTCTGTTGATACCTCTCCTTTACATAGAAAAGTGGGCCTGTAAGAAGTCTGTTGCTGTTCCTGCAGTGAGTAAGTGGGCCTCATGCTGAACTAACAGTTTAGAGCTCGAAAGAGCAGATCACAAGGAGTAATCTTGCAGTGTACAATGTGAGTTCTCGATACAAGGTCTGCGGACAAGTTATTTCATGGAGTCTCTTAAAAACAGATATGAGTTGCAGTACACATTGATGGATTTTCCCATTGCTTCTTTAGCTCCATTCAACACTGCTGTGTTCTCACTTGCTGACATGCTCCAGGAAGCTCAGAAGCCAATGGGCACACTGTTAAATTTGCAAATCCAGGCATTCATTTCAGGATTAACATAATAAAATTGACAACTGATCTCCCTGAAGGTGTTACTCACATGTGTTCTGATAGGTTGGAGTCAAATGTGGGAAACAACTGTTTGGAGACAGCTTCTTGACATGTGATCACTTTCAGCAGATTTAACCCTCCACTCCCTCCCAATCTCATGTGCTCACAGAATCTAAACATGGCTCTGTGAGTCAGCCTTGCTGGTCGTACTTGCATTAAAAGTTTGCTGAATGATATCACAGCCGCAAAATGAAGGATTGGGAGATTAGCAACTTTGATTGTCAGGAATTACAACGAAAGGGGCTATGTGTTTCAGTGAAATGAGGAAGAAAAATTGGAGTTTAAATGAGGCACAGAATTGGCAATGATTCCCTTGCCTTTGATGCCATTTCCCATGAACTTCAGCTTCCAAAAACCTGTAGATAAAAAGTTCTTCTTCTTGTTGCAACATTCGTTAAACAAGGAACAAAACACGATGAGAGATTTGTGAGACACTTCTTGGGGAGTAATGCAGGGAGCAGCCAGATCTCTTCGTGCACCTGAACCTCAATACCAACATCCCAATGGTTTGCTCAATGACGCACCTTGTAGTGGCTTGGCTGTCAGATGCATTCTGCTCAGGTGTGGCTGTTTGCAGAACTCACTTGTGTTGCAGCAACAGGGAGGAGAGAAATTGTGTTTGCCACGTCGATCTCAAATGCTTGGATTGATGGAGCCTAAGTGAACTTTACAGCAATGAAGGTATCCTGGAAAGCAACATGTTCCTCTCCTCTCCCACGTTATCTTCCCATTATATTCTTCAAAAATATGTCAGGTGGCCCAGGGAATTAGTGACCTGCTTGATGCACTCGAGCACAACAGACTGATGTCATCCACATTGCCTTGGAAGGATTCAGGAGTGGTAGTGTTTCATAAGGATGTTATCATCCATGCTAAGAAGTGGGCAGAATCTTCTCTTCAAGCAATCATCCTCTAGAATTTCAAGTTGGAACAGTACAGGAGGTACTGCAATGTCTTCAATTGAAAGCGCAGCCTCAGAATAAAGACTCGTCCTTTTAAAATTGAGATGAGAAAGAATTTCTTCAGCCAGAGGGTGTTGAATCTGTGGAATAAGTTGCCACAGAGGGCTGTGGGGGCCATGTCATTGGGTGTATTTAAGGCAGAGATAGCTAGGTTCTAGATTGGTAAGGGGGGGTTAAGGGATTTGGGAGAAGGTGGGAAAATGGGGTTAAAAATCAGCCATGATTGAAGGGTGGAAGAGACTCGATGGGCCGAATAGACTAATTCTGCTCCTACATCTTATGGTCTTATGGTTGTAGTAGCTTCCTGGAGAGTAGACACAGATTTGTGTGAACCTCTTCTGTGATATACAAGCAATACATTTATTGAATAAACATCTTTCAGATTAATAAAAGCTGGTCATGATCTGCTTTGATATAACATTTATTTCCCCATGCTCTGGATAAATTAGTCAAAGCAGCAAAACCCATTCTGTTTTCAACCATTCTCAGAGAGATCTGTTGGGTGGCCGGGGATATAGTGATGCACTTGAACATAACTGACTAATGGCACCTACACTGGCCTGAAAGGATTCAGAAGCATTAAAGCTAAGTGAGGTGGCCAATGCCTTTGGTACAGCATTGTCATCCCAAATCAAAAGGGAGGAGAGCATGTAGACATCTAACTCATCTCAACCTCCTGACAGAGTCCATTTAAGGGTGGTGATCCTGTGAAGTTAATGGGGCCCATTGTGAGCAGGCCCCCAACCTGTTGCTGTTCTAAGGTCAACCTGACCTTTCTGCCTCTTCTGCCTGACTCTCCTGCATCCTGAACTGCAGATCTGTTCCCCCTCCTCCCAATTCCAGGACGTTGCAGCCGCAGCAGTGCCCAGCTGGTTGGCAGGAATTGAGAAGAGATGCAAAAAAAAAGCACAGAAATCTATCAAAGTACGCAATGACAATAAGCCTGCAATCTAAAACCGCAGTCAATGTGACCACCCTTAGTGGGCTTGCCAATGCACGAGAATGTGTTGTTCCACATCAAAGTCCAAATTGCAGCAAAAGACCCAGACCTTCAACTTGTTTGTAGCGAGTTGCCAGTGCATGAAGAACTTCCCAACTAGTAAAATGCAAACTGACAGGAACAGAGCAAATCTGAGCTGGTAAATACTCCCTGCCCATTTTAGCCTCACATCCCTCCTTTCTTACCCAGTGGAGGAAAGAAGGGTGATGAAGGGGAATTAATATTTGGGCTGAATGGATTATTATGCTATTTCATATAAAAAAATTCTAGCATATTGTCTTCTAAGTACAAATAAAAAGTCTATAATAAATAAAGTATTTCTGTAACAGGAGAATGACACTCCACTTTGTACATCATTTACAAGGATGATATTATTTGTTGCAAAAAGAATGAGAATACAACAGCAAAGAAAATGTAGGAGAGAAGTCTATTATTAAGAGGGACAGATACAGCACAATAAGTCCTGTCACTTTCATTTTACCACTCTGCTGGGACACAACTCCTTTGTAAAAACCTGCTTGGTATTCAGTACATTTTGTCGTAGCTTTAGCTCTGCGGGAAAACAAGATTGAGGCAAATTACAGTCACCAAGGTTATAGTTTTTAATGAGCATTTGCAGTATGCACCATCTGATATGATTCGCATCTGTTCTCTTTGAATTCAGTGTCCATACGTAATTAAATATTCTGTTGGTGTTTATTCCAAGATGCCATCATTTTTTTTGAAATATTGTCTTTCTTATCACCTTTTCATTCTTCCATTTAATTCTGTAATGGCTGAGTTCAAAGACATCGCACACGAAGAAAATAGTTTTTTTCTGATTAAGCCCACCAGTGGTAGGCCAAATAGGAATAATCAAACATGATAACAAAGGCACTTTGCTCAACCATCGGTTGCTTGTGCATAATTTTGTTCCCAGCACATCAATTTACTTTCATCAAGGCAAATTCAGACCAAAACCAAATTGTTTTCAAGTAGTGAAATAAAAATAGGGGCTTGCCGCTGTTTCATTAACTGTTTCTCTTTCCACAGGTGCTGTCTGGCCTGTTGAGTGTTCCCAGCATTTACTGTTTTTATTTCAGATTTTCAGTATCTTCAGTTTTTCGTTACTTTTAAGAAGTGAAACACACTTCAGCTGCATTTCTAATTAAGGGAAAGGATGGATATTTGGAGATCTAAACAAAAGCTAGCAGCTGGTGGTTAAAATCTGGACAACGCTGCTGGGGACGGTATGATGTTCCAAACGGAAAAGAGTAAATGAATGAAATGAAAACAAAGTTCAGGGCTATGGCAGAGGCAGGGGATTGGAACTGTTTTAGCATGCCAGTAGTCTTCCTTTTCATCCTATACATTGCAGTATGACTACTGTTGTATGTGTGTAGAGGCATTTCAGACCAGCGTAGAGGGATTTCAGACCAGACTCGTGAACCATACCACCAGTGAGGAGTGCATATCATCCTGCTAAAATCTAGATAACATAGATGATTGATACAACATAAAGGCATCATGACTTCTGCTTAATGTTATGGTTCCTATGGTCACAGAACAGCTGGATGTTCAGAGAGTGGAGCTACATATTGCTCGACCTATTGGATTTTACATGCTCCCTTAAGGCTGGCACAGTGGCACTGCTTGTACAGTTGCTGTCTCACAGTGCTTGAGACTCAGTTTCAATCTTGACCTCAGGTGCTGTCTATGTGGAGTATGAACATTCTCCCTGGGACTGTGTGTGTTTCCCTTTGATGCTCCGGTTTCCTCCCATATCCCAAAGACAAGCGTTTTGAGAGGTCGGTTGCCCACTGTGAATTACTCCCAATGTGCAGGTGAGTGGTGGAATCCAGGGGGACTTGATAAGAATGTGGGAGAGGGATTAATGTAGGATTAGTGTAAATGGGTGTTTGATGGTCAACATGGATTTGGCATAGACTTGGAGGGCTAAAGGACCTGTTTCCGTGCTGACTGTCTCTATGACTTTATGATGCTATATATGTATGTGCAATCAGTCAATGGTACCCTGCACTCTGGAGAAGCATGCAATCCTTGCAAAGCCAAAGGCTTGGTCTGTCTGTTGCTCTCTGCCAAAAGAAAAAGATGTGAATATAAGATATGGATGACTTTCCTCATGCACCATCCATTGTACCTAAACACGTACTATGGAATTAAATATTGTGCTTTTAAAACTTAAAGTGATTAAATTTTTGTTAATAAGAGCGCAACATTTCCACACAATTCTTTCTGTCTTTCTCCATGGTGTTGATTGAAATGTGCTGGTCCCTAGAGAATACTAAAGAAAGCTAAGAAACAGATACCTATACCAGTGTTCTGTGTGTCCACCCATCTACCACCAATGTTACAACAGAGGATCAGATCCACATCAGGAGATTGCTTGAGTATTATTTTCAACTCTGCTTGAGTCTTTTCTGCAATTGCTAATCCACTAGTCTTATTGGAACCTGATTTGCAATGTTTTGTTCCAGGATGGACAGTCTGTGGAGACAAATTTTATCCGTACTATACACAATATGACTATCAAGGCATTTAGAAAGAACGGGCTTATCATTTCTCTTATCTCTTCAATGATTGTCATAATATTTTAGCTCCTGGATCATCTCCATTTGCAACATCATGACTGTGAAAAGAAAATTTAACCACTCTGAGTGATCTTAATTTAACAAAATAAAAAGCAGTTTCTATCAAATCGCTTCATTACTGCCTGAATAGACCGAAGACTTAAGATTTGCACATAAATGAAAAACATAATCGGTAAGATATGAAAATCTTCAATATGTTTTGCACACAAATTTTGCCAACTATCACACAAAAGTAAATTGCCATTGAGAGTGAAGTTCTGATAAATAATTCATATTGACTGGAACTTGCTCTTTGGCACAGATGTAATGCAGCAAATGCTATACTAAAATGGCAATTGTCTGTAAAACCACCCAGCCTTTTATTGGGAAAGTAATATGAAGAATATTGGTGGAAAACCAAATTAGCAGGAAGCACAAATGTGAGGAGAGAGAGAGAGAGAGAGAGCGAGAGAGAGAGAGAGAGAGAGAGAGAGAGGGGGAGAGAGAGAGAGAGATAATACATGTTCACACTCTCTAGTCTGGCACCCTTGGGACCTGACTGGTGCCAAACCACAGAAAATCCAGACCACAGAAATTGCCCCTAGTCATCTTCCTCTGAGCAGGAGAACAGTTTTTTTTATGTACAGACACTCCTCGGATCTGGTAAGGGTTCCGAGAACTGTTCTTTACCCAATGTTCCTGTAAGTCGGTTTATATATAAGTTTGATCTGAGTTAGAATTAGGTCAGCAGTATAGATCTGTATACTGATTCAAAACATGCCAGACCAGGGGACTTGCCAGATGACAGAATGTTTCAACTTGTGTTTCCATTGTAGCTGGACACCCATCTTTTGTTTCTTCATTTTTCCCATTTTCATCCTTTGTTGCCAAGCCTTTTCTCAAATAATTATTCCTGCCTTCTTTCTCAGGCCATCTCTTTCATTTTTTCCTTCCTCATTACTTCCACTGCACATGTAAGACAGTTGAATTTTTAAGATTTTGCCAGTTCTGAAAAAAGGTTATTGGCATAAAACGTTTTATATGCATTTCTCTCCACAGAAGCTGCCTGACCTATTCACTATCTCCACCATTTTATATTCTATGAAGCATTTCTCTCAACAACTTGAAAACCCTCCCTCCAGCTTGACAAGCTGGTTCCTCCTTACGTGAGGTCTACCAAGTCACTTGGAACACACCTGAACTGTCACGTCTTATCTTTGTTTGTTTGTTATCTTAAGTTTGTTCAGGTAGAAAGTGATACAGTATCTGTCAGAGTAGAAGACATCGTTTATGGAGCGATGAAAAGATCAAAGGGTCCTGTTGGCCTAGGTTGCCAACTGTTGACGTATGGTCAACACAACCAATCACTCCATTTTTACTCTCATGAATCTGATATGGATAATACATAATACCCACCCATTCTGAGTTCCATCACCTTCCACCCTCTCCTTCCTCTACAATCCTGCACAGATTGACCATATAGTTTGGGGCAGAAGGGAATGAAGAATGAAGATCAGGAGGTAGGTGAATAATCATAACATGATGAGACATATAACGATGAAGGAGATAACAATGGGCTGAAGCTGATGCATCAGTTCCTTCAGGTACCTACTGTGCCTTGGTTATATGCCCCTACATGCTCTGTGGAACTTACCGGCTTAGCTAAGTCATCCAAAGGTATTCCAGGAGGATATAGAACAAGGTGATTCAGGGAGCCAGAGGAGTGGAGAGCGAGGAAGAATAGGTGCAGAGGATTTAGAGTTGAACCCAGAACTCATGGGTAATCACCTGCGAAAAAAGGGCATTTGCGGAAAATTAGCCAGGCAATTAGACTTTGCTTTGGGTTTGTTTGGCATCCACAAGTATGACGTTTTAATGTATGGTAATAAAACTGAAAGTGTTGGAATTGTTTGATAGACCTGGGAGCATTTGTAGAAAGAATGACATCATGTTTCATCAGAACTGGGAAAGTGGGAGATAAAGCAAGTGTTAAGATGCAGGGAAAGATGGAGGGGCAGAGAGAAGATAAAGGAAGATCAATGATACTTTGGACGTCAGAAAAGATTAAAGGAGTAATAGTTCAGAATAAAAATATTTGGTGAAGGGATTAATAAATAGCAGAAGGTCAGTTTGCAGAAGGTATCAAAAGGAAAAGCTGAATAATTATCAGAAATTATCAGAAGAAATAAATCAAATGGTGAAAATGCAAAGTGCATTTTAAATCTACAACTTTCTATTCTACCATTAACATTGATTTAAAAAGAAAGAAATAGAAAATGCTGGGAATATTCAGCAGCTCAGACACTAACTGTGCAGAGTTTTAGGTTTTGTTATTGTACCAAAGTATGCAACAACTCTACCGGAACATTTAGCAAAGTCCCATTTTAGAAGCATCCAAAGACAAGCTGATGCCTCCATCTGTGCAGGAGGGGAGGCAATGGAGACAATGGCTTATGCTGGCTGCTTCTTGGAGTTCTGGGATCTGATAGTTACCATCGAATCAAGAATCTCATTGGTTAGCAGAATGGAGAGACCTGGAATTAACCTGCCTGTGAGGCCCACTTTCTCATCATCGGCACTTTCCAGGCCTCTGACTTCCACCCTCTCCCACCCCTGTCAATCATCCCTGAGTGGAACAGAAGGGGATGTGAGGCTGCCCAGAAACTGACAGCAGGGATGCAGCCAGCAGAGGCACCCTCTTTGGGTCAAGGAGCTATTGGTGCGGTTCTCCTTCAGTCCCCTAACCCCTTCAGGTTTGGGCAGGCTGCAGCTCCTACAGTCCTCCAGCTGGCAGTGAGAAGTACTTAGGATGGGTGAAAGAAAGACAGATAGTAGGTTTAAGAGGAGAGTATGGCTTATGAGGCTGGTTAAGGTTCTTTGTGTAACATGATCAATATTGCTGATTTCCAATGTGACCAACTGTTCTCGTTATGTTGTGAGAAGCTTTTAGAAACTCTGTCTGCCAACAACGAAGAGCCTGCTTAAGCGGAATTAGGCACATGGTAAAAATATGTGACTGATTCATTTTTAAATAAAGCACTTTTATTTAATTAGTTCAAATAAGTGGATGCCCTCTGGTATCTTGGGGACTGTTTGAGAAGGAGATAATGAAACACTGTTATCCAAAGATTTGGGAGACTACTTCATTCACAGAGAAGTGGTAAAGTGATGGCCTGTGTAGTTCACTATGTAGTGGAACTTGTCATAAATTGAAGGGAAAGAATATTTACTTGTTTGATATGGGCTGCAGGTGTATATGAAAGACTTGGAAAGTTAGATTAAAGCTATGCTGTCACTCAGGAACTCCAGAGATGGTGGTTATAGAATGGCCCTATGCCCATGACTATGAAAGAAACTATCAGGCCTAATCTGGAATACACTCTTTGGTTAATTTCCTGCACTTTAGAGTATTCCTGCTTTCAGTGGCTTTAGGTTCTATTGCGTCAATTGGGAAATAAAACAGATGTATAAATGGCTGGTTCCCTGGAACACCAGGCCCTAAACCACCATCTTATCTCACCTCTAAACTGCTGAGTTGACTGATGGATGCACGTTTGAACTAATGCCTCTCACCCAATAAAATTTCCTGTTCTGTCTGAATAGGGTGGACTCTCATTCATGTCAAATGGATCCTGATTCACTTTACAACCCTCATCCGATACTCCGCTTAAGGAATGTCATAGTCATTTGTATATTTCTTTGTGACATTGGCTCATCAAATCTATGCCAGTTCTCACAGAACTCTCATTAGTCCCTTTCCCCACTTATTTCCAATAACCTATTCTATCACACATGCCCATCAACATTCCTCCTCCACCATCAGACACCTACATCAGGAATAATTTACAGTATTCAATTCACCTCACAACTATAGAGTCATAAAGTCACAGAGAGATACAGTGGGGAAACAGGCCCTTTGGCCCACCGGATCTGTGATGAGCATCAAGCACACATTTTTCATATCCCACCCTAACCTATTTTATTCTCCCTCACATTACCGTCAAACTCCTCCTTCACACTCAGATTCTATCATTCATCTACACACTAGGGCCATTTACAGTGATCAATTAACCTACCAACTACCTCGTCTTTGGTGGAATGTGAGAAGAAACCAGTGCATACAGGGGAAACCCATGCAGTCCAGAGATAATGTGCAAACTTCACACAGACAGCACCCAAGGACAGAATCAGACGGGATGTCCAGGCAAGATATGAATTAATGCCCCAGTATTCTCATTTGAAGAGCAGACCAACATTCCATGTTCCTGTTTTGCACGTGTTGCAATGATGCATCTTGACTTCATCTGCAAATAATCAATGGCTACTACTTCTTCAAAAGTAATTTAGTTTACTAAACCCTAGTGTGAATAAACTCTTCCTAAATACTAAGAATATTCAATATCCAATGACCTTTAGAATATCCCATCATATTTTTTCTGAGAGGTTTATTCGTTGCTTTTGTTTAAATCCTGGCAGTGTTGCTTTTCTTTTGCTGAATGTGAATTTGTTTCTCTAGATGGCAGTGTGTGGCTGTTTTTCCTTGTTGGACAATAAGAATAAGGCACAGTGGTTATGATCCATCGAAACACATTTCTGCATCCTGAATCTGTCTGAGAGGGAAAAGTCATAACTTTGTCGGAGGGCCATCACTAGGATCTGTATCCGTTCAAGAAGGTGTCTAGATTTTTTTCTAAGTTTGTGAGTCATTGCAAAGAATTAACTTGCTACAATCTATCTTGTCAAAAGTCCAAAATGCAATTTTTATCTGCTTTTAATTCTGATCCAGTTCTGATTCAGTTAATGACAGTGAATTTCAGCTGACACTCTGTGAAAATGAAAAGCTTCTAGGATGTGGGTGAGACAGTGGGAAGGAGATCTCAGTAAAGCACTGAAAACATAAGGAACATAAGGGCATTGAAAATGGAAGCAGGAATTGGTTAGTTGGCCCCTTGTGCCAGCTCGACCAGTCCCTTTGCTGATCTTGATGATATACACTTCAAATTCACTGGCAATGTATTGCATTTCTGGTGTTTTCAAAAATGTTCTGCTTAATGTGACACCTTGTGAACCATATGATGCCGTGATAAAGGATCTTTTTGTGGTAATCACTTCAAATGGCTGCATGTGATGTGTATTGTCCTGTTTGCTTCTGTGAATATCGTGTTTTACATGCATTGTCTGCCCAGGCTGTGATGGCGTGGATCTAAATTTCATGTTTCTTGGCTGATTTCATGCTGTTTATTTGACTTTTTCATGCTCACCTAGATGCTGATCATCTGTCTTGCAGGGTATCTCTGCAAGTTATGACTTTAATGGTTGTGCAAAAGTGAGTAAAACTGTCGGTATCCCTGTCAATGAATGTGGTATTGCCCTGTAGTTCTATGTAAAAAAATAAAGTTCTTGTTTTTCCAATTTCCCTTCAACATGAGTAGTTTGGATGAGTTACTTCAGCTTTTACACAGATCTTTTCACTTTATGTTTGGAGGTGGCTGGTGAACTGCAATTCTGCAATAAGTGAAACTTAAGTAGACTGCAAATTTCCTTGAAGTAATTACTGTTAAACAGTAGTCCATTGTTTACCTCCACCATTTAACATCAAACAGTGCAAAGTTACCGTGCAATTCATCTTTGCACAGTAACTTTCACAGATGTAATTTTACAGTGGGGAACATACTACAGTCGCTGACAAGTAGAAGCAAATGATTACCAGCATGTAGGTCTGCAAAGTGAACACTTATGTTAACTCATGGCCCATTCGGCAACTCCAAATCTTCCAGTGGTTCTTGCAGGTTTGACATTGTGGTTGCCCAGCACATTAGACATCTGTTGATTTTGTTTTAAACATGATTAATTATCTGCTTCTGGAAATACTATCATTTCCCTTTAGAGCTACTTAGTTTCCTTGATTCATTGTTCGCATGTGTTCCACAATGACAATGTGATTAACTTGTAGTACAGACCTGAATTCATCATCAACTTTTTACAAATCTTGAAGTGTTTGTGCAATATCCCAAAAAGGTGCAGCTTCCACAACCTGTTTCCATTTTGGTGGTGGAATTGTTGTTGAACACAGTGAAAATCAAGCAACACAGAATCTTGCTTTGTTGTTGTTTTGACTAAGCTCAGTGTAATTGTTTTGGACACTGCATTCATTTGCTCATACTTGATATGCTCTTGCAAACTTTTCTTTGCAAGTAATGTGGTTGGTACAGGCAATACACATGTGATACTCATTAATGTGAAGATCTGACACTGTGTCAAGATTCAGAAAAGTATCACAGCCACCTCAGATTATATGGAATATCCTTGTGACACTCATGGATAATGAAAATCATCTGGACAACTGTGAGATTGCTGAAAGTTTGCTCACTCATCTTGGTAACAGATGGATCTGTGTCATGATTCCTGAGGCACATATGTTCACTTCTAATGAGTGTGGTCACTAACAAATGCATACATAGAACATAGAACAGTACAGCACAATACAGGCCCTTCAGTCCATAATGTTGTGCTGACCTTTAAACCTCGCCTAAGACTATCTAACCCCTTCCTCCCACATATCCCTCTATCTTAAATTCCTCCATATGCTTATCTAGTAATCTCTTGAATTTGAACAATGTTCCTGCCTCCACCACCACCCCAGGCAGTGCATTCCATGCCCCAACCACTCTCTGGATAATAAACCTCCTCCTGATATCTCCCTTGAACTTCCTACCCATTACTTTAAAGCTATGTCCTCTTGTATTGAGCATTGGCGCCCTGGGAAAGAGGTGCTGGCTGTCCACTCTATCTATTCCTCTTAATATATTGTACACCTCTATCATGTCTCCTCTTATCCTCCTTCTCTCCAAAGAGTAAAGCCCTAGCTCCCTTAGTCTCTCCTCATAATGCATACTCTCTAAACCAGGCAGCATCCTGGTAAATCTCCTCTGCACCCTTTCCAACACTTCCACATCCTTCCTATAATGATGCGGCCATAACTGGACACAGTACTCTAAGTGTGGTCTAACCAGAATTTTATAGAGCTGCATCATTACCTCACGGCTCTTAAACTCGATCCCTCGACTTAAGAAAACTAACATCCCATAAGCTTTCTTAACTACCCTATCCACCTGTGAGACAACTTTCAGGGATATGTGGAGATCTCTCTGCTCCTGTACACTACCAAGAATCCTGCCAGTAAGTTTGTATTCTGCCTTAAAGTCTGTCCTTCCAAAGTGTACCACCTCATACTTCTCCGGATTGAACTCCATCCGCCACTTCTCAGCCCAGCTCTGCATCCTATCAATGTCCCTCTGCAATCCTTTGACTCACAACACCACCAACCTTTGTGTCGTCTGCAAACTTGCCAACCCACCCTTCTACCCCCTCATCCAACTCATTAATAAAAATCATGAAAAGCAGAGGTCCCAGAACCAATCCTTGTGGGACACTGCTAGTCACAGCCCTCCAATCTGAATGCACTCCCTCTACCACAACCTTCTGCTTTCTACAGGCAAGCCAATTCTGAATCCACACAGACAAGCTTCCCTGGATCCCATGCCCTCTGACCTCCTGAAGAAGCCTATCATGTGGAACCTTGTCAAATGCCTTACTAAAATCCATGTAGACCACATCTACTGCACTACCCTCATCAATCTGTCTGGTCACCTCCTCAAAGAACACTATCAGGCTTGTGAGACATGATCTGCCCTTCACAAAGCCATATTGGCTGACCATGATCCTCTAAATGCCCATAGATCCTATCTCTAAGAATCCTTTCCAACAACTTGCCCACCACAGATGTAAGGCTCACTGGTCTATAATTCCCTGGACTATCCCTACTATCTTTTTTGAATAAGGGAATAACATTTGCCACCCTCCAATCCTCTGGTACCATTGTCGTGGACAATGAGGACTCAAAGATCCTAGCCAAAGGCTCAGCAATCTCCTCCCTTGCCTCGCGGAGTAGTCTGGGGAATATTCTGTCAGGCCCCAGGGACTTAACAGTCCTAAGATTTTCTAACAGCTCCAACACATCTTCTCTCTTGATATCAACATGGTCTAGAACATTAACCTTACCAACACTGTTCTCAGCGTCATCAAGGCCCCTTTCCTCGGTGAATACTGAAGAGAAGTATTCATTGAGGACCTCACCCACTTCCACAGCTTCCAGGCACATCTTGGAATACATAGGAATATTAAAATAGTTATTGATCTATGCATTGGCTTCAACTTGTTTTGATGATTTTTGATCGACTGAGTTTGCTGAATGACAAACTTCTGCAAAGTGGTTGAGTTTTCCACATGACATTTTTTCCATTTTGTTTTGGGGCAGGGAGGTTGATAGGTGCCAAATATAATTCAGTTTATCACACTGATGCTGGTGATTGATCTCTGTTGACAGTTTTGAGTGAAAAGTTCTGCCTTAATATCTCTTTTCTCCTTCAGAGGAGAACAGTATCACAATATTACCTTATGGTCTTCTTACATTAACTGCTCTTTTCCTGAAAGTTACAATGACCTTCCAAACTCAATTTGTTTAGGGAATTTGATATCCTTTTCAAGTGCTTCCCATCAAAGTTCCCATTACTTGCAGGTGATAATATTTCACAAGTATCCTTCACCACAATTATGCAACAGAGCAGCTTTTCATGAAGCAAAAGGTTGCAGATGATGGAAGTATGAAATAAAAACAGAAAACTGGAAATTCTCAGTAGGTCAGGCAACAACTGCAAAGACAGACATATGATTAACCTTTCAGTTTAATGATCTTTCATCATTTCTGAAAACTAACTTCATTCCTCTCTCCCAGGATGCTGCCTGACTTCCTGAGTATTTCCATCATTCCCTGTCTTTATTGCAGATTTCCTGCACCTGTAGTTTTTTGGTATCAGCTTCTATTTCTCTTCTAGGATTGCCCACATTGAAGAAGTTTTCCTCCACTCTCCAACAGATTCCTCTTTGCCTCTTTTACCTTACAGTGTGAAGCCATTGTTGAGAGCGTGTGTTTACTCAAGTGATTTCCATGGAAAATAGACACCATCATAAAGGCCTTCAGTCAATATTATGGATCCAGAAAGGTGGCACCATGTTCCTGATGTTGACATTTTGTGCCATCTCTCTTATTAGGTTGTATGTCAGGGTTGTGGATGAATTGCTTCTATTCTGGTTCTGTAGGTTCAATTTTGACTGATGAAGCCAATGTCAGAACTGCAGATTTTATTATAGATGGGGAAGGAGCCACCTTACAAGGAGAGGTGAGTAGTTTGTGAGGCGGTGCACTCCTTCTGCCATTCATGCTGCCCTTTTGTCCATAAGGATGTGACATTTTTTTCAAGGAGACTTTGAGAGCATCTTCGCCCACCTGGCAACTCTTCTTGTGACAGAGCTCAGAATAATGTGTCTGTTTTGGGAGTCTGATATCAGGCCTGAAAGCAAAGTGCCCTGCCCAAAGGTCTGCCCAATGGAGTAGTTTTGACAGCCTGTAAGCCTGGGAGGGTGGGTTAGAGGGTTCTCATTGCAATCCAATGACATTTGCTAACGTAACCAGCCACTTGCCCTGGGACAGGTCCTGTGCTGCAATGCACTTTCCCCATCTGCTGGGAGCCAAACATCCAGCACAAGACTGCAGTGTGGCCAAGTGCATAGCCTAAAGAAGGGGAAGAATGGCTGTATTACATTCATTTCTCTCTGCTGGGCAAGCCATATTTAAGCACGGCCAATAAATGGCAAGTAACAAATGCACAAGTGCCAAGCAATGACCATCTGCAACAAAAGAGGGAGTCTAACCAGCTACATTTAACATTCAATGGCATAACCACTTTCAATACCCTGGGGGTCACTACTGACCAGAAAACCAGCTGGTCCAGCCAGATAAATACAGTAGCAGCAAGAATAGGTTTGAGGCTTGGCATCCTGTGGCAGCCCAATGCCTTTCAAACATCTGCAAGGCACAAAGCAGGAGTGTGATGGAATACCCTCCATTTGCTTGGATGAGTCGAGTGGCAACAACTTCAGAAGTTTGAATCCATCGGTACACAATGGCTGTAATGCGTACATCTACAAAATGCACTGCAGTTACTTGCCCAGCCTGCTTTGACAGCATTTCCCAAACCCATGACCTCTACCCAGCAAGATGGACAAGGTCAGCAGGCGCATGGGGTCACCCACCACTCCAAGTTCTGCATCACCCTGGACTCAGAAATATATGGATGGTCTTTCACTGTCACTGGGTCTATGTCCTGGAGCTTCCTGCCGAATAGCACAATAGGAGTACCAGCACCTTCTCACGGCCAATTAGGATCGACAATAAAGGCTGACATTGCGAGCAATGTCCAGGTCCCACAATCAAGAGTGTAAAATACCTGAAGATCTATTGGAAATATTTATTTAAATGACTCCCTTTTATCATTAAACAAGGAATCTACACAGTCTTGGGGAAAATAAGATATGAATAGTAAATTACACCCCACAAGATTCTTTGGGAAAGGTTTCTGACAGTTGAAATTCTAGCCAGGCTGTTGTTATGTAGAAACTCACTTTGGTGAAAATACTAAATAAACAGCCAGTCATGTTTATTTTTAGAAGCTATCAGCTCATCTTACTATATGTTTGCTTCAAAGACATTTGCACACAACAGTGGGAGAAATTAATATTATTTGACTGGTTCTGATAATCTCCAGTCTTGCTTTCAAATGATATGTTAATCCTGACAACCTTAGATCCAGTGGCAACAAGCTGATATTTCCTTATCCAACATTAATAAGTGAACATGAGCTGAAAACACTGACTGTCATCAACACAATGACAAAATAACAACTGTTTTGATGCAGATCTTAAATTGGTGAAGTGTCTGCTATTTTTGCAGGGCTTTAGGTTGGTGAGTTACAGAGCCCATTGTCATAGAGCCACTGCCTGAACTCACCACTTGCAGCGCCTGCCCACTAAATACTCGGAATGGATGTGGGAGGGCAGGTGGGGCTGACTCTCTGTACCCAAAGATCTTCTAATGGTGGAGCAGTCCCTGAGCAGCAACTAGGTATCAGGAGGTGGATCCCCAGAAGGCCAACCCACAAAATGACCTGCAAGAGAGTAAAATAAGGTAAGAGCTTATTGATTAAGGTACAGTTAATGCATCTTGCCCCTCTGCTCAACAGATTTCTGCTCCACTGCTGGACTCAACACAGAGCCAAGCAAGAGGTCAGATGTGTCTTTTTAAACACATAGTTGGGGAAAAGCTGAACAGTGAACAGATGATAGATGATGGTTCTCCATAGAACTGCCAGCTAAAGGCACGTGCACGTCTGGCTCGTCAAGTCTTGTAAAAGCTCTGACAGCCAATATCTTTTCTGATAAAGTAATCTGATTGGGATAAATCATTCTAATCTCCAATAACGCATTATTGTAAACGCCTATATTTCTATTCTCTATTCTGGTAGTGCTTAATATCAGAATGATCCAATATTTCACTTCTCATGTTCAGGTGCTCATGAATATCACTTGCCACTCAGGTATGCATTAGAAATGTTTTTCATATGTTTTATTAAATCATTGGATCCCATTTACCTGCAGATTAAAATATATTCAACATTACATCAAGTTTTAATACTAAGGCGAATCTCTAATATTTTAATGGATCAAAGTGCCAGCTTCTGAAATATAATAGTTAAAGTTATGTCTATATTCTTCTGGTCTGACAGTCTTACACATCAAACAGTGAAAGCTTACCACGTTGCACCCAAATAGATTAGACACCTAACCTATTTGTACTCAGATTGTGTTGGCAGTAATTCATTCCACTTTATCCTCAGACTGTGAACAAGTCCATAAAAATAACTGCTCTGCACCAGATGGTGTTGGAAGCTTTTAGCTCCCTCCTGAAACACTGAATGAAACATTGCTAGGAGTACTTTGAATCCTTTAATTTTAATCTAATCACATAACAACATCTGAAATGCATTCATAAAACTTCCAAACTTCTCACCCCTTCTCTCCAATTTCTGTCTAATCTTATGTTTCTTTAAACAAATTCCATACGTTAACTCCTTTGGGCCGACCTTCCTGTGACTGTTTCACTTGATGTGAACCTACTTCCTTCCTGATGGAAATGCTCGAAGCATTATGCATGGTCGGGTGCCATTAACATTTCGGCACAGATTTGCTAAAGCAATTGGTCCAAACTAGTAACGTGAAGGAAGTCCAGTTGCTCTGCCACAGACCTCAGATGTCATAGGCTATTGGGAAATGGTTGGGAGGTAATGTCAATGGAGATCTACAAAGGCATTAAATATCCCAGGGATCAATATCTTTGGGGCCAGGAAGAGCATTAAGGTTCTTGCCAACCTCACAATATTCACTTCAATTCTCTTGCACTTCCTGATCCAGTAATCATTCCTCCCAGTGATATTATCAGTATTCCCAGTGATGTCATCAGTACTCTCAGTGACATCATAATTACTCAGTGCTTCATGGAAAATACTCAAATAATCAACAGTTCTAAGTTGGTTCATTACTTCAATTACTGTGAGATGATGGTAAGATATTTTTTAAAGTGAAAAGCAGGTTTGCAATTGCTGCTCATTACCACTTCAAAATTGCACTGGTTCAATATCAGCATCATTGGGCCCAGGTTTCCATGGTTAAAATGGGTCCAGCCTACTTCTTGTAGTAACAAACAATCTGCTGGAGGAACTCAACGGGTCGAGCAGCATCTGTGGGAAGAAAGGAATTGTTGAGGTTTCGGGTCGAAACCGTCCTGATGCAGGGTTTCGACCCAAAACAATTCCCTTCTCCCACAGATGCTGCTTCACCCACTGAGCTCTTCCAGCAGATTGTTGGTTGCTCCAGATTCCAGCATCTGCAGTCTCTTATGTCTCCTGCTTCCTGTTGTTCCTGGGTTACTTATTTCAAAATGATGATGATCATCCTACTTTTAGCACTATCCTGTCATTTTAGTTGCATTATCATCATTGTGTGCCTAGCCGTGAGGATGAAAATCTTACCCAGTGTTTCTATCTGATAGCCCCTTTCTGGGGAGGTTGTGTGAGAGAAATGAAAACGATTGTAATAAGATATCTTTATTAGTCACATGTACATTGAAACACATAGTGAAATGCATCTTTTGCGTAGAGTGTTCTGGGGGGCAGCTTGCAAGTGTCGCCACGCTTCTGGCACCAACATAGCATGTCCAAAACTTCCTAACCCGTACGTCTTTGGAATGTGGGAGGAAACCGGAGCACCCGGAGGAAACCCATGGAGACATGGGGATAACGTACAAACTCCTTACAGACAGCAGCCGGAATTGAACCCAGGTCGCCGGTGTTGTAATAGTGTTATGCTAACCACTATAGAGACACTACAAACCCTATCCAGAATGGAAATGGTTAGAAACCTTTACCCTCTCCTCCACTCTACCTCCCTGCATCACTCATGTGTGCAGCTCACTGGAAATGATTCTATACACACAATATTGACCATATTAATACTCCACACACATGGCAGTATGTTGGAGATGCAATCCTACCATTGCTCTAGAATTAGATTCTAGCTAAATTAACAAGCTCATAAAACTGTCCATTTATTATATCATCTGAAGAGTTCAACATAAAGACTTGGCCTTGCCCCCAGGAGTACATTTAAAAATTATACTTTTGCAGAGATTTGTGATTAGTCATCACTGCATTCTTCAGCTACATTTTGATTAAAGCAGAAGTGCTGATAAAATAGTTGTGTTTACTGATGTGAATGATTTAATGAGCTTGATTGTGTGAGGGAACCAAGTTATTATTTTCTTCACAGGCAATTTGCTTTCTATGATTGATACTATGAATGGTGAGTCTGAGGGTGGTGGGCAGAATGGTTGGGTGCAGCAGGAAGATGAAAAAACAATGGTTTGGATAAAGGGAGTATCATTTGTACATTTCCTATATTCCCTTATGACATAGAAGGAAGTCATTTGGCACATTGAGCCTGTGGCGACTCTCAGAGCTATCCCATTCCCCTACTTATTTTCCTGCAATATAATCTCTCACTTGTGCCCATTAACACCTACCCCAACCCTGACTCTCCCATCACCTACCTACCTCAGGGTAAATTAAAGTGGCTAGTTAATCTAAAACTGGCATGTCATTGTGATGTAGGAGGAAACCAGAGCACCATAGGGGAAAACCCATACGTGACTACAGCGAGAACACACACTCAGCGCCAAAGGTTACTATCAAACCCGGGTGGCTGGAGACTGCAGCATTACCAAAGCCACTGTGCCGCCCTCATATCTGCCAGCAGAAAGAATTAAGTTGATTTTGGATGTTACCTGCCAAGTTCAGACTGTATTATTTCCAGACTTCCTGAACTAACTTGTTTGCTACTAGACATTTACTGAAGGGGCTTTTAGTAAATTGGTAAATTGGTTCATTATTGTCACATGTACCGAGGTACAGTGAAAAACTTGTCTTGCATACCATTCATATGGATCAGTTCATTACAATAGTGCATTGAGGTAGTACAAGGTAAAACAATAATAGAGTGCAGAATAATGTATACAGTTACAGACAAAGTGCAGCTCAGGTAGATAATAAGGTGCAGGGTCATAATGAGGCAGATTGTGAGGTCAAGAGTGCACCTTAATGTACTGGGGAACCATTCAATAGCATTATAACAGTGGGATAGAAGCTGTCCTTGAGCCTGGTAGTACGTGTTTTCAAGCTTTTGTATCTTCTGCCCAATTGGGGGAGGGGGGGTAGAAGAGAGAATGTCCATGGTGGGTGGGGTCTTTGACTATGCTGGCTGCTTTACTGAGGCAGTGAGAAGTGTAGACAGAGTCCATGGAGGAGAAGCTGGTTTCCATGAGGTTATGAGCTTTGTCCACAACTCTCTGCAGTTTCTTGTGGTCTGGGGCAGAGCAGTTGCCATACAAAGCCTTGATGCATCGGATAGGATGCTTTCTATGATGCATTGATAAAAATTGGTGAGGGTCAAAGGGGACGTGCCAAATTTCTTTAGCCTCCTGAGGAAGTAGACGTGCTGGTGAGCTTTCTTGGCTGTGGCGTCAACGTGGTTGGACCAGGACAGGCTATTGGTGATGTCCAATCCTGGGAACTTGAAACTCACAAGCTTCTTGACTTCAGCGCTGTTGATGTAGACAGGTGCATGTTCACTGCCCCCTTTCCTGAAGTCAATGACCAGCTCTTTTGTTTTTCTGACATTGAGGGAAAGGTCATTGTCATGACACCATGTCACAAGGCTCTCTATTTCCTTCCTGTACTCCGACTCATCATTATTTGAGATACGGCTCACTACGGTGGTATCATCTGCAAATTGTAGATGGAGTTAGAGCAGTATCTAGCCACACAGTTATGAGTGCATAGGGATTAGAATAGGGGGCTGAGGACGCAGCCTTGTGGGGCACCAGTGTTGAGGATAATCATGGCAGAGGTGTTGCTGCCTATCCTCACTGATTGTGGTCTGTTGGTCAAGAAGTCAAGGATCCAGTTGCAAAGGGAGGTGTTGAGTCCCAGGTCTAGGAGTTTGATGATGAGTTTGCTTGGAATTATAGTATTGAAGGTGGAGCTGTAGTCCATAAACAATAGTCTAACAAAGGTGTCTTTACTGTCCAAGTGCTCCAGAGATGATTGAAGGGCCAGGAAGATGGCATCAACCGTAGACCTGTTTCAGCGGGAGGTGAATTGCAGTGGGTCGAGGTTGTCTGGAAGGCTGGAGTTGATGCGTGCCATGACCAGCATCTTGGAGCACTTCATGATGGTGGATGTCAGAGCCATTGGGGCGGTTGTCATTAAGGCACGCCATCTGTCTGCCAGTGAACAGAATTCTCTTGCATCACTTAGCTTAGTAACCAGTCCATCCTTTGATATCACAATTATTCTGATTTCTGTTGGTTTTGAAAAGGAATTAGTGTTCACAGATAGTCAGGCTATTTAATTATCCTTCCTCAGAATCACTGAAATCAAGGAGCTGCTGGACATGGTGGTGGAATACTGGTTAAGTTACCCGACTAGTATTTTCTGCAACCAATTGTTTGTTTCTATTAAGGAATCGGGCCTAACAACACAAGTAGGAACTGGTGATGATTTTATAAGTGCATCATTTAAACTCAATCTGCAGTTATTAATGAGGTCCCCCTAACTTCCCACCAGAGCTTCAGCTATCTAAACCAAGGTACTTGGTTTATCTAAGCACATTGGGAAAGGGAGAGAGATGCCATCAGGTAATTCAGCTTCTGCCATCCCTGACTTTCCCTTATTCAGAGATAAAGTTGTTTCAAAATCTGAGAAACAGTATGGTGAACCTTCTGGCTTCGGGAAATGTCTCTTTTATTTTTTTTTAATAGCGTAGTTTATTTCCACATAGAAAAATTACACAGGTGAAGAACATCATCAGACACTCAGGGAGTTAAGCAAAATGTCTTGGGGTGAAATTTTGTCTCCTAGTCTGGATTTATAAATGTTTCTCCTTCTTCATGTTGGCTTCCAGCTTTTAGTGAATATATCACATTCATTGATTTATTCTCAGAGCAATAATAGCATGCTTTGGACGGAAATCCACATCTGTCCTGATGCATTCTGTTTTTGTTCAGACTTTCACAAATAATCACCACATTTTCAGTGTAATTTCAGTTGTCAGCTGCAATGGATACTGATTTGATACAAACCAGTGTCCCAACAGCAACCTTCATCCCCCACCCCCAAGATGATACTAGAGACTGATTGGATGATGTTTCCTTCCCACATAGGATTAGAATTCAGACAAATTCAATTTCAAAGTAATTTTGCAACTCTCTACCATTGGCAAGCAGGCTCCTTTCCCTCTTGCTAGTCTTACCCCATCCTTACCATAATTTCAAATATGTGTTATCATCAGGAGAGGGTCTGCAGTGTGAGTGAACACTGAACTATTATCTCTTTAGTACTGTGTAAATTAAACTCTTTTTCTAAGATGTGCATGTTGTTCTTGCCACAAATGCAGCTGTTCTGGAAACAAATACAAATGCACTGGTTCCATACAGAGTTAGTTCTATACAAAGCTACCAGAGTATTGTTGTAATTTTATTATTTATCTTCACCGTCTCATGGATGAATGCAAAAATAAAAATTGCTTCTTAGACACAGTGACAGATGATAGATGACAGATGACAGACTGCTGAATCATGTGTTGTTTTTACTCAATATTTGAATACATTGAACAGTATTACTTTGATAATATTATATACATAAACAACATACCTTTTCTATACATTGTCAGCATGTATGTTCTATACAGGTATCAACTTTGTATTATTCTCCTTTACCCCTTGTTCTAAACACAGACACAAAATACATCTGTTCCATACAAAGACACATACTGTGTATGTTCTACACATTGCCACCATCCTACCTGTTCTAGACACAGAGACCAAAATTACCCAGAATGTATGTTCCAGAGACAGACAGTGACTATGTATGTGCTGAACAGACATTTACACTTGCTCGATGCAAAAAAAGATAGGAATCATGTTCCATACAAAAATACTGCATATGTTTTACACAGATGCCAGCGTACCCAGACACAGATCAACAGTATGTGTTCTTTACATATACATTCATCACATTCAACACACAGACAGTAACAGACCTATACTATATTCTCTGCTCTATTTAAAGATATCCAGTGTGTTTAATATACAGACAGCCACCATGCCTGTTCTGTATGCAGACATTTAAGACATGTTGCTTACAAAGATCAATCCTACCCATGAACACGTTCTATTTATAGACTAATCTTATGCATATTGTACATAAAAATGATAATTATACATTTTCTATGCATCACTGGCTGTTGTATATGTCCTTTACAAGATATCAAACATTTATATTTTATACAAAGATGCCAAACATGTATATTTTGGAATATAGACACCCAACATTATACGCAGCGACCTACGGTCCTTGCCTCATAAAACCAGAATACTGTACATACCACACATACTCAAAAGACTCAATTATGGATAGTTTCAAATAAACTGCTTATTATTTCAAAAGAGAAGGAAGGTTAGTTACTTTATCTTCAGTGATATTTATACAACCTCTATCTGTCATTGCTGACTCTCATTCTTAATTAATGTTTTTCACTGCACTCTAACATATTGGCATTCCCTTATCACAAACATGCAACGCAAGGAATAGTTTCAATATCTCTTAATATTCTAATGATTTTTAAATTCAACTTTGCTACCTTTTACCTTGTACGCCATCATTTTTGGATTAATGTGATAAGCAAGAATAACCAGGCATGTATTATATCTGAAGGTCACAATTATCAGACAACTATCTTTGTCTCTGTTTCTATTAATTTCTTCTTTGATTGGAAGTGTACATAGTTTGAATATGACAACCAGTGTTAAAAAATGTGGATCAAAACTGAGAAGCAACATTGTCTAATGACAATAATTCAACTGGTCCATGAAAAAACCTGTACCACCATTAGAACCCCCTTTAAAAATAAATTTTCACCTTCAGGATTCTCTTTTAAGACTAAGTCTTTCAGATCAATGTCAACTCAGGCAGGGAATTATATGAGTCCACATAATTGAAATGGGTTCGTACCTGCAAAAAAATTGCTGTCAAAGTAATGCCACACAAACATCTCGAGTAAATATCTGCCAATTTCACTGCTTTTATAAGTTATGTCTTAAAAACTTCCTGAACATGTACATTGCAGGAAACTGCTGGCAAATGGTTTTTTTTTCATGTTGTTATTATTTAACAGACTCTTTCCTTCTTAAAGTGATCATTATTCATAGGAATCATATCCAGTCTGCACAATTCATTCAAATTGCAGCAAACTATTGACACCAGTTGAGAAATACTCAAAGGCTGTTAGATGGTTGATATTTAACAGGGCTGACTGGAAATTTCTTTTACCTTTTAATCCAGTCTCCACCAAATAGAAACATCAATTTTGTGTTTTTATCAGAATATAATCACAGTACAATAGGCACATACTTCATTTGGTTCCTGCATTAATGAGCGTATCATAACAATTGCATTTTGCAGGACATGAAGTTGAGGGGTATACTTTGTAGATGGTCTTGATGTATTTCTCTCTCATCTGAGTATGAGACTGCAAAACTTATTTATTACTTAAAGGGTCCTGCCATTAGATAACGGGTTTTGAAGAAAACTTGATCTGAGTTTAATAGGGTATGCGTTCTCTTAACTGAGGGTGTGATTGCTTTACTATTTGAGTGATAAAGAACTTCTGAGACTTCAGAGAAGTCCTTGAAACATGATTATTTTAACAAATCTTTCTGAATTAATGGAAACAATAAAACTGTTGCCTATCAAAAGGAAAGCACTTTCCTTTTCCTTTGAGGTATACAGCTCCCATAAATGATGAATTAGACTTACAAATTCACCAGATGGTGCAGATTAATTCAGATTGCAACTGTATTGCCCCTTTGGAGCCTCTCTGCCTTCTGAACATGGCTATTGTCTCTCACACAACGTAAAGATGCATTGAGCTGCTAATTTTTTCTGTTTCTTCTCCTCTTTCCTCTGGTTCATGCTTCTCATTGTCCCACAATAAACCCCTGGCAAATGTCACGGCAATTGCTGTTTGACAATGGTCTGTGCCATCTTTCTTTGGATCTCAGCAACCCACTCCAAGGTTATCCTTCTCCTTGTTGGATTAGGAACATTGACATAGGAGAAGGAGCAGGCCTCTGACACCCTCTTAGTGCCTTAGCCTTGAATATGCACCCTGACTGATGGTAGACAATTACAAAGATTTACAAATATCTGTCCAGAATTAGATGTCATGGTCTTAAGTATAAAAGATCAGCTTTTTAAGGCTAAAATGAGAAATTTCTTAGAGAACTGTGAGTTTTTGGATGTTTAATTTCAAAAGCTGTATATATTCAGTTGATAAATACATTGAAAAGTAAGGATGTTAGACTTAAAGTTACTAAGTAAATCAAGGGAATATGGGGATTGGAGCAACACACACAAAATGCTGGAGGAACTCAGCAGGTCAGGCAGCACCTATGGAGGGAAATAAACAGTTGATGTTTCGAGTTCAGACCCTTCATCAGGACTCTGATAATATGTAAGATTGTGGAGTTCATGTATGAGGTATTAATCTTTTGAACTGCAGAGCAGGCTTGAGGGTCTGGTGGTTTGTTCATTGGTTTTATGTTCCAGACCTTAGATTTTCAGAATTAATTATGACTGCTAATTACTGGAAACTAACAGCCTTTGATATGGTTTATTTAACTCTAGGGAATCTGTATAATGGTTCTAACTCTACCACAGCTGGTTAAGAGGTAAAGGTACCAGGCTTTGGAGTAGATGATTAAGGGACTAATGTGTTGATGGCCAAAAATATGTGAAAAAAAGATCTTTTGGGGAAATTAAAGGAAGCTCGCTGTCCTATTATTGTATAGGTCAGAGCACAATTGTAAGTTAAATAGTTTGGTGCAAATCAGACTTTGCATCCTCTTTATTCACTCCTCTCTGGGTTAAATATTGTGAGTTACATTATATTTTGCTGTAAGTGCTATCGTGCTGCACTATGGTGAGCATTCAATAGCCGTAGCAATGATTCCTAGAAAGCTGTAATAAGGTGAACTTTTCATTGAACTAAATTATGGAAGTCTGGTAGAACTGCCAAGTAAGGCTTCATCCTGGAAATCTTTAAGAAAATGAAAGAAAAGTACTGTTCTATGCATACGTGTAGTCATTGGATGGATAAATATACCCTGGACCTAAAGTAGACCATCATGTCGACTCCTTGACCAGCTTCAGAAGTTGGCAGATGACCTACATTTGTTCAGAAGTTAGTCAAGGTCCACCAGTATGAATCATTAATGGATCTCAAGGACCATTTTATAGCCTTGGTTGTGTTTAAATAACCTCAGATATTAAGGACCATAAACAATGGTCAAAAATCGTTACATTTACAAGAATGTGCACAAATTTGTCATCCACACGTCTACAATTTAAGGATTCCATTCATTCTGCTTTCCTTAATAATAACACTTAACTCTGGGCATAGGGCTAAAGTTTACAAAAGATGAACTCCTTCTCCACAGATAAATCAGCAGATGATAGGTATCAGCTATCTTCAGAGTCGCCTGGCCAATTAAACAAGTCAGATTTGAGCAAGGTTGAACATGTTGAACTGAAGATCTAGAAATGTATGATTAATATAGTTTCGATATCACGTTGATTGAGTGAACAAAAAATTGCCTCTACATAGCACATATTATGACTTCTGGATGTCCCAAACCACTTGACAGCCAATTAAATATTTCTGAAATATGCTGATTCATTCATTATAGGAACATAGCAGCCAATCAGGATCCTATAAGCATCAACAAACAGAATTAATATTTGTGTTTAATTTCATGCCCCAACCCTGTAGAAAAGATTAGGAACAACAACATATTCGACAAACTGTGCCAAGTAGCTGGCAAGGAAAAGAGCAGGATAAAGGTGTAAGACAGTGATGTCAAATGTGATTCATCACAGATGGTCTTCAAGTAGATTGAGTTTGTGTAAAGAAATCAGACAACCAGTGCCATGAAGTCAATGCACTGAACAGCCCAGAAATAAATGCACTATTTCAGTCATATTATTGAACTTAGATTGAACTCTTCTTGGCTGTAGTTCATGCATAGTAAGGCATTAACTTCTGCTGGTGATGTTATTTAAATAATCTGTCAGTTTTACAATTGCTAATATTGTTGTATAACTTGGTGCAAAGTAATGCTGCCCATAATTATTGCCATTCAAGAACCCTTGTTAAAATTAGCATTGATATAATTCTGACTATCACAGAAGTTCTGGCTAAATACCATCAATAGGTCATTGCCTTATCGCAAGAGAAAGCTGGGGGAATTCTAATTAGTTTCATTGGAACAGAAAATTTTGACTTCTGTCTTTCCTTCTTGCAAAATAGAATTAACTTATGTCTCTTGCATTGTACTGCAGTGTAATTTTAATTAGCCAGGAATGTAACTATTGGGCCAAGACACACAAATGGGATAATTTTGTCGTGTGGCAGTAGACATTATCAGTATTCTTCCAATCAAAAGCTTTAGCAGCACAACTTGTTTATGTATGAGCTAAAATAGTATAGCGATGGTAACAGAATGGCAAAGAAAATGTTGTACGGGTCCCAGCCAACAAGACACCCTCTGATATTTAAGAGTATCAGTGTTGCCAATTAGCCTGCATTAGTATCTTAAGGATTACTGTTGACTGGAAACTGAACAGGACTGGCCAAGAAATAAAGTGTGTATGAAAGCAGATCAGAAGCTAAACGTTCTGCAGCAAATGATTGCCTCTTGATTCCCCAAAGCCATCTACAAAGCACAAGTCAGGAGTCAATACACTCCACGTAGATTAGTATAGATCCAAAAGCATTTAAGAAACTCGATATCAATGGATAAAATAACTCACTTGCCCCATTCTCTCATCCTGCATCATTAACATTCATCTCTTACCTCTGTGCTACCATGGCTGCTATGTATTCTTTCTCCAAAATGTACTTCACCACCAGATGAGGGGATTTCTCAACAACACCTCCTAAGTCTGGAATCAATTCAGCCAGAAGAATAAAGGTTGCAGGCACATGGGAATACCACAAACTGCAAGTTTTCCTCCTATTCACACACAATCCTGACCTGGAAATATTTGGTTGCTCCTTCATTGTTTCTGGGTTAAAACCCTGGAATTAGTGTCATAGGGCAATACAGCACAGATACAGGCCCTCAGCCCAACGGGTCCATGCCGACCATGGTGCCTACCCAGCTAGTCCCAATTTCCTGCACTCAGCTCATATCCCTCCAAACCCCTCCCCTCCATGTACCCATCCAAGTGCTTCTTAAATGATACCATTGTACCTGTCTCGACCACTTCCTCTGGCAGCTCATTCCAGATACTTAACACCTCAGCATGAAAAAGTTGCCCCTCAGGTCCCTTTTGTATCTTTCGCCTCTCACCCTGAATCTAGTTTTGGATTCTCCTACCCTGGGAAAAGACTGTTATGATTCACCTTATTTATGTCTCTCATAATTTTAAACATTTCTATAAGGTTGCCCCTCATTCTCCTACATTCCAAGGAATAAAGACCTAGCCGGGCCAACCTCTCCCTATAACTCAGGCCCTCTCATCCTGGCAACATCATCATAAATCTTTTCTGCACTCTTTACAGTTCAATCATGTCTTTCCTATAACAGGGTGACAAAAACTGTACAGAGTACTACAGTGTGGCCGCACCAACGATTTATACAACTGCAACATAATGTCCCAATTCATACACTCAGTGCCCTGAATAATGAAGGCCAGCGTGCTGAACGCCTTTTTCACCACCTTGTCGACTTGTGACGCCACTTTCAACAAACTATGTACTTGTATTCTTAGGTCCCTCTGTTCCATTACACTCCCTTATGCCCTACCATTCATAGTGTAAGTCCTATGCTGGTTTGACTTTGCAAAGTGCATCACCTCACACTGATCTGTATTGAAATCCATTTGCCACTCCTCGGTCCACTTCCCTAACTGACTAAGATCCCCCTGTAATCCACGATAACTTTCTTCACTATCAACAACATCTAATTTCGTGTCATCTGCAAACTTACTGATTCAGCCTTATGCATTTGCATCCAAATTATTTGTATAAATAATGAATAAGAAGGGTCGCAACACTGACCCCTGTGGCACATCACTAGTCACTGGCCTCCATTCCGAGAAACAACCTTCAACCACCACTCTCTGCTTCCTACCTATGACCCAATTTTGAATGCACCTAACTCGCTATCCCTGGATTCAGTGGGACCTAACCTTCCAAACTAGCCGACCATATGGGTCCTTGTCGAAGGCCTTGCTAAAGTCCAAATAGGCAACATCCACTGCCCTACCCTTATCCACCTTTTTGGCTACCTCTTCAAAAAACTCTATAAGGTTCATCAAGCATGACTTTCCACAAACAAAGCCATGCTGACTCCTCCTAATCAGATTCTGTCTATCCAAATGCTGGTAGATCCTGTCCCTCAGAATATCTTCCAGTAATTTCCCCACTACTGATGTCAGGCTGATCAGCCTGTAGTTCCCTGGCTTGTCTTTGCTACACTTCTTAAACAACAGAACAACATTAGTCATCTTCCAGTCTTCAGGAACTTCACCAGTGGCTAACGATGAAGCAAATATCTCTGCAAGGACCTCCTCAATTTCTTCTCTCGCCTTCCACAATCCGAGGATGCACTCGGTCAGGCCCCAAGGATATATCCACCTTAATGTGCTGTAAGGCTGCAAATACCTCCTCACTGGTCATATAAATGCGCTCCAAAACATCCCCAGTTGTTTCCCTTATCTCTTGAGTGACCTTGATTTTCTCCTCAGTAAACACAGAGGAGAAATATTTGTTAAAAATCCCACCCATCTCCTACGGCTTGAGACACAGGCAGCCTTGCTGATCTCTAAGGGGAGCTACTCTCTCCCTTGCCACCCTTTTACTCTTAATATAGCTATCGAACCTCTTGGAATTTACCTTAACCTTACCTGCCAGATCTGTCTCATACCCTCTCTTTGCCCTCTTAAGAGTATTCTTAATCTTTTTATAGTCATCTAGGGATTCACTCGTTCCCTGCCTTCTGAACCCAATATATGCTTCCTTCTTTTTTTTTTACTAAGTTGCAAAGAAGTTTCATGGAAATGGAAAACTAGAAAGCAAGCACCATGCAGCTCTAGATGGGAGGAAGCAGCCAGTGGTACACCCACCAAGACATATCCCAGTAATGCTCAATGAGAAGCCAACTTGGAGAAGCTGACTAAAGCAGAGATTGTGGCTCCAGTATTGGGCCTATGCTCTGGATTCCCAACTTGAAGTATGCTGAGAATTCAAGTATCCAGTGAAAATATCCCTGGATCCAATAGATCATAATGAATCTCTGAGGGGAGCCACTATCCTATGAAGAGGATAGAAGACATTTTCCAAAGTTGAGTGCCACAAAATGTTTCAGTGCTGAATGTGATGACTAAACAGCACTTCAAAAGATATCAGTTTGGAATTACTGCAGCATTAGAGAAACTTCCACGAAGGCTGGATGCTGAACTTGAAGGTCTCAGTGGGGTAAAGACCACAGCAGATGACCTTATTGATCTTTGGAGAAGGAGAAACAGGAAGAAGGTAGGTTTAGACCATGTCCAAGGGATAAGAACTCTGGTGGACAGATGGAGGGAAAAGCAATTGAAATTGAACAAGGAACAGATGGAAGTTTAAAATGAAGTCCTTTAATAGCGGAATGTTTAATAATTTTACACTTAATAATAATTAAATAATATTTTAACAATGGATGAGGTATTTAAAATAAATAAAATCCTTCATGACTTACCTGATCACCAGAGAAGTCAGAAGCCAGATAGAGAAGGAGATGCCAAGCCGGTAGATGTTGCAGGAGTACAATACTTCCTGTGGATTATCAGAACAAATTCCTGCCATATCTCAGTAGATGTGTGAGCCACTCAGACAACTGACCAACAAGGATCTGGAAACATGTTCCATTTGATACTACACTCATGAACGCATGGTCAAATGAACAAAGGAAACCATCACAATAGATCCTGTGCTGTGACACTTTGGTGATTAGATGGAGCTGAGACTCTAGAAAGGAACTAAGCCAAGGAAACACTTCACTTTGTTCAAGTACCAGAGAGACCCTGGACAAATGTCAGTCAGATCTGTTTCACCTAGATGGGAAATGCATCATTCATAATGAAAGAACAGTTTGGCAGATGTTGTATGCCTGATGCGCTGATCTCAGAAGGTGGAACACAGATCGCAGCTGATAAACTTGTAAGATTCTTAAAGGCAGTTTGATCACCAGACAGCATCACCTCACTTTCCACAGAGTAATAGAAAGATAAGAAAATCTGTGCCAAGCCCAGGAGCTGCTGCTGATGTCTGAATCATCTTGGTCTTCCACAATATCCCAGCCCAAAAAATGACAAGCAATTCTGTTCAGATGAACTAGATTTCTACCCCCAACTGAAGAAGGGCTGATAGAAACAGCTGCAGAAGGAGCAGTAAGACAACTAGAGTACGTCAAAGGAACCCATCTCCAGAAGGTCACCAAAGAGGTTTTGCTTGGTGGAAGCAGAGATGAAGTTACCTGAGGATGCAGCACTAACCCTGCCACTTTTCTACTGGCTCCGGGTGAAATGCAACTGGTTAGGACCAGATCTGGAAGGTCTGTCTGCTAAGTTCTGGAGGATTTAATGCTGAAGTACGGCACACAGAGACTGAACAGTTACGATGGATAAGATTTTTTTTCCATTATTAAAGGAAAGATTTAATATATGTAATACTGGTTGGTAGTACAGGAAATGTAACACATGACTAACTGGTATTAATAGATTATTTAAGCATGGGGCCAGCTGTAAGCTGCCTATCTCTAAAAGGTAAGCATGCAGTACAGAAAGGCTGCATAAATTACCTCTGGTTGTTTGTTTAAATAACTGACCAGCCTTCAGTAAATGGTGCCTTTGCCAGTAATGCCCAGATCATTGGCTGGGAATTGGTTTGCAGCACAATTGTGGCCCGTGCATTAAACTCATTCAGGAATCAGCTATATGCTGAAAGTACAAGTATTAGTCATAGAGTCAGAGCATGGAAACAGGCCCTCCAGTCCACTGAGTCCATATTGACCATCATCCACCCATTCACACTAATCCTGCTTTAATCCCATTTATATTCTCCCCACATTCTCATCAACTCCCCCAGATTCTACCAGTCACTGACACACTAAGGGTAATTTACACTGACCAATCTCAACCTGCACGTCATTCGGGTGTGAGAGAAAAGCAGAGCATCTGGGGGAACATGTGGTCACAGGGAGAACTTGCAAACTCCACAGAGGCAGCACTTGAAGTCAGGATTGAACTGGGTCTCTGGTTTCAAATGATTTGGATTAAACTTCTAAAAAGCAGTTATGAAATTGGCTCATTTATTGGAACTTATTTAGCAATCTTCTGCCCAAATCTTTGAAGAATTTCTATGGAGCGTAAGAGACAGAAGTAAGATAGAAATCCAATTTATTCTGTATCACCTCAGACAGCAGTCAACTAGTTCTGCAGAAGATGGCAAGTAAATTGTGGATGCCAATTTAAAAAAACTAATGAAGGAACATTGCCTGATGTGGTGGTAATTTTTTCATATCCACTCTAAGTGTCAAAGCAGAATATCTACTCTCATCAGCTAGAATTTAGTTAGTGTGCCCCTGGTATCTTTTGTGAAAAATTCCCAGCATCAACAAACTCCAGCAAGGTAAAAGTGAGAAATTACTTTATATGTTGAAAACATCAGCTTCCAATACTTGACAGCAATTTCATATTTTGACATTTTCTTCAAGATCTCAACCTATTGAATCCCATTAGACTGTCTGCATCCTGACAGTTTTCTCCTGAGTCCCCTCTCTCGCACTTACATACATCAATCATGTTCAGATTTTTACAGGCTTTTCCTGTAGACCCTGTGAAAGGTTTGCTTGTGCAGGGGCAGACAAGTGGCAGTAGCATTGTATGGCTACTTTCCATAATGACTTACTTCCTCAGTGAAGTGCATCACTGCAAAATATACAAAGCGCATCATTTCATAGAAAACATAGTTAACCTCGTCGTTCTAAAAAGAAAGAAACCAAGTCATTAATGAATCTAGTATCCACAGCCACACACTCACCTGACAATGTTAGTCTTGAATTTTGAATCGTGTAGTACTACGTTTGCTTCAGTGCTTTGTAATTGAAAATGGACTTTTCCTTGAATGGGAAGTGATAACAACCATTTCTGAAACTTGACGGACATTTCCCAGCAAGAAATGCAATTGGGCGTCTGACACAATTTCTTTGGCAAATGATTCCTTTTGTGACGTAACAACCCTTTTGCTGAATTGTTGGGAAAGTGAATAGCACAATAGGTGGGGATCTTTCTAAGGTAGGTTACTTTCTCTGCACCAGACTACCCCTGCAGACCCTCAATGTTACCAAAACAATTTTATTTCAAAAATGTATATCAATGATGGAGGGTATGGGAGGGTGGGGTGGAAATTTCCATTTTTTTGGACCACTCATTGTGAGGGTGGGCCAGTGTAGGAGTGGAAATCTGAGGATTTGGCTCAATAGGCTTCAACGAAGAGGCACAGGTGAGTAGCAGGTAAAGAACAGGTAAGGTTTTTTTATAGTAGTTATTAAAAAGACATCAAATTATAACTAATTAAATAAAGTAGGGATGCAGGATCAGATGATGTGTTGTCGGAGGTGCAGAGGGACTTGGGAGTCCTGGTGCAGGATTCCCTGAAGGTTAACTTGCCGGTGGAGTCAGTAGTAAGGAAGGCAAATGCAATGTTCGCATTCATTTCGAGAGGACTAGAATATAAAAGCAAGGATGTAATGCTGAGGCTTTATAAGGCATTGATCAGAGCACATTTGGAATATTGTGAGCAGTTTTGAGCCCCATAGCTAAGGAAGGATGTGCTGGCATTGGAGAGGGTCCAGAGGAGGTTTGCAAGAATAATCCCGGGAATGAAAGGCTTAATGTATGAGGAGTGTTTGATGGTTCTGGACCTGTACTCATTGGAGTTTAGAAGGATGAGAGGGGATCTCATTGAAACCTATCGAATATTGAAAGGCCTGGATAGAGTGGACGTGGAGAGGATGTTTCCAGTAGTGGGAGAGTCTAGGACCAGAGGGCACAACCTCAGAATAAAAGGACCTCCCTTTAGAACAGAAATGAGGTGGAATTCCTGTGAAACGGCTGTGGAGGCCAAGTCATTGGCTATATTTAAAGTGGAGGTTGATAGGTTCTTGATTAGTAAGGGCATCATAGGTTATGGGGACAAGGCAGGAGAAGGGGAAAAATAAATCAGCCATGACCGAATGGCAGAGCAGAATCGAAGGGCTGAATAGCCTAATTCTGCTCCTATGTCTTATGGTCTCATGGTAACTCGGTCAGGCTTTTGAATGAAAATGATTCTAAGAACCAGTCTCCTAATTTAGATGTAAAGTGGGTGGCTAATCCATCATCAGATATTATCTGACATATTTATCCACCAAAGATAGCCAGCTCTAGTGTGGCCATTTCAATTTATATCCCCAGTCTGGGACATAAGGAACAACAATATCTACTGCCATTTGGGAATGTCTGGATTTGGCTATGCCTGGAATTCCTGTGCATACAGAGATCTCTGTGAGTTTATGCCACACAATTCCTGGGATTCAACCAGCACCCATGCCTGCCAAAGGATCCAGCCTCCGAGCCAAGGAACATTTGGTAGAGGCAGCATCGCTGCTGATGCTGTGCTGATTGAACAGACAGTTGTTAACTCGAGTCTTGGCAATGAGGCTGCTCCTGAGTTATTTATGGCATTTCCAAAAGAGAGAAGGTACAATGAATGGCTAGCCACTTACTGTTCCAATAGCTGATGCACTTGTGCATGATCCTCTAGGTAACCAGCAACTCACTTCATAACTTCTCTTCTGAATCCTCCCCTCCTCCCCATTATTTTACTGGTAATTTAGACTTCTAGGCCAGTGGAAGGAAGGGAAAAGGCAGGGGCAGCAGTCCAGGTGGTCTGAGTCTTCATGATAAAGCAGTCCATGAACTCTTGTTATTGAAGGTGAGAGGGGTGAGGACAAGAAAGGAACATTTAAGACAGAGAAAGGAAGACAGAGGCCCAGGATTAGCTTGGAATAGTGAACAGTCTTGGCAGATGATCGCATGGCCTGATGGTGCTCTATGAGGTCCATCCGCACCTGGTGGTGAATGACAAGCTATAATGATTCAAGTTTGTATGCCTAGAGCTTAACTGAGTAAAAGTGAGGTCTGTATGAGAGGAACAGTGAAGGTAACAGGTTTTAATGGACACTGGACGTTAAGGGATGGGTTGAGGAGATCAGTTTCTGTGGCAAATGGAAGGTCAAGGATAAGACCTCTGAGACTTTGAAAGTGCAACTGTAAGTGAATTGGGAGAAAGTTTTTTCCAGGGACAGGCACAGAAGGGTATAGGGTTGGGAACGGTTAGGAGATGTGGATGGAGAGTGATACATGGCCCCTCAAGGACTGAGATAATGGAAGTAATGATTGCCCCTTGATGGCAAGGTGAAGCATGTAACTGAGAAAATTGGTTGGGGAGTTTTCATGGAAGAAGAGGTCAGGGGAAGACTGGAGAAAAAGAACTCAGACAATGAAGGGCAAGGTAAAGTGAGATGGAGGCTGAAGTCACAGAAGATAAGAATTCACTCAGTGCAGAGGCTGAGAGAGGAGAACAATGAAGATATAAACATTAAAATAAAATGTTATTATACTTAAATGAGCACTCAAGAATGAAAGCTTTAGATGGGAGGAAAGAGGAGTGAAACAATGTGAGACACTCTAAGGTAGACAATGGGTGATGGGAACCAGTCATCATGAAGATAGAATGTATAGTTGAAAGTGGGGGGGGGGGCTTCACCTTTATCCTATATGGTTATTTTAATGATCAATTGTTTGATCTTTTTTTTCATTTATCTATTTAATGTTGAGAGATTAGATCTGTCATTTCTAACCCAAGGTAAAGTTGGAATACCTGTTGGGCTTCTTCCAATTTTGGGCACAACTTGTCAGGAACATCAACTTTATGGTGATAAAAAGTTAGTCCAACAGGACTTTCACAGAAATGTAAGACTGAGAAAGTTCTCTCTCCCTCCATCACCAAGTGTTTGCTCATCTATTTTTCCCATTGAGGAAATCAAAACTGATAAATGATATAAAAGTTCCCTCTTTGACTCTTGGGCCCTCTGAAGTTACTCATCTGTTGTGGAAGTAATGGCAAATTCTGGCAAATTCTCTCATTCTTTGCCTTTGGTCTGTCAAGCTCCACTGGGGCTACTGTGCAATGGCCACCCCACATTCAAGTAATTCATGCACAGTCATCTTCTACTCCTCAGAGTACAGTGGAAGTAAATCATTCTCAATCTCAAGTGCCAGACTAATAAGAAGATTTTATCATTTGGCCAAATCCTACTAATCCACAATATGTACAAATCCCATTACTTGGCCTTCAGCAATGTGCCTTTCATGGATTTGAATGGATTTTCACTTAATTTGTGATTTACAAATTCACAAAATCTTCTTTCTTGTAACTGTATTCAGTCTCCCTGTTATTAGTAGACAACTTATTCAAGAAGACAAAGGTTTATATTCAACCCTTTACAGCTTTTTACCAATAGCCCATTCTTCTGGTCAAGAGGGCAAGGCAGGGCTTTTACCTGGATTGCAATTAAACTTTGCTGTTATTATGATGGTACAATGTATTTTAATGTAAACAATGACTTGTATGTTTAACATAATGAAATTTCCCACAGCATTTTGCCCCTGTATTAGAACATAGAACAGCACAGCACAGGAACAGGTCATTCGGCCCACAATCTCTGTGCTGACTATGATGCCAATTTACTAATCCCATCTACTTGCATTTATCTGTCCATTTCCTGCTTGCTCATGTGCCTGTCTAAATGTCTCTCAAATATTGCTATCATATCTCCTTCCACCACTTCCCCTGGCAGTGCGTTCCAGGCACCTAACACTCCTTGCGTAAAAAAAAACTTGCCTCATAAATCTATTTTAAACTTTTCCCCTCTCACTTTAAAGCTAAGCCTCTAGGATATGATATTTGCACCCCCAGGAAAAAGACTCTGACCTTCTGCCCTATCTATGCCTCTCATAATTTATAAACTTCTATCAGGTCACCCTCAGCTTCTGACCAATGCTCTGACCAACGAAGACAAGCATCTTGTATGCCTTCTTTACCACCCTATCTTCTTGTGTTGCTACTTTCAGGGAGCTATGGACTTGCACCCCAAGATCCCTCTGTACATTAATGCTCCGAATGGTCCTGTTATTTACTGCATATTTTCCTCTAACATTTGACCAAAGAGAAATCTGCCATTTCTCCGCCCATGTTTTCAACTGATTATCAAACAAAATTTGACCACTGAATTAAATATTTTTATTAAAATAAAATCAGAATAAGATTTTCTGTGTTGTGTTCTTGGTATTTTCCAGATAGTACTCTAGATGTCAAGATATCAAAAAATCATTTTATTTTGATGAGTAAACTCTTTGTTTCAGAATCCTTGGTGCAAATAAACTCCACAGATTTATTGTGTGAAATTAAGTTTCAATAAACTATGTGGCAAGTGTGAACTTAGTTTAGATAAAATGTTTATTGCATGGCATTTTAAGGTTTATATGAATCGTATCAACGGCATTATCTTCAACAACACTCTCCATAATTTCATCAAGCTTAGCCAAGTGCTATCTGATATTTATTAACACATATTTTTCTAAGTGACAGACAAGAATCTCTGTAAACAATTAAACTAAATGTCATTATGCTTCTCCACATCCTTTCCCCACATAATACACTTTCATAATTCCAATTTCCTCCTTTATTCATCTGCAGGTGTTATTGCTGGTATACAGTTCCTGAGTTCAGCCAAGTCTTCCAGTACCTCACTCAAGACTCTATATTGGGTTTCTTTAGGCAGTATTATCAAGCAAAATGCAAGGTTAATACTTAATCCTTACTGTAATTTAGTGTGTATAAAGGTCCAATTTACAAGGCGTTTAGGATCTGAAGAGCTAACTGGTTTCTCAACCTGCCCTGCCACTTTCAATAATTTGTACATCCATTCCCCAGGTTCCTTGCCTCCTGCACCACTTTTAGAACAGTATCCTTCATGCAACACTTCACATTTCTCCACATAAAACTTTGTCTGCCATGCATCTGTCAATACTGCCAAATTTTGTGTCATCCATAAATTTAGAAATTGTGGCTTGCCCTCCCGAGTATAAACTCATTAATAGATAGTTAAAAAAAATGAATTGCCCCAATATTAATCAATGGAGAAATCACTATTCACCTTCCTCCAGTCGAAAAAACAATCATTCACCGTAATCCTCGGTTGTCTGTTACTTTGCCAACTTCATATCCAAGCTATCAATGTCCCTTTTATGCCATGCACTTCAACTTTGCTGATAAGACTGTTAAGTGCACCTTGTCAAAAGCCTTCTCGAAGTCTATGTACACCACATTGACTGCATTACCCTCATCAAAAGTTGCCTCATGAAAAAAATTCCATCATATTAGTTAAACACAATTTGTCTTTAATATATCTGTGTGGCTTGCCTTATTTAATCCATTTTTTCCAAGTGCCTATTAATTCCTACCCAAGATCAATATTTTTAAGAGCTTTCCCACTACTGAGGTTAAACTGCCTGGCCTATAGTAGCTGAGCTTATCCCTATTCCTTTGAAGATTTGGTACTCTCTGGCCCTCTGGCACCACCCCTCTATCCAATTAATACTGGAGATTATGGACAGTGCCCTTAGGATTTCACTCTGTACTTCCTTCAAAATCCTAGGATGCATCCTAGCTAGTCCTGGTGATCAATCCACTTTACGTCAGGCAATTTTTCTAATACTTTGATGAATTTTTAACATAACCCAGTGTGCCAACTATCTCCTCCTTCATTATTACTTTGGAAGCACCCTCTTCCCTGATGAAGACCGATGAAGAATATTCATTTATTACTTTAACAATGTCCTCAGCATATATGTACAAGTTCCGATTTTTATCCTTAGTGGGCTCCCCCCTTTCACATATTATCCTTTTCCTGTTTATATGCTTACAGGTTACTGCATAGGGGCACCAACTTAATGCCAGCTAAATTTTGAACCAGGCATCTTACCATTGATTTGGTATATAATCTACTTCTTAAAATTCAATTGAGTCTCATGCTCATCGATTTAAAAATACTGCCTGTCATTTGTTTTTCTTCTCTCATTGATCTCAGTTCAAAGTGACACTGGGTGTTTCAGAGCGAGGAGGCTTCATGGAACAGGTACGTTTAATAAAAGCAAGGCTTCAGTAGTTTTGATTGCCTTGTTGTTTTCCCCTTTAGCAAGGACGTTAAAAGGAATTCTAGCCAAAACTGACAGCACCATGTGAATGAAATGTGTTTTTTTTGGAAAAGCTGTCTGTTTAGTATTACAAAACAAAACATGGCAACAAGCAGGACTTTTCGCTTAATACCCTTTTTGTTGAGTATGTTGAAAGCAAAAAGTTGGCATTTGCAACACTTCAAAAGCATTGCGTGAATTACATTCTCTACTGGTGTATTGTTTGGTACATGTGAAGAGATTGTACAACCTACATAACAGGACTGGGCACATTGAGAGTAAATACAAACATAGTTATCATAAAGTCAGTGTCAGTTTTGTGCATCCATCCCTGAACTGGACCTGGGGGCAAACAGTGTTCTTGGGAATGTAGAACCAGCATATTTATATCACTGGTATGAAATCTGAAGGTGATTTCAACATATCCTGCACATTGGTAAACTCACTCCTTTGGATTAAGTGCTCAATGTTACTTTCAGCTGATTTTGATTGGATAGCACCATTTCTTTTTCTCTGTGCTGCCTGATTCAATGTCAATAAAAATGTTAATAATGGGAAATCAGGGACGTAACAATTTTCCTTGTGACTCCTCCATGTTTTTTATGCAATGAGCAGCCCAGACATGTATAGTGGCATCTAATCACAAGAAATGCTTGCCTGGATGTTACTTGCATAATTTACTGGCATTGGAAACTCTCCTTATCCAGATCTCCTGTAAGTACTTGCCTGTCTCTATGTGATGACCATCCTCCCACGTTTCTAACCTATTGACTCCAATTACTGGCCACTCTGTACTATGTTTCCCAACAGCCAACTCTCACCCTGCCCCTCTCCTAACCCTTGCCCTGATCTCTTCCTATGTCACAGCTTGATCACTTTACTGATTTCATTTTGGATTCCAACTCTTTCCCCACTCCATGGACATCATTCCCTCACGATCACTCCTGACTCTCCTCTCCACTGAACTTGGGTTTCATGAACAACTGACTTTTCTACTGGTGGGCCATTGAGCAACATGCCATCAATGTGAGACTGCTGTGAACCAATTGGTTAACATGACTGAACCGCCATCTTTTAGTACAGTGCGACCTTTCTACAATCCACGCAGAACCACAGAGGTCTGTTGGCTTGATGAAATGGAGTGTGAGGCATATGCCAGTTTGAGAAGTCACAGGCTGTGCTAGTATGTAATTCTGTGCCATTGATGGCTTGCACTTCCTCACAAATAGTTGTCCTCAGTGCACCCCACTAAATGCAGTGCTAATGGGAATCTGCACAATAGTGCTATAATTGGGAAATGTATCCTGGACTGCTGAAATGACTAGCTGACACAGACAGACTCCCAGATTTTTGTTTGTCAGTCAATATCCCAGATTCTCCCAACACCATTCCTCGGATATACCACGGATATCCTCGTAGATGCCAAGGCCAAGAAAGCTCACCAGCACCTCTACTTCCTCAGGAGGCTAAAGAAATTTGGTTTGTCCCCTTTGACTCTCACCAACTTTTACCGATGCATCATAGAAAGCATCCTATCTGGATGTATCACGGCTTGGTACGGCAACTGCTCTGCCCAGGACCGTAGAAAGCTGTAGAGAGTTGTGGGCACAGCCCAGCACATCATGGACACCAACCTCCCCTCCTTGGACTCTGTCTTTACCTCTCGTTGTCTTGGTGAAGCAGCCAGCATAATCAAAGACCCCACCCACCCGGGACATTCTCTCTCCTCTCCTCTTCCATCGGGTAAAAGATACAGGAGCCTGAGGGCATGTACCACCAGACTTAAGGACAGCTTCTACCCACCGCGATAAGACTATTGAATGGTTCCCTTATACAATGAGATGGACTATGACCTCACGATCTACCTTGTTGTGACCTTGCACCTTATTGCACTGCACTTTCTCTGTAGCTGTGACACTTTACTTTGTACTGTTATTGTTTTTACCTGTACTACATCAATGCACTCCGTACTAAATCAATGTAATGGCACTGTGTTATGAATTGACCTGTACAATCGGTTTGTAAGACAAGCTTTTCACTGTACCTCGGTACAAGTGACAATAATAAACCAATACCAGTACCAATACCAATACCAATACTTTCCCCTCGAGAAGAAAGATCGACCACTGTTGAGAATGATATTCAATCAAGTGGGAGTTGCCTTGGGAGTTCAGAAGATTGGTTGTGGACACCAAGACTTTAGGTCAAGCAAAGCTAAGGGAACTAGCTTGTGATTGCTGATTCCATGCAGTGGGGGTGCACTGATTTGTCAAAGGGGAAGTATGATGGAGTTCTGAAGGACTGTCTTTGGCTGGACAAAACCTTGAGGTCACAAGAACTCCTCTGCTGATGGAGCAATCAAGTAGGTTGCTCCCTGATAAACTGGCACAGAACCCGCCTAACAACTATATCCATCAAAACTTGGTCACACTAATTAGTGGACAATAAAACTCCGATAATCTAGTACCCTTAGGACTTTGGTGGGGTCAGACTCCCAGATTTTCCAGACTTTTGGTTGTTACTCCTATTAACAGCCAAACACAGTTTTATTTCGCTTAGCTTACATGCTACGCAGCAGTAAAGTACATTTCCACTGAACACAGAGAGTTTAAAGGGAGCAGAAAAAATACAAGTACTCCAGACCCCAGACCCCTCTGCAGTCCAGACCACCAGCTCTGCTCACACACTCCGCTTGCACTCTGGACTGCCAGCTCATGTTCCCAACTAATGAGTGAGCCAGATACCAGATCATCAGGATTTCTAAATAATCAGTTGCTGGATTATCAGAATTTTATCATAATACAATGCCAATCTTGATGTTGATTTTCAAAATCTTATACTCACTCTATATTTTATATCTTTGTTTATCTTATTGCTTCTTCTAAGTGGTGGATTAAAGATGATTTATCAATTGAAAAGAGGCTTCATTTATCTTTTGACAAATCAGTGTACCTCTACTGCCTGGAATAAGTAATTATCATCTGGTTCTCTTGTCTTTGCTTGGCCTAAAATCATAGTACTTTATTGGGACCACAGCCAATTTTCTGAACTGCCAAGGCCGCTCCCATGTGATTGTATACCACTGTCAACACTGGGGGAATCTCACAAATGTTTACTTCGGAGTCTACAGAGAGACAATCTCCTCCCCATACACCCTCCAGTTGAATAAGTTTCCTTTGTCTCCTTCCCAATTCTGATGACTGGTTTTCGACCTGAAATGTTAATTCTGTTTCTCCTCCCACAGGTGTGGCCTGACCTTCTGAGTATTTCAACATTTTCTGTTTTTATGATAACTACATATTTTGGAAACTACTGACTGGCATCTGATATAAATTTTCATAAAGTACACTTGGCTCTCACTTACATTAAATGGCTGCATAAATAACTAGCAGGACAAATGGTTAACATTTGGCTAAATTGTTGTAAGGCCTGCTTCAAGCCTATTGACATTATTTAGCCAATGCTATCTCGGTACAACATTTTCAATACAACTTTTAATCTATCTAATGAACAATACACAGATAATTAGTTGCTAATGTTTAAGAAAAGTGAATGTATTTGAATATGAAGAGAAACAAAAGAACTGATCCCTCCTTAATCATTACTGCCTGTTACTTTCCCTCTTGTATAAGGCGCTGTAATATCACAAATCACTCCTTGGAGAAAGTGGTCAATCTCTTGCTTCACTCAGTTGGAGTTGTTTAGAATTTGCTTTGATAACCTTACTTCTGACCTTTACCTGCTTCAGTGCCCAAGATCTGCTCAGTGAAGATCTAGCCAAGTGAAAGTAATCATTAGTGGCACAAACATACCGCATCAATGTTTACTTATGCCTCTGCATCAGCCAACCACAGTGAGGTAAACGTGGGCACACACTTATAGCTTGCAGGGTATGCAAATATCTGCATAATTAGATAATACCCTTCATGCCATAGGTACAGTTAACAATGTTTCTTTTTCCCTTAAATGAAGACAAATGTACATACAAAAGACAGCAGAGCTTATTTTCTTTGGGGAAAAAATACACATTTTGTACCATCCAGCTTGAATACTCTGAAACAATCTCAAACAGAGCTGGATAATACAATCAAAACCTTGTACAAACTGGAAGTTAGTATCATTTACCTCAAGAAACACACATTTTACCTCCAGAGTTTCCCATTTTAAATCTCCTGTTTAAATGGAGCCTGTTTTCTGAAGTGAAATATTAAGTTGTGTCAACCTCACTGCTGTGTTAACTAGCAACATAAAAGAACTTAAATGTTTGGAAACTCAAATTACATTAATATATTACTTGAGGTTCTTGGCACACATTGCAAATGGATGAAGAGCTTTTTAAAAGGCTGTCTTTCGAAACAGATCCCTAGCAACTAGCATAGAAGGAAATCATTTGAGCTAGAAGTAAAAATAGAAATTGCTGGAGACACTCAGCAAGTCATGCAACATCTGTGGAGAGAGAGGCGGACCTTCATGACCTTTTGTCATAGCTCAGGCTGTAGATACATTAACTCTCTCCATTGCCTAACCTGCTGTGCATTCCCAGAAGTCTTTTTTTTCAGATTTCCTCTACCTGGAGCATTTTGCTTTTGGGTCCTATGAATTGGAATTTGCTGAAAACTTGCTGTAATTATAGTGCAGAAATCCCAGGAAATTCTAACAAAGTGAATTGTGCCATTACTTCTGTATGTTTTCTGCACTGCTCCAGGCCACTCCTGACAAAAAAGTGGAGTGTCCACTTAACATTACTCTCCTCCCATCTACATCAATGAGGAGATTCAATGGGCCAGCTCATCTTTGCATTTGGCTGCAGTTCTACCCTCGACTGTCTCTTCAGCTCACCTCCAGTTGAGGTGCATTAATGCTGAAGGTGAAGATCAGCTGGAGGTCAGATGTCAGTGGAGCACAAATGGACTGAAGAGAGGGAAGGATGTGAAGTGCATCTGACCCCTCAGCTTTAAGTCAGGAAAATGCACAGAAACCATGTGAGGCTGAGCTCAGAAACAGAAGGTTTGCTTGAACATAAATTGAAAGAAGCTCACTACTTAAGCCACTGACACGGAACCCACTGCTGGACACAAACATCAAACCTTTAGTGATGATCCAGATGTCTCTGATGGTGCAGTGTGGGAGTGTGGTCTTCCTGGGAAGAGATCACTTTGATTCTTGACCTCAATACACAATATCCTGTTGTCCATCTGAGATGCAAAGAACTCCAATCCTCATGGGAGACTGCATTATTCACAATACTTTGGAAACAATACAAGATTACTGAATGTATCTGTGCAGAAACACCACTATTGCTTGTGTGCAAGACTCATGCCTTGAGCATCTTGGAAAATTTCTCCCCCTGGTGCATGTCCCCTGCATTTAGAACTTGTACTTCTGGAGCTTAAACATTTCTAGGTCCAGTGGATTTAATACAAGTTTATCAGCCAAATTAAACTTGACAAACATTTAGTCGATAGACATTGCAATTCAGCCCTACGTTTTCAGCTTGGAGCCATTTGAGCTTTACCGTGTCTCTGTAAAATACATAGTTGTTTCATTTCATGTGATACTTCAGTACCTTATATGTGTATTAGAGTTGAAAGTCATTACTCTATCTGCTGTGGCATATTCTCATTACTCTTCCAGGAAGCTGTGATATAAATTTGTCACTGAATGATAATGAAGCACAACAGTCTATTCACTAACTATTGTTCCTCTTGCCAAAGTTCCATGCTTTTGTGTATGCATCCATATACAGCAGAAATTCATGATCGTAGGTCCCCCGAAGTTTGTGGAGATGAGCAGGCAGAGATTCTATGCTAACAAATGGCTACTAAAAAGCCTGACTCTCAGTGTACTGTCAGCAAACTATAGAATATTTGGCCTCAAGATCTTGATTGTCTGCAAAAACCATTGCCGAGGTGGTTCCAAACATGATTCATGGAACCTAGCACAAATTGAAGGGTAGAACTCTATATGATCTCTACGAAAATGATTTTTTTGAATAATAGTTTAGGTATATAAAATTATAAGAGGTGTAGACAAAGTATATTGTCTGAGACTTTTTCCTAGATGGAAATGTTAAATACTAGAGGGTGAGAGGGAGAAAGTTTAAAGGTGATTTGCGAGGCAAGATTTTTCACACAGATAGTGGTGGGTGCCTAGAACTCATTGCCAGGGGAGGTGGTGGAAGCAAATATGATAGAAATGTTTAAGAGGCATTTAGACAGACACATGAACAGACAGGGAATGGAGGATGTAGACCATGTGCATGCAGATGGATCAGTTTAATTTGGCATCATGGTCGGCACAGACATCCTGGGCCAAAGTGCCTGTTCTTGTTCCATGTTCTATGTTCTAATAGTGAGCTTTTGTCCTTCAAAGTAACATCATCTCACTGCTGAGGTGTGGAGCAATTATTTTCCACTGACTGTTAGCATTAAAGACTCCTAGGAAAGATAATGATGAGTGCAGGATAAAATTTCCTCTCCTGTTCCCAAACAGTGTGTGTGATACGTTCTCTTGGATGTGCGCTTGCATCCCATTTCCCACTTCAAACAATCCTACGGTCCCTCTAAGTTGGACTAACAATTACGTATAGTGTTGTGGAGCAGACTCATGCCTTCTAGGAATGGTATTTAAATTGGTCAGATTTATCTTAAGAGTTTCCCGTTGTTTTCAGAAAAGGGAGACAATTATTTTATCAGTTTGCAATTGATCTGAGCCTAAGTTCCTAGTCCAAAACCAGAATGATGAAAAGACAGCATTTTAATCAACTATGCCACCCTCAGTTCCTGAATGTCCTCCTCTTTACAAAGCAAACAAGGAATGACAGGAACGTGATTGATAATACAAATACCCTAGTTATGCATCACAAATAGACATCAAACAAATTCTAAGCTCTAAACATTGATGTTGCCATGGGAGTTACTGAAGAAACATAAAGCAAGCGTGACCAGCTGCAAAGTAGCTCCATTACTTAACAGTGAAGTTTGGTTGATAGAAGTCAATGTAAGAGAATGCTTTAAAGGCAACTTGCTGCGCAGTGAAGGAACACTTATGTCAGCTCATTAACATAATTGCCATTCATCAAAGAAGCATTTCCTTGAATATCAACCAGAGAGAATTCATGCTAAAAAGCAATGAGGAATCCTGTTCATCAGTGGGATAGAGTGAACCTGCAACACGGTCAGATAATAACATAAGCATAGGAATGAAAGTTGTGGAATACTTATGTTACTACAAACTGGTGGGTTACTTTTCTTTTAAACTAAACAGAACAATTAGCTGAAGTTGAAATTTATTCATTGTCTGGTGAGGAACTGTTTTTTTTGCATTCTGGTTAGAGTACCAATGAAGTGACTGATCAAGAATGTCAAGGCACTCATTTGTCAACCTTTCCTTTTGTACAGTGAACAAAAGCTCTCTGATCATTCATTGTTCTTAGTACTGAGTTTCAGCAGAGGTGTCAACAGTGAGGAGCTAAACTTCAGTTTTCTCTCACTTGGCATCCACACATACTCATCATGGCATGTAAGGTCAATACAGCTTTAACAAGTTTCCAGTAAGTGCCGTGGGGGAGAGGAGGAGTGAGTGGAGGAAAGGCAATTATCATGAACAGGTTGATAGTTTATCACAGAATCATAATAGTTTACAGCATTGAAGGAGCCTATTAGGCTCATTATATCCACTCTATTTCACCTTATCCCACTTCCCAGTTTTTGGCCCAGAGCCTTTTTAATTTTACTCTTCAAGCGGTCGCCAAATGCCGTGTTTGAATCATAGAATCATAGAAAAGTACAGCACAATACAGGCCCTTCGGCCCACAATGTTGTGCCGACCTTTAAACCTCACCTAAGACTATCTAACCCCTTCCTCCCACATATCCCTCTATTTAAAATTCCTCCATATGCTTGTCTAGCAATCTCTAGAATTTGACCAATGTTCCTGCCTCCACCACCACCCCAGGCAATGCAGTCCATGCCCCAACCACTCTCTGGGTAAAAAATCTTCCTCTGATATCTCCCTTGAACTTCCCACCCGTTGCTTTAAAGCCATGCCCCCTTGTATTGCGCATTGGTGCCCTGGGAAAGAGGCGCTGGCTGTCTGCTCTATCTATTCCTCCTAATATTTTATACACATCTATCATGTCTCCTCTCATCCCCCTTCTCTCCAAAGAGTAAAGCCCTAGCTCCCTTAGTCTCTCCTCATAATAAGTTTGGACTTTAATTTTCTGCAATCATTTGAGACAATGAGACTTTTTTCGTGGCTTTGCCATTTCATTGCTGTAGGTGCTTCCTTTTCCTGTCTAATTCATAAAACATTCTTTGGAGTGAGTAAAGTTCTCATTTGGATTGCAAAGAGAGTTTTAACAAATAGCTGGATTATGTTCCCATCACTCTAACCAATCAAGATTGTGTAATAGCAGGGAAAGAGTGAGCTTTATAGCTGGCACACAGAGACTTTTAAAGTCTCTTAAGCATGGCGATGGACACTTGCGTGGTCCGATACAGATGACTAAGAGGAAATTAGAGTGCAAAGTCACATTCAGTAAACGACAAGGGAGTGTGGGTGGAAGAAACAGGATCCAAGTTCCAAATTAGAGTCATGGAATGAAACAACAAAGAAACAGGCCCTTCGGCCCAATAAGACCACACGACCGTCTGGCACTCGTTCACTCTAATCACCTTTCATTCTTCCCAAATTTCCATCAATTCTCCCCAGATTCTACCAATTACCCACACAATACAGACAATTTACAGTGGCCAATTAAGTTACCGATCCACATATCCTTGGGATGTGGGACAAAACTGAAGCACCCAGGGGAAACACACACAGTCACAAGGAGAATGTGGAAATTTCACACAGACGGCATCAGAGGTCAGGACTGAACCCGGGTTGCTGACGCTGTGAGGTAGTGGCTCTACGAGCTGTGTCATAAATTCTGTTCTTTTTAAGTGCGGTTCATTGCTGAGTGCTCAGGGTTGATAACATAATGCACGCGTATGTTATTGTTTCTCTATAAACATAGAACAGTACAGCACAGGAACAGACTCTGTCTCACAATGTTGTGCTGAACTAATTCAGCTAATAACACTTAAACCCTTCTGCCTGCATAAGGACCATATCCCTTAATTCTCTGCATTTTCATGTGCCTATCTTAGATCCTCTTAAATGTCTCAATTGTATCTGCCCCCTCCACCACCCCTGGTCGCACATTCCAGGCATCCACCACTCTCTGTGTAAAACACTTGCCCTGCACATCTCCTTTGAGCTTTCCCCCTCTCACCTTAAATGCATGCCCTCTAGTATTAGATACTTCAACCCTGGATAAAAGATACCAGCTGTCTATCTGCAGCTTTCATAATTTTATAAACCTTTATCAGGTCTCCCCTCAGCCTTCGCAACTCCAGAGAAAACAACCCTAGTTTGTCCAACCTCTCCTTCTAGCACGTGCCCTCTAATCCAGGCAGCATCCTGGTAACCCTCTTCTGCACCCTCTCCAAAGCTGCCACATCTTTCCTATAATGGGGTGACCAGAATTGAATGCAATGCTCCAGATACGGCCAAACCAGAGTTTTATAAAGCTGAAACATAACTTCCCAACTCTTGAAGTCAATGCCTCGACTAATAATGGCAAGCATGCCATACCTTTTCTTGACCACCCTATCGACTTGTGTGGCCACTTTAAACCACAAACTCTCTCTACACACACACACACACACACACACACACACACACACACACACACACACACACACACACACACACACACACACACACACACACACACACACACACACACACACACACACACACACCAGATAAAGAGAGGGATGATGGAGAGACTGATGGGCTTGTTGGCCTGTCCACAGCAGTTTCGATGAGCCCCATTGCCCTGCTGATAGGGGTGGCTGGTGGAGTGGTGCCCGAGCTGGATTGCACAGAGTGTTGTTGACTTGACTTCAATAGACCAGGCGTGGGAGAGACTGAAAGAGCACCTTCCCTTCATCCTCCCACACCATCACCGCTGAGCCAACAGTGCCAAGCACTGCCCTAATCTCTCTCCCCAGTCCTTGCTGAAGATTACTGACTGATGGCTGAGGAAGGACAGCCTTGATTTGCAGCAGGAGCCACAAGGAAACTCTGCTATTGGCAAGTACAAAATGTTTTTAACATTACTGAGAGAACATGCCTATGTAAATTAAGCTGTTTCCCTTCCAGAAACCAATATACCTGTGACCTTTGTAAATTACTGCCAACAGTAAAAAGCCAAGATTACTCTTCTGCAATTTTTCTGTCTTGTCTTGAACTCAGCCACGACTTCCTTGTTCATCCTGTAATCCAGGTCAGACCTCACCTATGATTCCATTAGAATGAATAACAATGAATCCCAATAGCTCTGTGATTTACAAATGTTTAAAACAGTTATTTGACAAATATATGATCAAATGTTAGTCAAACAGAGTTGGTTGCATTAACATGAAAAGTGCCCTGCAGTGCACAAGTTTGGAACTGTAAACATTTACTAATAATTGCCCTTTATCTGACTTCACGGAGACCTATTCCAGAGCATCTGGTTTCACCATTGTGTGATCATCTATTATGACTATCCTTCATTTACTTCAGCAAATGAAACTGTAGTGAATGCACCAAGGGTAGAATAACTGCAACTTCATGATGAGAACATTTCTCTTTGATAGATTTATTAATTAATTCAGAGGGAAAAGAGGGCAAAGTGATTCTGGCTAAGTTTATTCGGTAGCTATCTTAACCAATCGCTTTTGCAGAACATGTTACAAGGTAAAATTATGCCAATGCTGGAGATGGGACAATGGGATACATTTTACACCCAGTGTTAGTGTCAAAAGCAGCTAATTCATTTAATGATAGGTCAGAGGGTAAAACAAAGTAACGTGAGAGTTTGTTCATGCTTCAGTGTGTCACTCCCTTCATCTGCAGCAGGCAATTTCCTTCTTCATCCTGTTCTTCTGAATGCCTCCTCTTTACCCTGCTGAGGAGTTAAAGAAGAAATCAATGCAACTTGTTTTAGTTTCAATTTCACTCATTACTTCATATTGTGGCTTAATATCCATGACTTATCCTAATGTTGAGTAACTTCAGTTTGTTGGAAGTCTGTTAGAAGTGGGCCTCGATGAAGAAAGGTAAAGGGCAATTATTTTAAATTTCTATTACTTATGTAGTTAATATAACAGTAGGCTGTTCAGCCCTTTAAGACTGGTCTGCGATTTCAGTAAGATTACATCTGTACCTTGTCCACTTTACTGTCAAATCCTTAAATCACATCATTGCCTCACTGCCCAAAATCTATTGATCTTAGCCATGAATGTATTCAAAAAAACTAAGTATTCACCAACTTATGAGGTAGAAATTTCCAAAGAAATACAACACTCTGCATAAAGAAATTTCTCCTCATCTTATTCATCAATTGTCAACCCCTTATCTTCAGACTATGTTCCTCCATAGATCTGGATTCTCCACTGAGAAGAAGGAACCTCCAATCCCTCTCAGAATCCTGTTTGTGCTGATGAGAGGGCCTCTCATTCTTCTGAACTCTATTGAGTGCAGGCCAAAATGTTGCAGCTGCTCTTTGGAGGACAACCTCTTCCAGGAATAAATCTTGTAAATTTATCGCTGACCTGATGCCAAGTCCAATATGCCGCTGCTCAGGTGCAAAGATCCAAATTGCACCTGGTACTCCATATGCAAACTTCCCAAATGACCTAAACAGGGCTTCCTTACTTTTGTAGTCCAAACACCTGGCATTAAAATCCAAATTGCCATTTGCCCTCCAAATCAATTGCTGTGACTGTATATTAATCTCCCGAGTTTACTGAACCAGTGTATTCTATTATATGACTCCCACCCATCAATAGATAATAACTATTCCCTTTAAGGTCACGAAGACTGTCATTGAGTTATCTGAATATATTCTCTCTAGGATGGTTCTGCTCAAGTCCAACACAAATCCTTATTTACCATAATCCTGAATAAAGATCTGATACAATAAGCAAATGCAAATTCCAACCATTTAAGGAGCAAACTCACTTAACAAGACTGAGAACAGCTGCAAACATGCTCTCTTAACATGGAGCTCTGGGAGGAGATTGTCCATACCTTTCCTTTCAAAACTTCAGAGGCATTAGAAGAAACATAACCACCATCTTCCCCAACTTCTATTCATCACAAATCCCGGATAGAAAATATCCTCTGATTGTAACTGCAGTGCATTTTGTAGATTATGCCCGTGGTGGAGAAAATTAATACGGATGGATGACAGTAAAGCGGATTGCTTTATGTTGGGTTTTGGCGAGAATCCTGGGTATTGCTACAGGTGCACTCATCTAGGCAAATATATAAAAAGATTAATGAATGCAGGACAATAGATGTTGTCTATATTGAACTTTAGTAAGGCTTTTGACAAGGTCCCACATAGAACATTTGTTCAGAAGCTTAAGGCCTATGGCATCCATGGTGAGATGGCTAATTGGATCCACAATTGGCTTTGTGATAGGGAGCAGAGGATAGTGGTGGAGGAATGTTCTTCTGATTGGAAGCCCGTGACCAGTGGTGTACCGCAGGGATCGGTGTTGGGACGTTTGTTGTTTGTGACATATATTAACAGCTTGGATGTGAGTGTTAGTAAGTTTGTGGATGACACGAACATTGGTGGTGTTGTGGATAGTGAGGAAGGTTGTCCAAGGCTTCAGCAGGATATAGGTCAGATGGAAAGTCGGGCAGAAAATTAGGCAGCTGGAACTTAATCCCAACAAGTACGAGGTGATTCTCTTTGAGAAGTCAAATAAGGATGTGACATATAAAGTAAATTACAGGGCACTAAGGAAAGTTGATTAACAAAGACCTCTTGGGTTTTAGGTCCATGGTTCCCTGAAAATGGCAACACAGGTTGATAGGGTGGTAACAAAGGCATACAGTATGCTTGCCTTCATTGGTAATGGCATAGAACATAAAAGTTGGGATGTTATGTTGTCAGTTTATAAAACTTTGGTGAGGCTGCATTTGGAGCATTGTGTGCATTTCTGGCTGCCTCATCATAGAAAGGATGTAATGGTTGCAGAGAGAGCTGAGGAGGTTCACCAGGATATTGCCTAGATTGGATCACTTTAGCTATGAGGAGAGATTGGATAAGTTAGGTTTGTTTTCCCTGAAGTGAAGGAGGCTGAGGGATGACCTGATAGAAGATATAAAATTATGACAGGCATAGATCGGATAGATAGTCAGAATCTTTCTCCCATGGTAGGGCATAGGTTAAAGGTAGGAGGAAGGAGTTATAAAGGGGATCTAAGGGGAACACATTTTTTAATATACAGAAAGTAGTTGATATCTGGAATGTGTTGCAAGAAGAGGTGGTGGTATCAGATACAATTATTTTTAAGAGACATTAAGGCATGCACTTGAATAGTCAAGGAAAAGAAGGATATGGACCTAATGTGGGCAAATGCACTGAGTGTAGATGGTTAATCCGTCAGCATGGACAAGGTGGTTTGAAGAACCTGTTCCTATGCTGTACAACTCTGTGACTCTATGACAAGTGTAGGCAGAAGGAGGAACATTAATATAACATCACTGTAATTGGTAGGAAGAAATGCAAGTAGGGAAATATTTTTTATTACCACTGTTACACCAAAGTCATGCATTGCTGTGATCTTACCATATCAATCTGAATCAGATCATTAAACTTCACATGAAACTATGAGAAAGTCCAGGATAGAAAACTTTGAATGTTCATGATAAAGGGTAATCCATTGCTTTCTGGTTGTAGTGCACAATATTCTCATCCCATCTTTATGCACTTCTTGCTGTTGACCTCTTCTCTCCATGAGTATTTCCAGTGCATCGTCAGGAAACAAGGTTCCCTTGGACTTTCTCCTTTATTTCCATCCAGACAATTGCCCCTTGAGTAGAGCATGACAGTATAAACTGCATCTGTCCATTATGTGGTCCAGAGATTGATTCTACCTCATTTCCTGAGCACAGGCAAGTCATAAAATGGGCCAGCACAATTAGTGCTGACAGTTTGCCCATTACATTGAAATGTGGCAGATATCAGAAAATGGTTTACACCTTTTGCAAATATTATCAAAAGAACAAACTCCTGCCCACTTTATTCTCCTTTTGGATGAAACTTTCCCACCTCCAGGACTTTTAATTCATTTTGCACCTGCAATGTAAAAACTAAACAGAAATTTGCATAACATGTTAGGAATAATTTCACGTCTCCCTGTTTACTAATTGCTGCTTATAGAAGCTTTATTAGCAATGAAAGGATCAGCTGCCTTCCAACTGCAGTAGTATCACACAGCAAGATGTGACAATCTGAAGCAGGACGATATTCATTAAAAATCTTTAAATAGGCATAGAAGCAGCAACTATTGCAGGGATAGCATTTATCAAAAATATCAAAAATGTGGTAAAGAGAACACAAAGTAGGAATTGCAAGAGGATTTGCACAAAACATTTGAGCCCTGGCAATGCTGAAAGTCACATTTTGGAGAACTGGATTAATTTGGGTTTAAACAATTACATTTTGCATTTAGGTGATTCATATACATGGACCAGTAAATAGGAGGCTCGTTGACACAAATCTGTATCATCCATTGTCTTTTGGTCACCACCCTATCGCAGACATTCCCTCCGTTGTCCTCACCCCACCCACTTCTCTACCACTCAAAACATGCCCGTTTTCTATCTTTTCCCACTTCTTATGGCAGACTATCAATCCAAAATGTTAACTGTTTTACTCTTTATAGATGCTGTTCAATATGCTGCATATTTCCAGCATTTTGTTTTGTAAAGTTTAATCATCTAAGTTTATCTGACCTTTCAATTTATGTTCATCATCCTTGAACAGTTGCTTTCAATGGGAATGAAAAAATGCGATAAACTCAGAAAAGATTACATTTCAGAGAAAACATCAATTCTACATAAACATATTCAGTGGGTCAGGCAGCATCTGTAGAGGGAAAATAGATAGTTGATGTTTCGGGTTGAGATCCTTCATCTGGACTGAATGAGCAGTCCAGATGAAGGGTCTCGACCTGAAACGTTGATTGCTTATTTCCTTCTGCAGATGCTGCCTAACCCATTGAGTTCCTCCAGTAGTTTTTTCACTTCAGGTTCCAGCATCTGTCGTGTCTTGTGTCAACATGAATATACAATTGGCAGCTTTTTAATCTCTCGTATGCTAATCCAATAATAACAACAAATGTAAAGGCAATGGTTTTGAAGTTACTTCCTGCCACATTTATTGCATTAAATCAAAAGCTCAGGAAATCATATGAAGCTGCATTTGAGGTCACAGGGCATGGATATCAGTAAAGACTTAAGAACAAATTTGAGTTTTAGCTCTTTAAGTGGATTTTTTTTCCAGGAGACACAGGGTTGGTAAAAGTTGCTTGCTCTGAGAGCAAATAAAAATTTCAGCTTTTTCAGACAAACATGATTGAAAGTTGCTCTGGAGACAAATTTTGCATGTTGCACAATTTGGAGTTGTTTTTCTCCAGTGCTAGGGCAAACAAAAATACTACAAAAAACATGAAAGGAAGTTCCTGACAGTCTACAAGGCACCCAGAAATGTGGGTAAAATTACCCTATTCCAGGTTAAGCCAATTTTCAACAGGACACCCCCATTTTACTCAAACTTGTATGAACAAGTTTCTAGTCCTTCACTACTTTGGTTTATTGTATATAAACAGGAGTATCATTATGAGAAATTAACATTATTATACTCAGGTCAATCCTAAAGACACTAATAAAAAATGTATAACAGAGCAAATACCACTGGGAAGAACAGCTTCCTTGGTGATCCACATAGCAACGACCTTTACCTGGAAGTTGATTTCCCCTTGATTGTTATGTCTGCACTTAGATTAACTCTGCATGGACAAGGAAACTACATTTTGACAATGATTACCTGTCAGTAATTGTGCCAAAAAGGCAACATTGGAACAGGCACTCATTATACTCTTTTATTGGAAAAATTGCACAATGAAGAGCTTATCCAATTTTTGTTAGTTTTACAATGAAGTTATAGACTTCCCATTGTCCTGACTTTCCCTTATCTTTTATGTTGAATCTCTGTTTAACAATTTACAGCACATCTGCAAACATCCTTATCGGAGTAGGTTGTTCACTGCCAAGTAACAGTTTCATACATTGTTTCAACATTATTTCCCTTTCATGAACAGCTAACAGATATTTATAGAAATCCATGTAGCTTGTTAGCAGAGTGTGTCGTCATGTGGATTGTTGGAAATGTCTCACGAATCAGAAAAATGACAGTTCTTATTTACTCACAGGACAAACACACTGTTTCTTTGACTAAAAGAATTATAAAATATTAGAATTATAAAGTAAAATAAAAGAAATATAAAATTATAGACAGAGTATGAAAGTAAACTGTCAAGTTAATAAAAAAGACAGTAAGAGCTTTTACAGTTATAACAAAGAGGGTAACTAATGTCAACGTTGGTCCCTTATGAGTGGGAATTTAATAATGGCTGTTACGTACCAGCAACAATAGAAACAGAATGAGTCATGTTTAAAGGTTAGAATCTATTTATTAATAACTACTTGTAACAATAAGAGAAATAAAAACGTTAGATATCAGACATTGACCAAAATAACCCGAAGTGTGTGTGTAGCGAGTTCCCAAACCCCAAGTCTAGGAACAGTTCTCAACGTTCAGTTCAGCAAGTCATGAAGCAAAACGATGAGCAAAGGCTTCTAAAAACCACATTAGAACGTGGAGAGAATGTAGAGAGAGGGAGTTTACGAATTCCACAAGATCCACAATATGACACCTCAGTCGCTGAAGAACTCTGTTACTTTTAGTCAGAGATATCTGCCACTTCGAGGGCACTCGACACGTGGCCTCCCACAGATATACCTGATCCCTGGTACAGGTTACCGACAAAGTGGACTGCACAGATTACTCCAGAAATCCATACATGGATTGTAAAGTGACAGTCACACTGATTGTGCTTCACTCATAGATACGGAGACTGGCAGTCAGTGCTACCGACTCTGACATCTCTCTCTCTCTCTCTCTCTCTCTCTCTCTCTCTCACACACACACACACACACACACACACACACACACACACACACACACACACACACACACACACACACACACACAGTCTATGCAGTTGCCAGCATGTCAGTGAATTCGCCTTCAGGCTCTTACATCACTCCAGTAATAGATGCTTTCTCACTCCCACTCGTAGCAGTCAGAAAAAGCCACACACACACTACTGCACATGTAACATGGCAAACAGACAACTGGCAGAAATTCTAAATGATTATTTTGGATTGGTCTTCCAGGTAGAAGCCACTAAAAATATCCCAATAACAATAAATAATCAAGGGGTTACAGGGAGAAAGAAACTTAAAACAAATCTCTATCACTAGATACAAAGTCCGTGGCAAACTAATGGGTTGAACACAACAACTCCACTAGAACTGATCGCCTGCATCCTAAGTCTTAAAGGAAGTCACTGCAGAGAAAGTGGATGAATTGGTCATAATTGACCAAAATTCTTTGGATTCTGGAGAGGGCCCAGAAGATTGAAAAGCCACAAATGTAAAGCACCTATTTAGGAAAGTATGGAGACACAAAGCAATAAATTAATTATAGTTAGCCTAACATCTGTCACTGGGAAAATGTTGAAATCCATCACTGAAGTAATAGCAAGACACTTAGAAAATCATAAGACAAGCAGAGTCAAGATGGTTTTATGAAAGGGAAATCATCTTTGACAAATTTGTTCTTTGACGATATAACAAATAGGATAGATAAAGGGGAACTTTGAATTTCCAGAACACATTCAATAAAGTGCTACTTAAAGAATTAAGTTACAAACAAAGAACACACAGTGTTGGAGCTAATATATTGGCATTGATCAGGAACTGGCTAACTGACAGAACACAAAGCAGAAATTCTTCAATTGGCAATTAGTAGCCAGTTGAGTGCCATATAGATTGGGGCTTCAACAAATCATCATCTATATTAATGTCTTCAATGAAGGGACAGAGTGTACTGTAGCCATATTTGGTGACGATACAAAGATAGGCAATTTAGTAAGGTGTGAGGACACAAAGAACCAGAAAATTATACAGATAGCTTAAATGAATAGGCAAGAAGTTGACAGATGGAGTATAATCTTGGAAAGTATGAGGTTATCCACTTTGGACAGAAAATATAAGATGAAAATTATTATTTGAATGGAGTGAGAAAGCAAAATGTGGCATTCTCACAAAAAGTTGGCATATGGGTACAGCAAATAATTCAGGAGGCTGATGGAAGAGTGCTTTTATTGCAAGGGGCATAGAATATAAAAGTAGAGAAGTTTTGATGCAACTTTTCAGGACATTGGTGAGATTGCCGCTGGAGTATTACTTACAGTTTTGGTGTCCGTATTTAAGGAATGATATATTTGCATTGGAGATAACGCAGAACAGGTTTACCAGGTTGAATCCTGGAATGAAGGAGCTGAGAAATGAAGAAAGCCTTAGTAGTCGGAGCCTATGCTCATTGTAGTACAGAAGAATGAGAGCTGGACTTACTGAAACATCGAAAGAGGCATTGGCAGGATGGATACTGAGAGAAGCCTTCCCTTGTTGGGGCACCTAGAATCAAGGGCACAGTTTCAGAATAAAGGGTCCCCCACTAAAGAGTGGGAAAGTGTTGAAGCTTTGGATCAGCCACAATCATCTTGAATGGGGGAACAGGCTTGAGGAGCTGACTGACCTACTCCTGCCTTTCTTCCTCAAAGCGTTACTATTTAAAGGGCCAAGACTCAAACTGCATTCATTGTGCTCACTGAAATCTCTGACCTACAACCTTCAATGTAACCTCATATGTGTAGCTTGACTGCTTTACCATGAGATCAGGGTCATGGTCACTTTTAGCTTCCTAGTCTCTGGATCTTTCCAGGATGTTGCTCCTGATCTTTTCCCCATCTATTTTCTCATCACCTGAGCTCCATATCTAAGCAGAGAAGAGTTTGCACACCTTTCCTTCAACCTAGAGGAGCTGACAGAGTGGGCATATGTGTTCCGCCTGTATTACAGGCTTCCCCAAAGTACAGGCATTCAGAGACTACCCGATAACCTCCTGCCAGGATAGATTAGCAGTGGCCCTGGAGAATCACCTTGACCTTTATACAAAAAACATGCCTCGTGCCTCTCTAAGGGTCTTAAAATTAATTGGTTTACTATTGTCACCGCTGTACCGAGATATTATGAAAAACTTGTATACCATGCATACAGATTATTTCATTACAACAGTGCATTGAGGTGGTACAAGGTAAAACAATAACAGAATGCAGAATAAAGTGTTACAGTTACAGAGAAAGTACAGGGCAGGTAGACAATAATGTGCAAGGCCATACTGAGGTAGATTGTGAAATCAAGAGTCCATGTTATCGTACAACCTACCTCTTGACTTGAAATGTTAACTTTCTCTTTCCACAGGTGCTGCCTAATCTACTGAGCATTTCCAACACTTGGTTTTTATTTGCTTACTTGTCCAAGTTCCTTTAACTTCCTAGGAGCAGTCTCTCATATCCTTCTGGCATTGTTGCATCCATTCATTCATTGGCAACACCCCCTTGTAGCTGAGAAAATAGTGCTTATACAGTAGCATGTCCCTTTAAGGTTTTCTTGCCTGCAAAGATTTCACCTGCTGTATTATATTTTAGCAACTGCAAGTATTTGCAATACTTAAATAGGGTGCGTTGTGCAGAAACCCAAAACGTCAGTGCCAGTTTAATGTTACACAGAGGAACCGAATAACACTAATCTGCAAACTTCACAACTGAAGATTGCACTGTTCAGATAACTTTCACAAACAACATTTGGGTAACCCACAACATCATCGTGATTCCAAAAAAACTGAACAGATCAATGTCTAGGGCCTCATCTTTGAGAAGGATTCTGAGACTAGTTTCCTTTCTTTTATATCCCTAAAGTGATCTTCAGGAATGGTTTGTTTTTCTTCCATTATTTTTCCCAAAGCCCAGTTAAACAGTGAAACCATCTGTTGTTTAGAGATTATATTTGAAATTACTGTCTTGGGTCATATTAAAAAAAGACCCATAAATACATGAAGCAGTTTATTCCTATTGTCCGAAAGGCACTATTGCATAGAAATTGTACTTCAGCTTTTTTGATATGCTAAACACTTGCACCCAAGTGGACAATCACACAAAAAAAAATGGAAATAGGCAAAAATCCTGGTTAAATTAAAATTATTGGGGCATTTTTCACTCTGATTCATGTGAGCTTCCTGACAGCAGCTGCCTGTTGTGATGATCACAACTGCCATGTCATTGCCGCTTTGAAAGGCTGTTAGAACATTAAAGATAGCTCTCTCCATGGCAACCAATGGCAGAAGAAGATGCCATGGAAGGGTGGGGGCACTTGCCTTCTGTGTACTTGACCAAGGCATGAGGAGGCTGTCATGTGTGATTTGCACAAAAATTGTTTCTGGATTGAGTGTTTTTTTCCCAAAAATCTAAACATGATCAAATCACTGAATATAAAGGTAGAACAGAGGTGACTGCAAAGTTCTCCAGAGTCAATTGCGATAATTATGCTGAATTCCTACCACCAAATCAGAGGCTTACCTTCTGCTTCAAAAGCACACAGGAAATCATTCGCTGTAACCTGAAGGATTTATTGATGTTTATTTCATAAGATTAGCACAGTGGCGCTAAAGTCTGTGGAATTGTTTCACTACTAGTTCCCATAATGATCATAATAATCTCACCAGAGCCCAGGCATACTTAAATAAACCTGGAATATAGGCAAATAATTTTCAAGATAGTTTGTTATTTTAGTAACAGTAAATGAATTTCCAACCTTGAGGTAAACAACTCTGCACGATCCTCAACAAAATTAATAGAACAAAATCCAATAAGGAGGACTGACTATGGGATATCACCAAAATAACATTAAACGGCTAGACCATGACCAACAAATAACTGACTCCATGTACCCAGTTCACTTTAGAAGGCTGGATATTCCCATATATCACACATTATTAAACTCTTTTGAACAATGAATTTGTAATTCATTCTAAATGTCTTACGTTTACACAGAGGGAAACTTTTGAGTTCATAGAATCCTAAAAAAATATAGCACAGAAGGAGGTAATTTGGTTCGTTTTGTCCAATGCCAGTTAAAAAATTACCCAATCCAATCCCACCTACCAACACTAAGTTGCAGCTCTGCAGGTCTTGCTCTTCAAATACACATCCAAGTAAATTCAAAATTTGATGAGGGTTTCTGACTCTTCAGCCTTTCAGCCAATGTTCCAACCCCTACTATGGGTGAAAATGTTTTTCTCTCATCTCCCCTTTAATCCTTCTACCAGTTATTTTAAGTTTGTCTCACTGGTTTTTGAACCCTCTGCTGAAGGAAATAATTTCTTTGATTAACTCCAACCAAGTCCCTCATAAGTTTTTTTTCACACCTGAATTGAGTTATACCTCAATTGTCTCCTCTGTCTGAAAGCAATGCCAGTTTATCCAGACTGCGATTCTCCAACCTTAACACTCTGAAAAACTCCTGCAGATGTACAGTGGAAAGCATTCTGACTGTTTGCATCATGCCCTGATATGAAAACGCCAATGCACAGGAACACAAGATTCTACAGAGAGTAGTGGACTCAGCCAGTTCCATCACAGGTACAGCTCTCCCCACCAATGAGGACATCCACAAGAGGTGATGTCTCAGGAAGGCAACATCCATCATCACCATTCGGTTCATGACCCCTTCTCGATGCTGCCATCAGGCAGGAGGTACAGGAGCCTGAAGACCCACACTTCAGGTTCAACAACAGCTTCTTCCCCACTGCCATCAGGTTCTTGAACTGACCTGAAAGATGTAACAGTACTGCGGAATATATTTCTTTTTCTCTCTCTCAACTTGCACTACTGTCGTTATGTTTATTTTGTCAGGTAAATTATGTATAATTTGTGTTAATTTTAGTTTGTTAACTTATCTTTGTAATGCAGTGTGCTGCCATGGCAAAAAGCTCATTCTCATGGCATTTATATCCTGTGCATGTATGCCTCTGACAATAAGCTTGAATTTGATCCCCTCTGCACCCTGTCCAGTGCAATTAAATCCTTCCTGTGATGTCATTATCAGAATTGTATTTTGTACTCAAACCACAGCCTCACTAGTGTCACATGTGGCAATGATATAGTTATTATATCAGCTGATAAAAGAAAGCATGTCCTTCGAATCTTGTCCTGACGCACTTAAAGATCTATGGACATAGATTCCAAGGTTTATTGTTCCTCAAAACAACTCATTGTCTTCCCATTTATTGTACATTCCCATGCGTTGTTGCACCTTCCCAAATACATTGCATCACACTTCTCTGGGCTAAATTCCATTTGCCATTTTTCTGCACAATGAACCCAACAATCCATTCCTTCCTGCAATGTAAAAATATTTTTTGTATCACCTGCAAACTTTCTTATCATTTTACCTGCATTTATATTAAAATAAGCAAGGGACCGAGTACTGGGCCCTCTGGAACTTTATTGGTAACAGCCCTACAGTTACAAATGCAGTCATTACCCTTTATTTCCTGATACCATTTTGCATCGAATTACATGGGCTAAAATTTTTGACCTGCCTATTTTAAAGGATATCATCAAAAATCTTGCTAAAATCAATGAAGAGTATACCAAACACACTTCCTTCATCAATGTTCCTTACAACCTCTTCAAAGAATGATTAAGTTAGTCAGACGCAACCTTTCCTTAATAAATCGTTGATGTCCCTAATTAATCTGTGCCTTTCTTAATGAAAGTTTATATCAATCTTTAGAATATCTTCCAATAATTTACCTTCTGTAGGGTTGGTATATGACACGTTCTAACAGAAGAAAGGTCCCTGAACTATTAAACAAATTAGACTTGGTATTTGAGGTTGAGTTACTAGACTTGGTGATATAAAAAAAGAATAACTCGCCTTTTGGAATATTCACGTGAAGATAAGTCACAGTGCAACCATGACAATTAATGATGACGGGTTACCATAAGGACATGTCAAGTAGAACAATAAAGATAAAGTCATAAAGAAAAGACTTCATTGATGTTAGCTCCAGTTGGTTTCAGGATGTAGGAGAGATAGAGGTGCCACTGGCTTGTTCCTAAAGCAATTAGCTCTATAGGGGGAGGTGATAGGCTTATGAACACAAATGGCCAGCAAGAAATGTGGCTACTAGTAACAGGCCTATTGAGTACAAATGATCCTTGAAAGGATGTGCCATTGATTGAACTGTTGAACCAAAGGGATGTTTTGTTATGACTGAATACTAACCAAGGCAGGGATCTCAGCTCAGGTTGTTCGAAAAGCAGTAGCTAAATTTTTGTATTTTGGTCAAGAAAATGTTCATCTCTGACACAGATGGATGACACAGAAAACATGTAATTATGTTTAAGGTACAATAATCATTGTGTAGGTTTGATTTTGAGGGTTACGGTTAGAATCTTGAATAAACTAGTTATTACTTAGAGTTCTTCATGTTCTCCACATATTACTCTGCACATTACTTCACTGGAGACAAGGAACCCACAGAGACACAGATTACAAGCAGTGGTTGAAGGGAACTGCACAAGTAATATTCTGAGCTGTTATAGCAAGTAAGTTTAGACATATTTGCTTTGGACAAGGGGTGGGGGTCTGACAGGTGGATGATGTTGCATATTTTAGGCTGCATGTGCAGAAAGGCAACCTGAATACTCCATAAACACAGGTGGTGTGTTTGCGATTAGATTTTGCCTGCTTGACGAAGTCTAAGTTTAATGCCAACATCTCATTATCATGTGACTAGCCTGCATCAATTGTGCTGCTTCGTGACTTAGGGTATTATCATAGAATCAAAATTAATGAGGGCTTGGATTCAACTCAAGCAAGCTATCACTCATTAAACCACTGATATCTTTTAAAGACAAAGTGCTTTGTGGTTGCAATTGGTAAGACTGCAGTGGAGGCCATGACTGAACACTGACAAGAGAGAGCACACAGATTTTCAGACACTAGTAGAAGAGATGGACTGGAGGACTCCAATGACAAGAAGTCCTCCAGGCAAACATCAAAGTGACTCTAGTGGTGGGGACATAGCTATGGAGGCCATTATAAAGAGACCAGCATCAAGGGCATGAATGCAGTTCAGGAAAGAATTTAATGACCTCTCAGACGTGATCAAGGTTAGTGAATACCTATTAAATGGCACCATTTAGTTCCACAATGCTCAATGCACACATCCCATCACCCACCTACCAACAATCTCTGTCAATCACTACTTGGAACTGATATTCATATTTCCCATGACACCATAAACAGATAACCAGGTCTCACAGGTCACGGGAAAGGACAGTTACAAAATTATTTTTTGAGTTGTGCCTGTCAGGGAGCTATGGACTTGGACCCCAATTGCACACAATACTCCAAGTGCAGCCTAACAAAAGTTTTATACAGCTGCAACATGACATCCTGATAATGAGGTCATGTTGCAGCTGTATAAATGCCAACAAGATATAAATTTTGATGGACAGAGGGATTTTGGGGTCCAAGCCCATTGCTTCCTGCAGCCACGCAAGTAGATAGGGTGGTGAAGAAGGTGTATGACATGCTTGCCTTCTTTGGTCAGGACACTGAGTATAGGAGTCAGGAGGTCATGTTGCAGCTGTATAAAACTTCCGTTAGGCTGCACTTGGAGTATTGTGTGCAATTCTGGTCACCTCATTTCAGGAAGGATGTGGAGGCTTTGGAGGGGGTGCGGAAGAGGTTCACCAGGATGCTGCCTGGATTAGATGGCATGAGCTCTAAGGAGAGGTTGGACAAACGTGCAATTTTCTCTGGAGTATTGGAGGCTGAAGGGAGACCTGATAGGAGTTAATAAAATTATGAGAAGCATGGAGAAAGTAGACAGTCAGAATCTTTTTCCCAGTGTAGAAACGTCAAATACTAGAGGATATGCATTTAAAGTGAGAGGGGGAAAGTTTAAGGGAGATGTGCGGGAGTAGTAGGTGCCTGGAACGGGCTGGCAGGGGTTGTGGTGGCAGCAGATACAATAGTGGTGTTTAAGAGGCCGTTAGATGGACACGCAAATGTGCAGGGAATAGAGGGATACGGATTACATATAGGCAGAAGAGATTTAGTTTAATTCGGCATCACGTTTGCTGCAGACATTGTGGGCTGAAGGGCCTGTACCTCTGCTGTACTGTTCTATGTTCTATAAAGTATAACAGGATGCATAGGCATGAAAATCTAAAAAAGAACCTATGTATAGATGGGAGAGACTGTAGATTGGAGAAAGAGACTGATAAGGCAAAGAAAAGTACTGATTAGATAAATCTTCACACAAGTACTTAATGTCATGGCATCTTAATACTGCTGAATCCCATGGCATCATTGTAAACATCATTCTGAAATGCATCAGTTTATGTCAGTTCTTTCCTCTGGCTTAAAATGCCATTAACATTGAGTCACTACTACATGAAACCTTTTGGCTGGGCCTCAAGCTTTCATGTACTTTGGAACTACAAGCCACATTACCATCAAAGTGAAAGCAGGCTGATAAGAACTGCGTATTGGGCCAACCAAACTGATCTCCAAGCAAGGTCAGACCCTGTAATTTAGTTAATTTCCTGTCTTTCATTTTATAAATCACTTGGCAGTTGAGCACTAAGTGACATTTGACAAAAATATAAATATGTGTCATACACGATAAAGAACTCAAAATGAAAATAAAAAATGTAGATGCTGGATATCTGAAATAAGAACAGAAGATCCTGGAAACATTCAACAAGTCAGGCAGCATCTGTGGAAACAGAAATGGAATGAATGTTTCAGGTTAAATATCCTTCGTCAGAGCTGAGGAAGTGAAAACAAGTTATTATCAAGCTGCAGAGACGGTGGGGGTGGGATGGATAGAACAAAGGGAATATCTCCAATGGGGTGAGGTCAGGATTGCCTTAGGGATAAGCTAAAAATGAGACTATCTGCTTGATGGGTTAATGAGGGCAGTTTTTGGGAGGGAGAATGTGATCCTTTGTTCATAAAAGCTATGAAATGAAGACTGTTGGAGTGAGAATCAAAGTCAAAGTCAAGTTTATTGTCATTTAGGCAACTTCAAGCATGCACAGGAGAAATACAGAGGCATCACAGGCACATAGCAACATATAAGCAGCATTCACAAGAAAAACATAAATTAAACATAAATTATACATAATTTTTACAAGAAAAAAACACAATTGGAACAAAAAGAAGTTCATTTTAGTGCAGAATGATCAGAGTGGTCATACTGTTGCTGAACTGTAGTGGTGATTAGGAATACAGACAAAGGAGTGTAAGAGTTGTTAAAATTTAGAGATAGACTATTTTCTCTCTCCATTAGCAAAGCTAGTCAAGCTGTGCTAATGAAGAGAGAAAAACTGAGCCTGGAATGGATGGATGATCTGGCCTATTCTGCTACAAACATGTTACCTGAAGGTGTAGAATTCAATATTGAGTCTGGAAGGCTGTGATGTGCCCTGGTGTAAGATGAGATGCTTCCCTCAAGCACACATTGAGCCTCATTACAACAAGGCAGGAAGTCACAGACAGACAGGTTGGAGTGAGCTGCAGAATTAAAGTGGCAGGCAAGAGGAAGCTCACCCATTGTTCTGCCATACTGTTAACAGACTGTTCCTCCACTTATTACATTTACTACCCACTCAATGTTAAATCAAACATTGGCTTCAGAGCTTCAAATATTCCTGGCTCTTCCTGACACATTTCTTACAGAATATCTCTCACTTTATCAGGTGTGAGATAAAACTGTCCATAAGTAAAGAGAAGGTTTTGGGCTGTGTTAAACTCGAACAGATGTGGAGGTCATTGAATAATGGGATTCTACATTTGAACAATGGGATGGAGTTTGTGTGCCTGAGGGAAGATAGACAAACATTCAAACAGCTATGGCAAAAGAGAAAGAGATTGGGATTAATTGGCTTGTGCCACCATACACGTGGCCCCGGCACAATGGGCAAAACAGCCTTCTCGTGTGATATTGCCGGGACTGGAGGGCTTGAGTTATGAGGAGATACTGGATAGGGTGGGACTATTTTCCCTGGAGCAAAGAAAGCTGAGGGTGACCTCATAGAGGTTTATAAAATCATGAGGGGCATAGGTAAAGTGGATTGTAATAGCTTTCCCAGGGTAGGGGAGTCTAAAACACGAGGCCATAGGTTTATGGTGACAGGGGAAGAAATTTAAAGGGGACCTGAGGGGCAAGGTTTATCACCATTCCACCCACCCCCAAATTTAATCGATATTACATGTCTAACCTCCAAATTTATATTAACCATGCTTGAACAATTCCTTTCATGTTACGACATGATATGATGAACTCCAAAGCAATATATTGCTGAGAAAACTTGATTAATTCTACGTGCACGATCCGAGTAATTTGTTTTCTGGTACAAGGAGATGGAAAAAAATCAGAGCTACCAACAAACACAATGACTGTTCTTTTGCTGGGCTTTCATTATTACAAAGTAGATAGGTTTGAGCAAGATCTTCACTCCAATCCATCAAGTAATCCATCAAGTAATGGGCTTTACTCACTGGAGAGAAGGAGGATGAGGGGAGACATGACAGAGGTATTCAAAATATTAAGAGGAATAGATAGAGTGGACAGCCAGCGCCTCTTTCCCAGGGCACCAATGCTCAATACAAGAGGGCATGGCTTTAAGGTAATGGGTGGGAAGTTCAAGGGAGATGTCAGAGGGAGGTTTTTCACCCAGAGAGTGGTTGGTGCATGGAATGCGCTGCCTGGGGTGGTGGTGGAGGCTGATACATTGGTCAAGTTCAAGAGATTGTTAGATAAGCATATGGAGGAATTTAAGATAGAGGGATATGTGGGAGGAAGGGGTTAGATAGTCTTAGGTGTGGTTTGAAGGTCGGCACAACATGTTGGGCCAAAGGGCCTGTATTGTGCTCTATTGCTCTATGGTTCTATGGTTAATATTACAGAGCATGTAAAAGGGCCATGATTGGAACATTCATGCATCATACACCCCTTCTAATTTTCATGTAAAATGGGCAACTTAAATTTTTGTCTATTTTACACTGCTCAGTTAAGAATAATTCCATTGAGTTCTCTGCAGTATTTAATTAGAAGTTATATCACAATTTGTTGTTACCTTTGCGTATCCTTCCCCAATTAGATGCTCTGCTCCAATTAACTATTTCATACATTGTCCTTATATTGCTTCATGGAGAATTATTTCTCCTTCATGCAGTGCTAACAAATATGCTATAGAGATGCACATAACATTGTTATCAGAGTATAACATCATCAGTTGTTGGGAATGTCATGTGATTTGGTTTGAACAGGAATCTCACGACATGGAGCAGCTTTCTTTCCTTAGCGCCTATCGAGTGATCTTCAGGAATGGTTTGTTTTTTCTTCTGTATTCCCAAAACCCATTTAAAGAGTGACAACAGCTGCTGTTAGAAGATTATATTTGGAATCGATGTCCTGGGTCGCATAAAGAAAAAGACCTGTAACTGTACAAAGAAATATTTTGTTGTCTTAAAGGCAGTGTTTGCACGAATCCAGTTGCTGGATTGAACACATTTGCAGGTAATCCAAATGTAAGCAAATCAATATTTTGGTGCTTCGGAGTGTAAGGGTAGAATAGGGTGAATGCAAAGTCCTCAAAGGTTGATCAGTATCATAAAATTAAAAGCAAACAGGAAATCACTTATTGTATCCAGAAGGGTTTATTGATATTTATTTCATCAGACTGGCTCTGTGATGCTAAAGTCTGTAAAAGGAGCTATTTCACTGCTAACTTGTGGATTGATTTGAATCATCCCACCAGACTCAAGTCATCCTTGAATGAGTTTAGAGTACATGCATCTCATTTCCTTAGACATTTCCACATGGTTAAAAGAGACGATTTGGGCAGCAACTCATAGAAAATATTCTATATTATGAGTGTAACCATGCGCAATAATAAAAGGATTACAGAGTTCCCCTTGAGAACCGTGAACATGGCCAGGCAGGGACAATGGGCCCAGACAGAGACAATGGGCCGGATTGTACCGATGTACAATGCATGGGTGAGCTTGATCCCAAATTCTGTGCCTGCACGCTGTAATGTGGAATTCAGCAATGAGCTGGAGATCAGGAGATGGTGCACATGACCTCCCTCGACACCAAGCCCAGGCTAGAGCACAAATGCATTGCATCCCGACCACTAACATTACAAAAGGGATCGTCATCATACCTCCCACCATCTGCATGTTGTTCAAAGCCCATCAGGCTGCTCTGGGAGGGAGGGTATCAGGATCCATCGCTGAGACCTGGTCTCTGCTTACAGCCTGCCCCACTTAGCATGACACTAATGGCAGCAAAGTCCAGAGATCATTTGGATCTACAGGGCTGAAAGAGGTAAATGTGGCTGCAGGAAGAGTAAAGGAGAGAATATGGGGAGCCCAATGAATTAACAAACACTGTGCATTGGGTCCACTCAGAAGGTTGGACATTTACCACTATTGTTCCTTTTATACTGCAAGGAATCTTTTTCTTTAGTTAAACATCGAATTCAAATATTTTTTTATAAGTTCCTATAACTTGCACAATTACATATCTTCTGAGTTCTTACCCCCAGTTTCAGTCATCCCTTCTTTGAAGGTGAAGTACAATTCACTAAAATTTTCTGTCACCTGCCGATGTAATTCATGCACTTCGACTATGAATAAACCAATTGGTTATTTATTGGGAGTCCATTTAGGAGCACAGATATATTGGTACTAAACAGATTGGGGAGGTCTAGCTAATTTATTCCTCTTTCCTGTACTGGGACAGTGAGGCTCATTATATTTGTCATCTAAACTGACCAAATTCGATACATGGGAGCTTCCTGTTGGGAATAGGTCACGGTGAAGATGTATTGACCTTCTTTTGATGGAATACAGGTTATTTCCCTGCTTTGATGCAGTCTTAAAGGTGATGTATTCATTTAAAACTGAGTCAACTCTCGAAGACAAAGTTGATAATTGAATACCTAAATCAGGCAGGTCTAGAATCCCAGGCCACTATGGATGATTGGCCAATCATCTTAATGGTTGGGCTTGAAGGTGACTCATATTGTATGCAATGAAAACTATCCTTAGTTATATCTAGGCACACACCATAAAACATTATCTTAGGAGTAATAACAGTTCTGCCTAGGTTAGCAGAGAGGCAGAGAAAAGTACCAGATTTGTAGAAGTCAAATGATGCTATGTGTTTCAGCAACAGCAATCATCATTCTGAAATTACTTTGCGTCTTTTGCCAGTTCTTTACTTGACCTGAGAACCGTCGTCCACAGTAAACTGACAGAATTGAAGAAAATGCCGTTAAGCAACTGAGGCCCAATACCTGTGACCTTCTGGCCGAGACGCAGTCTTTCATATACTTTCAAACTGTAGGCCACGTTATCATCTGGCACCAGACAGTTCCTAAACAATAACCAAAGTGAAAGCAGACTGATAAGAATTGCACGTTGGGTCAATCAACCTAATCTTCAAGGAAGTTAGCACCTTCATGTTAATGAATATTTAATTTTTCATTCACAAATCACTTTGCAGTCAAACACTAAGCAACACTTGACAAAACCTCAAATGTGTCATACATATTAAATAAAAACTAGCTGGCATGATCTGACCTTGCAATTCAAGACAGTTTCATGTCAGAAAGAGGTTTGCTCACAAAATGAATGGAAGGTTCTCATGAATTCTAAAGTATTTTAAAGTGATTATGGCAGAGGAAAGGGTGATTTATCAAAAATATGAATAACTAATGATATTTGCATTTGCTGAAACATAGAGGTGAATTTTGAAAAATATTTTGCCATCCAGAACAAATGAGTCAGTCCTTAGGACATTAATTTACAGATTCTGGAATTGGAACAAAACAATGTTTCTTTCCACTCAAGTCTTCGGCCTGGAACCTGGGAAAAATAGTCTTTTTAATCCCTGATTTATATTCTGCAAAATACAAGAAAAGGAAGAATTATTTTGTAAGCTGCTTGTCATAAAGGTGGGCACTTAAAATTGTAGAACTGTATGTTTTTTTCCCCAAATTCTTTGCAACTCTGAACATCTGGTTGTCATCAGACTGTGTTCTTGTCGAAGGTAGATTGGCTCAAGTAAGAACAAGAAGGACATCAGGTCTGTCAGCACAAGAACTTGACAGTAGTTTGAATAGCTTGCCACTATGACAGGGCTAATGAATTTTAGAGCCATCAGTAGAAGAGACTGGCATTTCCAATAGATGTTGACACATTCATCATTTAGAGGTTTATCTGATGTACCAAATGAAGACGATGCTCTACATGAAGGAAATTAACTTGCCAGAAATTAATCTTTCATTGTAAGTTGACATTTTGTAAACAAAAAGCAAAGTTCTTTTGATTCTGAAAAGGAATCAGTATTCTGATGGGATGTTAACAGCCCACAGTGTCCCTCACTACCTTTGGAAGTGTTAATCACTGACTCACTGGAACTCCAGAAAGAACAGCAAAACCTCCAGGGAAAACTAGAAAAGATTTGATTTGAAAGGGTGTTTGCCATTTTCAGATATCTTCTGTTGCCTTGGCTGTGATAGCACTTCTATTACATCTTTGTGGTCTACCACTAACTGTGAGCAGGGCTGAGACTGGGAACTTCCTCTTCTGGGAGTTTATTTGTTATTAGCCATCTGCTTTATCTGGTAAGCAGGGTTGTCCTATTTCAACATGGACATGTGGGTCCCACTGAAGGGTGCAGACAGGGGTTTGTATGCTCAAAGACAGTTGGGAGTTTCTATATCAGGGCAAGAATAAGGCTAAGGTCAGAGGTCTAAAATAAACCTCCCCTTCCACAAGGACCAGCCAATGGGCATCGGGCCAGCAGGTGAAATAACAGAGTGGACTGGTGGCAGTATTGCAGTTGGTATTGTGTATACTGACTATAAATTAAAGTTTGATGAAACAAATAAAGACTCGTTAACAAAAAAATGCTCTTGTGATTAAAGGTCAATGGCAAAGTTCTATGAAATTGCCTTGGGGACAGAAATGGCACATTGAGTTTTCCTCAAACTGGAAGGAAGCATACCATGTGTCTTCCAGAGGATGATATTAGGACTGGATGCTTTTTATTAAAGACAGGGAATAGGGTGCAGGAGACATAATTTGATGACACAAACCTTGTAAATGTTGTAAAAAGTACTAGTAGAAGTACAATTCAAAGGACATGGACAAACTGATTAACTAAGGAAACAGGTACCAGCTGAAATATAATCAGGGCAGCACATTAGCACAGCAGTGAGTGTCACTGCCTCTCAGTTCCAGGGACTTATTTTTTATTTCAAAAATCAACTTTATTCATATTAAAAAATATATACAAAGGAAGAACACAGTGCAAGGTACAAAAGTTTAACATTCGTGGTTGCTACATTCAGTGGTGTAAAACGCAAGGAGAGAAAAAAAACACAGAAACAAACATAGCACCATTGTCACTTATGTAACTCCCTGAAGTGATATCCCTTTCATTGTTTGAGGGGCTTCCCCACCCTACTCAGTCCCTCCATGTGCGGTAGTGGAAGGAGCCCAGACTGTGGTCCTTCCCCACAGAGACTCAGCATCGGCTGCACCGAGCTTCATTGCATCCCTCAACACGTATTCCTGCAGCCTGGACTGTGCCAGTCGACAGCATTCCCTTACGGATATCTCACTGTGTTGGAAGGCCAACAAGTTTCCGGTAGACCAAAGGGCATCCTTCACCGAGTTGATGACCTTCCAACAGCACTTGATGCCTGTCTCAGTGTGTGTCCCGAGAACAGCCCGTAGATCAGGGAGTCTTCTATCACACAGCTGCTGGGGGTGAACCGGGACACGGACCCTTGCATCCTTCTCCACACCCTCTTAGCAAATCCACAGTCTGCAAAGAGGTGGGCGACCGTTTCTTCCCCACCGCAGCCGTCCCGACGGCAGCGTAAATTGGGGGGTGATATGTCATCTGTAGAGGAAAGCTCTGACTGGGAGGGCACCTCTCACCGCCAGCCAAGTGAGGTCTTGGTGCTTGTTGGTCAGATCTGGCGATGAGCCGTTCTGCCGTATGGTTTGGACCATTTGCTCCAGGAACAAACCTACCGAATCCATAGTTTCCCTGTCCTGCAGTGTCTGAAGTACATTCCGTGCTGACCACTGCCAGATGGACTTATGGTCAAAGGCGTTTACTTGGAAGAACTCTTCCACAAAAGACAGGTAGTGCGGTAACGTCCAGCTGACTGGGACTTTGTGCAGTAGAGGGGCCAGGCCCATCTTCCGCAGCACCAGGGATAGGTAGAACCTCAGCACTCAGTGACACTTGGTGCCCATGAACTTGAGGTCCACACACTGACTGATACAGCCACACACGAACGTCGTCATCAGGATGAGGGCAAAATTGACTACACTTTTGCCCTGATTCTCAGGGAACTTGTGCAGCTTAACCTGTCAGACTCGCTCCATCTTGGACCCCCAGATAAACTGGAAGACATCTCGGCTGATTGCTGAGGCAGAGGAGCGAGGAACAGGCCACACCTGCGCCAAGTACAGCAGCCCTGAGAACATATTGCACCTGATGACCAAGTTCTTCCTAGTTATTGACAGAGAATGCAATTTCCACAACCAATTTTTGTTTGACCTTCCTAATCCACTCCAACCAGTTCTTGTTACATGCCTCAGCCCCTCTGAACAAGACCCCCAGCACCTTCAGGTAGTTGGACCTTAAGGTGAAGGGGACGTTGGATCGGTCAGGCCAGTTGCCGAAGAGCATGGCTTCGCTTTTCCTGCGGTTGACTCTGGCCCCTGATGCCAACTCGATCTGGTTGCAGATGCTGATCAATCTGCGAATTGACCATGGATCCGAGCAGAAGACGGCGACATCGTCCATGTACAGGGAGGTTTTGATTTGTGTGCTTCCACTGCCTGGCAACGACGCCCCTCTGATGCTCTCGTCCTTCCTGATGGATTCAGCAAAGGTTTCTATGCAGCACTCAAGCAAGACAGGGGAGACTGGACTGGACAACCCTGCCTGACTCCAGACTTGATGGGGAAACTATCTGTCTCCCACCCATAGATTTGGACTGCACTACGGATATCTGTGTAGAGCAGTTGGATCAAATTTCTGATTTCCTCCCTGAAACCCATTTTGAAGAACACGTCCATCATGTATGTGTGGGATCCTGTTGAAGGCCTTTTCCTGGTCCAAGCTGACCAGGCAGGCACCCACCCCTCTGTCCTGAACATAGGCGATGGTATTCCTAAGCAGCACAAGGCTGTCAGAGATTTTCCTGCCAGGTACAGCACAGGTTTGGTTTGGGTGGATCACCTATCCCAGAGCAGACTTGACCCAGTTGGCAATGGCCCTGCACAGGATCTTATCGTCCACATTCAACAGTGAAATGGGTCTCCAGTTCCTGATGTCCCCCTTCTCCTGCTTCTACTTGTCAATGAGGGTAATAATGCCTTTCCTCATGAAGTCTGACATTCTGCCAGCCAGAAGGATAGCGTTATACACTTCCAGCAGGTTCATGCCCATCCAATCCCTTAGAGCCGAGTACAACTCTGCCTGTAAACTGTCACTTCTGGGAGTTTTATTCATGCCAAGGGAACGGATGGAGCCAGTCAGCTCCTCCAGGGACAGTGGATGATCCAGAGCCTCCCGCTTGCTGTCGTCTAGCACCTCCGTGATAGAGGTCAGGAAGTTTTGGGAGGCTGTGCTGTCTGTGGTCTTACTGTCATACAGACCAGCATAAAAGGATCTGCAGATCCTCAGTATGTCTGTCTGGAGGATGTTATTGTGCCATCCTCTTCCTTAAGGCTGTGGATCACAGATCTCCTCCTGTGATCCTTTCGGAAGAAGCTTGAGCACGTCTCATCCCGTTCCACAAAGCGGACTCTGGATCTGAAGATGATCTTTGAGGACTCGGAGGCAAAGAGCACAGCTTGCCGTCTCGTCACCTCTTGGAGTTCCTCTCTCACATCCACCCTCCTTGACTGCAGAAGGAGAAGTTGCTGCAAGTCTGTCCGGAGTTGACGCAGTTCCCCCTGACTCTGTCTTGCTTTCTGAACAAATTTGAGGATGAAGAATCTCTTGATATTCTCCTTGGTTGCCTCCCACCAGTGAATCGGGGAGTCAAAGAGGGGCTTTAGGGTTCTCCAACCTGTGTAATCCCTCTTTAGTTCCTCGATGTTCTCTGAGGTCAGCAGCTTGACATTCAACTTCCACACCCCACTGCCTGCCTTCAGGTCCTCCTGTAGGTAACAGGAGGCTCGAAGGAGGGAGGCAGTGGTCAGAGAAAAAAACCGGTGTGACGTTGGTGGATCTGACAGTGACTGCCTTTGATGTGAAGAGGAAGTCTATCCGGGACCATACTGAGCTGTCCGTTCCAGTCTAAGTGAATTGTGGCTGTGCTCCATCTGCAGGGGTGCTGAAGGTGTTGCACAGCTTTGCATCTTTAACCGTTTCCATCAGGAGTCTGAAGCTGCTGTCCAGTCTCCTGTCGGCACTGTCTGATTGTTCAGCTAATCTCTGTGTTGTAGTACGTAAGTAAATATCCCTGAACAGTGTGGTGCATTTTGGATAATTGAGGGGAGGAATATAAACCAAATACTATTTTAAACTGAGAGTTTGCAGGGACAAAGAGGGACACATTGGTTCAAATGCAAATTAAAGCAGAAAATGCTGGAGGTATTCAGAAAATCCGGTGGTACATTGAGAGAGAGAGTTACAGTTTCTGCTCAATGATCCTTTTTTTAAATATAACTCTGAAGATGACAAGACAGATTGAAATGTTGAGAAAGCTAATGGGCTTCTTGATTTAGAAACAGAAATATAAAGTACAAAAGCAAGGATATTAATGCCACACCATTAACAGCCACTAGTTTTGTCTCAGCAGGAATAGTACTGTGTTCTATTTGGTGTAACCACACTTTAAAAAGAATAAAAAGACTTTGGAGAGGACACAGAGGAGATTTACTGGCATGATACAGTGATGAGGGCCTTCAGTTGCTGACAGTGTAGAGAAGCTGGGATTATTTTCCCTAGAGCTGGTATTCTACATTATCAAGGGTTTCTGATAGAATGGATATGAAGAAACCATTTACATGGGCAGGAGGGTCAGTAACCAGATTTATAGCAATTGATACAGAATGAGGGAGATGGGAGAAACATTTTTTGCACAGTAAGCTGTTAGGATTTGGAATACAGCAAGAAAGGCGAGTGGAAACTGATTCAGTTGTAAATCACAGAGGGCATTGAAGAAATACTTGAAAAGGAAATGTCTGCAGGGCCTCAGGCAAAGGAGAGTGAAACTAACTGGGTGTCTCAATGAAGGGCAAGATAAACTACACAGGCTGCTGCTGTGCTGGGTAATTCTATAAAATATTCAAAGTTATAGGACCTTTCGAAAAAAAACAAGGTAATTTGACAAGGATAAAATGCACACTGAAGAGAAAGGGATTTTGGTGGCGATCAGACAGTGGGGATGCAATGGGTAGAACTGCAAATGTTGCAAATTCTGATTGTGATATCTCATGGACCTCGCTCCGGAAGTGATGTAATGGGGGAATGTATAAACATGGAGACCAGAGAAACATACTGCAAACACAAAATAGACATAACAGGGGATTTTTTTTATGGGCATGGATAAATAGATTACCTGACATACAGGAACCAACTGTTAAACTGTATTGTGGACAGTTTTCCAGGTCTACATATTAAGTAGCAAATGTTTTGATGCGTAACCTTGTTAATTACCTGGGAAGCATGACACACATACAATTGATTGCATATTTTGAACCTATGAAAATCATTCTGCTATGATCCGAGATGAAACCAGTGTGACTGAAGTATAAAACCAACTGCAGGACTTTCTATCGCACAGAACAATATTGGGAACTTGAATCTCGTGCATCCCTGTACTTCTTGTTCCTAAACACAGAGGCCATTGCGTATGCTTGATGTTGCTACTGCAAAGTTGGACTTTGGATATGAAATCGAGAAACAGCATGGTCTCAACCAGGAAAGCAGGACTTACCAAGGGGAGAAAGGCCTGCTTGAACACTCCTTCTCTGACAAATGTTGACAGAGATACTTTGGAAGATAGCCATGGTGACTACTCACCAGGCTCCTTTAGTTGATTGACACTTTTACTTGCCTTTCGTGGGGATTGGAAAGGTGCCACAATGTCTAGATGGATAGATACAGCATGGAAACAGGCTTTTTGGCCCACTGAGTCTACACTGACCATCAAGCATCCATTTACACTAATCCTACATGAATCCATTTTTTATTCTTCCCACATTCTCATCAGCTCCTACTGGATTTTACCACTAACTTACACATATTAGGGGCAATTTACAGTGGCCAATTACTTGTACTAACCTACCAACCTGCCCTTACTTGGGGTGTGAAGGAAACTGAAGCACTCTGAGGAAACCCCCACGTGGTCACAGGGAAAACTTACAAACTCCACACAGACGGCACTTAAGGTCATTATTGAACCCAGGTCTCTGGTGCTGTGGGGCAGTGACTATACTAGCTGATGAGGCCTTTTGAAAAGGAGAAAGGTCTGCTTGAATACTCCTTCCCTGAAAGCTGCTGGCAGAGACCACCATGGAAGACAACAATGGACACTGCTCCATTGTACCAATCACCTGGTTCTTTCAGGATTTGTTGATTGTCCCTTTCACTTGCTTTGTATGGGGATATGAAAGCTATAACAATGTCCAACCAAATATCAGACAAAAAGATCTCCATTGTGCTGCCTGCACCACCACCTTCAGAGTAAGAGGGTTCAAATCTACCTTCAGCGATGTTTCCAGTGAGAACAGTCCTTTAAGTGCCCTCACCATGCCAAAACACTCCACAGCAACACTGCACATCTCACACGAGTCCTGAAATTGTGCGCAGTCACAATGTGTAACCTTGTTAATTACCTGGGAATCATGATACTTATGCAAATGACTGCGTGCACATTGTGAACATAGGAAAATCATACCCCAACGACCTTGGATAAAACTAATGTGGGTTAACTGCATGGAGTTAGGGTGTTAGGGTGCATGTTGCTCTGCATTATACAAATTCCAGCCCATTCTTTAAAAACTGACAAGGGAACAAGCCATATTAGATTTAGCGACAAGCACTCAACCAGAATTAGATAATAATCTAATAGTAAGCCAGCTACTTACAAACAATGATCAGAATATCAATGAATTTCATCTGGGTTTACAGGAGAAGTGGAAGAGGCACAAAACAATTTTTTTTAAAGTGAGGCAAGGTCAATGCTGAAGTGATGAGAAATGAATTAACTGCAGTAAATCAGGCTGCTCTCAAACCACAGAGCAAACAAAGGGAAATAAGGCGTCTGTGGCTGCGACAGGGTCCAGGGGTTTGGGAGTGGCGAGAGTGTGGTGCCAGTGAGAGGTCAATTGGCACCTTGGGGAAGTACCTTGATTGGTAAAGGGGTTATACACAAAAAGTGCTGGAGGAACTCAGCAGGTCAGGTAGCACCCGTGGAGGGAAATAAACGGTTGATGTTTCGGGCTGAGATCCTTCATGAGTACTGATGAAGGGTCTCGGCCCGAAACGTTGACTGTTTATTTCCCTCCATAGATGCTGCCTGACCTGCTGAGTTCCTCCAGCACTTTTTGTGTATTGCTCCAGATTCCAGCATCTGCAGAATTTCTTGTGGCTTGGTAAAGGGGTTGGTGGTTATGGGAACAAGGCAGGAGAATGGGGTTGAAAAAAAAATCAGCCACGATTGAATGGTGGAGTAGACTTGATGGGCCAAGTAGCCTAATGTTGCTCCTTTATCTTATGGTCTTAAGGCAGGGAACTGTGTAACAGGCCTGACTGGGGCTGGGGTGAGACAGTGCTGTATTAAAGTCCTGCACTTAATCACATCGGCATTCTATACTCGTGCTCTGTGTAATCACAACTGACTTCGCTGTTGTGATGCACTGACATTAGAACATGTGTTGCAAACAGCATGGCTCTTGGACACAGGAGCAGCTCTTCACTTGAGTTAAAGGGTCTCTCCTCGTTACTTCATATCGTGCACAATGGAATATTGCCCACCCACAGCATCAAATAAACGAGGTGGGGTTTCCCTGCAGAGCAACAGTTCAACCATTGTTTCATACGGGAAGTACAATCAAGCAAATGTGATCAACAAGCAAGGGAAAAGGACATACGAATTCAAGGAAAAGTGGAAACCCAAAGAGAAACCATCACTTCCGGGGGCGGGGGGGGGGGGGGTGGTGGGTTAACCACTGAATATAGTAAACATGGTGGTTGAAGAAATTATTGTCGACCTTGAATATCAGAACAGGCGTGAACAGCAAGATGAATGTCCTTTAATGCAAGTTAAAGGGCCATCCTCACCTGAGCCATCATCGGGATGTCTGTCACAGAAGCCAGTGCCAGATCTTCACCAGTAATTCACTGAGAAAAGGTTAAGGTGAGATCTACATTTTGTTGTTCAGGGGACCCCCAGCTGCTCTGAGGTTTTCCTGAGCAGTCCACTCCCACCACCATTGCGTCCAGTTTTCTGCCAGAGATGTGGGGCTCCACCCGCATTTTTCTTAATCCTCTTCGACTGAAGATGATTCAACTTCCACCCACAGCTTGAGGGAGTGTTCTTTCCTTTCTGGTTGGCTGCCGGTGACTAGTGGTGTCCCATAGGGGTTGGTGTTGGGTCCGCTACTTTTCACGTTATATGTTAATGATCTGGATGATGGAATTGATGGCCTTGCGCCCAAATTTGCGCATGATACAAAGATAGGTGGAGGGGTAGGTACTGTTGAGGAAGCAGAGAGTTCGCAGAGGACTTAGACAGGTTGGGAGAATGGGCAAAGAAGTGGCAGATGAAATACAGCGTAGGGAAGTGTACGGTCATGCACTTTGGTAGAAGGAATAAAGGCGTAGACCATTTTCTAAATGGGGAGAGAATTCAGAAATTGGAGGTGCAAAGGGACTTGGGAGTTCTAGTGCAGGATTCCCTAAAGGTTAGCTTGCAGGTTGAGTCGGTAGCAGGGAAGGCAAATGCAATGTTTGCATTCATTTTGAGAGGACTGGAATATAAAAGCAAGGATGCAATGCTGAGGCTTTGTAAGGCGTTGCTCAGACCACATTTGGAATATTGATAGCAGTTTTGGGCCCCATATTTAAGGAAGGATGTGCTAGCATTGGAGAGGGCCCAGAGGAAATTTACAAGAATGATCCTGGGGATGAAGAGGTTAACGGATGAGGAGTGTTTGATGGCTCTGGGCCTGTACTCGCTGGAGTTTAGAAGGATGACGGGGGATCTCATTGAAACCTACTGAGTATTGAAAGGCCTGGATAGAATGGACGTGGAGAGGATGTTTCCAGTACTAGGAGAGTCTAGGACCAGAGGGCACAGCCTCAGAATAAAAGAAGGTCCCTTTAGAACAGAGATGATGAGGAATTTCTTTAGCCAGAGGGTGGTGAATCTGTGGAATTCATTGCACAGACGGCTGTGGAGGCCAAGTCATTGGGAGTATTTAAAGCGAAAGTTGATAGGTTCTTGATACTAAGGATTTCAAAGGTTACAGGGAGAAGGCTGGAGAATGAGGTTGGAGGGAAAAACGAATCAGACATAATCGAATGGCAGACTCGATGGGCTGAATGGCCTAATTCTACTCCTATGTCTTATTGTCTTAAATAGAAGTACTTTACAAAAAAAGCAGTGGCCACAAGCATTAAGTTAGCATATCTATTCTGTCACGGTATTTTAATGCTGACTGAACGGAAGCATATGAAAGTAGCCAACTTAGTCTATTTCTTTTTAAAATCACATCACAGCAATGAAGTAAATTAAGCTATCCTTTTTGGCTTTGAAAATTGGAAGATGCAAAAAGTTAGCACAATGTCCATTAAATTGCTGGATCTAAAACCAACCCTCTTAGATTTCCTCTGTGGAGTAAGGAATTATCTTGTCTAACCTCATCCAAGTTGATCTGAGCAAGAGCCCACAGCACAAAGCAACATATGGAGAACTATTTATCCACACTGTAGTTTACCTCGTTGGATGCACCAAACTTGTTGTTGTCAACTGGAGAGAATCTAAGCCAACAGTACTTCCAATGAAGATGATTTTTAAACAGGTCTCGAGATCAGCTGAGAGTTTATTACTAAGTCTAAGGAACCAAGATGATTGGCATCTGCAGCAAAGTAATAAAAAAAATCAAGATTTGCATTTTACGTATCTGGCAGGAGATTGATAATTCTTTTATACTTGATTGCCAGTACTCCCCATTATATTTGCCTTATATATTGTATCCATTTAAGACGAGTTTCTGAAAATTACCACAAAATGAAAAATCAAAGTAGAAATAATTTCCTGCTTTCAGTGTGTTAGTTATCTTCTCCCAGTGAGTGCCTTAAAAGGTTTGTTTTTAGGAAATTATGGATTCACCACAGGTTTGTAGTCTGCCGGTTCCAAAGATTGATGGAAGAGAAGTCATTTTACTTCTTCTGAGCTTTTGTGAAACTGATTGGGCTGTGAAGTTGGAGCGATGGGGCTGGTTACAACCATTCAAATTGTAGCAAATGTTCTGCCAGTGGTCACCATGTTGAAGCATGGCAACATTACAGGAGATGCATGTAATCAAAGGCGGCCATTTGGCCCATTCTGACGCACCTAGCAGGGCAAAACAAGACCTTCATCCCAGGAATCATTGACAAATAAGTTGGGTATGATGCAATTATTTCAATTAAATGTTGGAAATAAAAAAAAGTGTGTTCTATTGGTAATTATAACATCTTCCTTCCATTCCTTCACAGATTCCACACTATTTCCTGATAAGCTTTCCCCACTGTTTACACTAAAGAGGAGGATGGTACCATTGTCAGTTTGCACTGTAATTGCCTGGGATAATGCGTGGATCAGAGGGGGTGCTCAGATAGTTTCAGCACTTATTGCAGAAAAGCCATCCAGTCTGGGGGAAATACATCCTAAATTGCAAAAAGAAATGTGGAAATTGCTGAAAAGCTGACCACAATCTCCCTTCCAATGATGAGAATTCCTGTTCACTTTTCAGGACCCAGGCATTACTGGCAAGGCTGGTGTTTAGTGCCCAGCTCTAAGTGCCCCTGAGTAGGTGGTGGTGAGCTGTCTTGTTGAGTCGCTACTGGTGAAGGTACTTTTACAGTGTTGTTGGGAGGGAGCACCAGGATTGAACTGCATCAGTGATGGAGGAACAGCAATGCATTTCCATGACAGGAGAGAGAGAAACCTGCAGGCAGCGCTGTTCCTGTGTGACTGCTTGTCTTGTCCTTCTTGGCGGTAGAGGTTAGAACATAGAACAGTACGGCACAGAACAGGCCCTTCGGCCCACAATGTTGTGCCGACATAGCTATTCCCTCCTACCTACAGAATGCCCATATCCCTCTATTTTCCTCTCATTCATGTGCCCATCCAAGCCCCTCTTAAAAGCCCCCAATGAGTTTGCCTCCACCACCCTATCAGGCAACGCATTCTAGGCATCCACCACTCTCTCAGTAAAACACGTACCCCTCACATCTGTTCTAAATCTACCCCCTCTCACCTTAAATGCATGCCCTTTTGTGGGTTTGGGAGATGCTGTCAGTCAGAGTAGCCGAGGAAGGTAGCTTAAGTGCATTTTGTAGATGGCGCACAAGGCAGCTGCTGTGCAGAGGAAGTGAATGTTTAGGATGGTTTAGGGGTGCTAGTCAAGTGGATGGCTTTGTCTTAGATGGTGTTGAGTTGCTTGAGGCAAATAGAAACTATTCCTGTTCAAACCTATTCCTTTGTTCACTGAAGATGGTAGAAGCCTTTAGAGTTTCTGAAGACGAGTTTGTAACATTCAAGATGTCATAGGACTGTAGAGCTTTGATCTGATCCTTTGGTTGTGAGATTGCTTAGCTCTGTCTATTCCATGTTGTTTCGCACAAATGTGGTCCTGAGTTGCAGATTCACTGGGCTGGCATCTCATCACTTTTGGGATACTTGTGTTGCTCCCAGCATGATCTTTTGCATTCCTCATTGAACCAGAATTGATCCCCTGCATTGAAAATATATTCTGGGCAGTGAATTGTCAAGGCATAGGAAGCTATGAGACTAGTGCTGGTAAATGCGATGTGTGGACAGGTAATTGACAGTCAGCATGGACGTGGTTGCCTGAAGGACTTGTTTCTGTGCTGTATGACTCTGACTCCATGTAGGTCATGAAAATATAGCGCTGTCCTGTCCACTTTCTAGATACCAGTGCTTCATCATGAAGACTTTTGAAGTCAGCAGTACAATTTGAGTAAGCTTAAAAATAGACATGGGATCCTTGGTTTTGCAAGTAGAACCTAAAGAGGATCATCTGAGGGCAATTGGGACGGATGGGTGCTTCAGATCACTGATTGTGAGGGGAAGTTGGAGTGAGAGTGAAGGTAGAGAACCTACCTGGAAGAAAATAAATATCTTGCAGTCTCCAGAGGAAGTCAGGTAATGTCACGGCCCCTTTATGTAATGCTGAAATTGCCCTCAATCCTTGGGTTAAGGACGGATTTAGTGTTTCAGCAGGGACTGCTCATGGGTCTCAAATACACAAGAGTATTCTGCGTAAAATAAAAGTGTGCTATTTGATTCATTATACGTCTGGTGGGCCTCCACGTTCATTCACATTTTATTTTTGGAAGAGCCAGAAGTCGTTGCCAGAAATGTACCCAGGAAAGAGAGAGAGAGAGAGATCAGATCAATCTGCCTAACTATAATACGTTTTTATTTTCTTTTAGTGTTTTCTTCCCACTGTTGATGTTTCTGCAGATAAGCCACTTTGTTGGGGCTTGAATTCCGACCTTGATGTTTCCTTATCTACGGGTGTTTCCTTCCACACCCCAAACCCAAAGATGTGTGGGTTATTCAGTTAATTGGCCACTATTTATTGCCCCTAGTGTAGGTGAGTAGTTCAATTGTAGGGAATGTGTGGAGAATAGATTGCAGGGAATATTATTTGGGGAATGGGATTGTTCTACGAGCCGGCATAGACTCGCCGGGTCGAATGGCCTCCTGCGTCACAAGGAAACTAGAAAAATGTCTCCTTGTTTAACTTTTGGGTGATAACACCATACACATACCCAGGTAGTATCCTTTGAAATCTTGGCAGTGATCAATGATGTAAGTGAGACTGGAATAAGTCGAGTGCCACAGTAGCAGCAGCGGAAATTTAAAGCAATCCCTGTCCTTTACAACCAAGCTCTTCACTGTAATCGCCTTGTGGAGGAGTCGAGGGTAAGAGGAATGTAAATGCAGAACAAACCCTACCTACAATAAGACAAAGTCATCAAAATACACCAGCATCCGAAAATTCAAAACTATTAAAATGCTGGTAAAAAGTAAATTAAAAATATAAAAAAACTTATGATAAACATGCCTGAAGTCACAAAATATTTTAACCAAATCTAAACCACTAATAACTTTGGTCTATTGGAGTCCTTCCCTCCATTGAAAACAATGGAGAAGCTGTCAGTGGCTGTGGTTGTTCACACAGGCACCATCAGTGGCTGGGAATCCCCACAATTGCGTTCTGTGAAGCACAGAGAATCAGTGCACATTCAGGAGGGAAGGAATCACGGAAAGCCGACTGCAACTTCAAAGCGTCCTCACAGAGATCTTGAAATTGCCGACAGTCACATGTGGGTAATTACACAGTGAATTCTGGAATTTTTCCCAGAACAATCTAACTCCTGATGTCACAGATATGCCTGCACACTCTTTGTGATAGGGGACTGTCACAGCACAATTCTGTGGGAAAACGTGAAGGATCTGTAAAGTTCCTTAGACTTTCTTTCTGGAAATCACTCGATTGCAGTATTTTAAGTACCCCCAAAAGGCCTTTATGGCAGAGTAAAGCAATTGGGGATTAATTAATAATGATTTCTTCCCTTCTGCATCGTACATTTTATGCAAAGCAGTAAAATAGCAATTATTTTGGTCCCAGGCACTGCAATTTATCAATATTCTTTCAGAGGGAGATAATTAAAGCTCGCAGGAAAATTGAGCTGTGCCTTGAACTAGGTCAAGTTTTACTTTGAAGAATATAGCCTGTACTTCATCAAACCACTAGGTGGACACATTGACCTAAAAATAGAGCAAGTGACGGAAACAGAGAGAGCGCCGGTGAGGCATCCCTCTGAGGAATCTTGCAGTGTTCTGCAAGGATTGTACTAAGGGAGGTAATTATGTTTCACAAATGGCAGCAGTTAATGACATATGGCATCCATTTCTGCAGTGAAAAGCAGGCACAAATTAAGAAGTCTTCAATGCTAATCCAGTGAATGGCCACAAACCAAAGGTGTTTCTTTCCCTCCTGGTATCCCTGATATAGAGGATTTCACCATCTCTTATTTGTTTTCTTTTTTCCCTGCATGTTACAATAATTAGTATCTTGCGGCCACAGGCACACCTCCGATATTTATGTCATATTATTCTTGCTGGCTGCTGCAAATGAATTCAATTTCATTATTGTTCCTAATGGTACTGGAGTTCACATATTGCAGGTTATTTTTTCTCATGCCCTTAATATCTGGTTATTCTTGGTTCATTTGCATCTCCCTGGAAACGTTCCTATATTAAGAGGATGACATGCCCCGGCCCATCCTGAGGTTGTGAAAGGCACTCTACTTATGGAGTCATACCTTGCACAAAGGAAGATGGCTGTCCTTGTAGGAGGTCAATCATCCCAGGCCCAGGACATTACAGCAGGAGGTAACCATCTTCCGCCACTTCATCCATGGCCTTCCCCACTTCCAATCTTAGGACGGAAGGATGTTTGCTGATGATTGCCTCCTGTTCATTTCCATATGCAGCAAATGAAAAAGCCCTTGCTTGCATGAAGGAAGACCAGGACTACATTCAGGCATCAGCTGATAAGTGACAAGTAACATTCATGCCTCAAAAGTGCCAAACAATCACCATCTCCAACAAGAGAGATTCTAACCTTCTACCCTTGATATTCAAAAGCATTACCATCACCAAATTCCCCACAATCAACATGCTGGGGTCACCATTGCCCAGAAGCTTAACTGGACTAACCAAGTAAATACTGTGGCTACAAACTCAGGTCAGAGACTGGGTATCTTGTAGTGAGTGACTTGCCTCCTGAAGACTCCCTGCATCCTCCTTGCAACCGACATTGCCACGTAGTTTAGTATCATCAACAAACTTGAACCCTTCATTCAAATCATTGACTTGGATTGTGAACAACTGGGGGCCCACCACTGATCCCAGCAGCACCCCAGTAGTTACAGCCTTCCAACTAGAAAATGGGTCTTTTATTCATAGTCTGTTTTCTCTATATTGACCAATCCTCAATCCATGATGGTATATTAACCCAAATCCCATATGCTGTAATTTTGTTTAACAACCTCTTGTGTGGCACCTTATCAAAGGTTTTTTTTCAGAAGTGAAATACACCATGTCCACTTGTTTCACTCTTATGTAATCTGTGAGTTACAAATTCAAAAACCATTTCACTTTTTCAACCTATTCATAACAGCTGTCATTCATAACATTCTAACTGCGCTGATAACAGATTCCAGCATGTTCTTTACAACTGATTGGATACAAAAAAGGCTTGGTAGTAGGAGACAGAGGATGGTAGTGGAGGGTTGCTTTTCGAATTGAAAGCCTGTAACCAGTGGTGTGCTCAGGAATCAGCACTGGGTCCTTTATTATTCGTCATATATATTAAATATTTGGAAGAGAACATAATTCCTAAGTTTGCAGATGACACCAAAGTTGGTAGTTTCGTGAAGAATATCGTCTCAGGTTACAACAAGATCTTGATCAACTGGGAAAAGTGGGCAAGGGAATGGCTGATAGAACTTAACTTCTGCAAACTGATACAATTTGGGAAGCTAAATCAGGCCAGGACGGATGCAGTGAACGGCAAGCTCCCAGGGAGGGTTGTTGAACAATGACACCTTGGAGTACAAGGATATAGTTGCCCGAAAATGGTGACACAGGTAGACAGAGTGGTGAAAAAGGCAGATGGTTTGCTTGCCTTCACCGGCCAAGGCATTGAGTTCAAGAGTTGAGACACCATGTTACAGTTGTACAGGTCATTGGTTAGTCTGTATTTGGAGTAGTGTGTGCAGTTCCGGTAACCAGGTGATAGGAATAATATGATTATGTGAGAGAGGGTGCAGAAAGGCTTCACAGGAATATTGCCTGCACTGGAGGACTTGTTATACAGAAAAATTGGATAGGCAGAGATTTTTTTTTCCCCTAGACATAAGAGGCCAAGGGCTGACCTTATAGAAATGTATAAAATTATGAGGGGCATAGATATAGTGCAAAGTCAGGGTGGTGGAGTCTAAAACCAGAGAGCATAGGTTTAAGGTGAGAGGGAAAAGATTTAAAGGGGATCTGAGGGGCAAGTCTTTCCACACAGGGGATGGTGGGTAAATGGAACAAGCTGCCAGTGGAGGTGGTCGAGGCAGGTGCAATTATCATGTTTGAAAGACATTTGGACAGATACATGGGTAGGAAAGGTTTAGAGGGATGTGAGCGAAATGCAGGCAAATGGGTTTCAGGTAGATAGGGATCTTGGTTAGCATGGAGCAGTTGTGCCAAAGGGCCTGTTTCTATGTTGTCTAACACTATGAATCTATGATGTCAGGCTAACTGAACTATAGTTCCCCATTTTATCTCTTTTTTTGAATTAGTAACGTTATATTTGCTACCCTCCAACCTATGGGAATTTTTCTCAATTCACTGGAATTTTGGAAGATGATAATCAATGTATTCAATATCCCCACGTTCTGTTCTTTCTAAACTTTGGGATGCAGGTCATCAGGTCATGGGGATTAATTGGGGTTTCAGTCCCATTAATTTCTCCAATACCATCCAATTGAGGCTAATTTCTTTTGGCTCTTCATTCAATCTAAATGTATTGCTCTCCACCAGTTCCACAAGGTTTTTTGTGTCCTCTTCTGGGAGGACAGAAATAAAATAATAGGTTAATCACACTGCCATTTTTGTATTCCCCATTATAGTTTATCCTGACTCAATCTATAAGAAACTGCTTATCTTCTGGTTTTTATAGTTTTTTTATGTTTCTTGCTAGATTAATATTGTATTTGATCTTTCCTCGTCAATTTGTTGGACTCCTTTGTCGAATTCTGAAATTTCCTCCATCCTCAGGCTTGCTGCTTATTTTGCCAGCACAACAAAACTTTTCTTTTGATCCAAAACTATCTTTAACTTCTCTTGTTAGCCATGGCTCTACCACTTTTCCTGTTGTTTTTCTTCGTGCTTTAAGATAAATATTTGCGGTAATTTATTTATTATTCTTTAAATGTTTATCATTGCTCATACCTTTTAATGTAGTTTCTCAATCTTAGTCTGCTCACGCCTAATATCTTCGTAGTTTACTTTTAGGCTTAATAGCCAAGTTCTATTTTAAACTAAATCTCTTTTAATCTTTATATAAAATTCTATTATATTATGTTCACTTTTCACTTAAGGCTCCTTGACCACCATATTATTAATTAACGCGTACTCTTTGCACAGTACTGGATCTCATTTGTTTCTCAACATATTGATCTGGAAAGTTGTTTTTATATTTGCCTCATGAATTTATCTTCTATATTAAAACAGCAGATTTACTTTTCCTAGTCTATACATAGATTAAAATCCCTCATGATCAATGTATTACACTTGTTATATCTGCTTCTATTTTGCAGATTTAATTTATGCCCTACAGTAGCATTACTGTTTGGCAATCTTTACGGGATTCCAACCAACATTTTCCTCCTTCTGCTCTTTCTTAGTTCCATCCAAACTGATTCCACTACTTTAGGTTCTAAGCCAGGATCCTTGATCTCTGTTGCTTTAATCCCATCTTTTATTATCAGGATCACCTCTCTTCCTTTTCCATTTTATGCATCTCTTCCTGGAATATTAAATTCCTGACCCTTGGTCAATATTACTGTAATGGCTTTTTGATTGTACCTATTTATTTCTATTTCTGCCATGGATTGATCTGTCTTGTTATGAATGCTGTATGTGTTCATATAAAGGGCTTTTAATTATGACTTTTTATCATTTTTCTTGCTCTGACTCTTATGCCTTCCCTGCTCTCCCATCCTGGCAGACTCTGGCTATCATTACCCACTTTACTTGTCCTCTCTCTTTAACTTTTTAAATTACCCCTCTCCAGAACCCACCCACTGATTATTCAGTTTAAAGTCTTATCTTTAGCCCCAGTTATTTGTCAGGACTCTACTCTCAGAACAATTCAAGTAAAGCCTGCCCCAATGGAACAGTTTCCTCTTTCCCCGGCGTTGGTCCAGTGCCCCATGAATTACTCCCACACCAATCTTTCAGCTACACATTCAACTCTCTACTTTTACTGATCTTATGCCACTTTATTGGTGGCTCAGGTAATAATCCAGAGATTAACACCTTTGCAGTTCTGCTTTGTAATTTGGACCCTAGTTGCTCATACTCCTTCAACACAACCTCCTTCTTTGTACATCTGTGTCAGTGGTTTCCATATAAACCACAACAACAGTGTCTTTCTCCTCCCACTCCCAAGTCCCTCTTCAGCCCTGAAAAGATGTCCTTCATCCTGGCAATGGGCAGGCGACACGGCCTTAGAGACTCACACTTGCTGTTGCAGAGAACAGAGTGTATCCCCTGTCGGATCCGGCTATTTTCGAATCCGCAGGTTCTTTCAGAAGTCCAAGAATGAGTTGAAAATAACTTGGTGCTTCACAAAGTTTTATTGGAAAAGTTTAAAACAAAGAAACAGTCACAGAACACATGACACTAGCTTTACTACTGGGAGACGAGCCAAGACAAAGGAACTAAAAATGAGCTAGGGCCGAGGGGAAAGAGAGCAAGTGAGTGATTAACAAAAAACATCTTTTATACCTGAGATAAGAGGTAATCCCTGGCTAACAATAGTTCAATCAGAAAATTTATCAGATACCTGTGGCAAAACCAACCAATGAGAAAACACAAATTCACCTGATGGACAAACCAATAAGCTAAGAAGTGGCCATTCCTTGTACAGCCACTTGAGGTGTATTAAACACTATACATGTTAAAAAAAAACTACTTAAAACAGTCGAATTCAACACCCCCTAACAAACTGTTCCCTATTACTAATACATTCCTTTTTGTTACCTCAATTTAACTATTCCCTTGTACAAGGTGCTGTGATCAATTTGATCATCCTCCTGTAGTCTCTGTTCTTGTCCACACAAGTTAAGGAATTGCACATCTTTTGGACAAGTACTAGGCTTGAGACTCTCTCTCTACTTTCTGGATATCCAAATCTGCCACACTCACAGATACATTCTCCTGTCACTCTTGACTTTGTGACTGCCTCCTGAAATAAAGTGCCTATGTAACTTTCCCCCTTCTTGATTCATCACAGTGTCTGAATATCAGGTTCCTGTTCATCAATCCTGACCCAACTCAAGTTGCAGACACTTTGAGCAGAAGTGGTTGCTATGGATCACCCTGGTTTCCATTATCTCCCACTTGATATAGTTGCAACACATCACCTGCCTCAACATGTCCATCTTAATTTAATTTATTTAACTAATTGAATCTACTTAAATCTTTAAATATGAAGCAATACCATGGGACTTGCTGCACCAAAATCCCTCATTCACCAAAGCCCAGAACCTGTAGACACTGCACTTGGTGGGCACTACACATTGTGCCTTAGCAGAACCCACAGGTTTATGCGCTCAGATTCCACAGGTTCTGAGCTAACTTCTGTTAGCCAGTCCTAGCTGGGGGTTACCTACTTACCTGGCAGGCTAAAGGGTGATTGGTTACCACCTTCTGCTACTTAATTATCACAGCAGACGAGAACTGAAAGGTTAAAGGATTCTTAAACAACTAGATATTTAAAATGAACTCAACTATAAACACTGCAGTTGGTGGGCATTGCTGGCTTCAATGTTGACTGCAACAACAAGATGTCTTTAGACAATGCCATAATGTACTTATAACCTGGTTTCTCATTAGATAAGCAATATGAACCAGTGTTTTCATATTGACTTTCATGTTGTCCCATATGATTTTAGAGGCAGTTAAATGCAGTTGTGGTTGTAATATAATGAACACAGCAGCCAATTTGCACACGGCGAGTCCCAACAACAACAAAGTGGCCACAGCTATTGAGATGTTGGTTGAAGGGTGAACATCGGTCAGGGCACCAGGGATAACTCTGCCGTTCTTCTTTGAAATAGCACCATGGGACTTTTCACATCGATGCAAGAGACCAGACATAACTGTGGTTGAACATCTTTTCCAAATGACAAGAGCTCTGACAGTGCAACACTCCCTCCGTACCACACCAACAATTTTCATGCTGTAGTCTCTGGAGTAGGCACAGCTGACATGCAGTAGGAGGTTCAGAGACACATGTGCAAACATATGTGTACATTTCTGTATACATGCAACATCTCTTGTACATCCAGAGATGCCATGATGGGATAAGGCAGGAGAAATGCAAGGATTTATGTCTCTGCATTAATCGAGCACTGGAGATTCTGTGTTGCAACGACAGATGTAATCTGGTGAATGAAGTATTTTCTAAGCGTGTTAATTAAAATTGTCTCCACATACTTTCTCATGATCAAAATGATTGATGCTCAGATGTAGCTCTGTGCATCAACTAGTCCTTTATGTTAGACATGAACACAGGGTGCACAAGCTTCCAAGGCAGATTCTTGCACTTGAGGAACAGAGAAACAATTAGAAATGAAGGTTGGGTCTGGGCTGCAGAGTGACATAATGGCGACAGGTTTGAAAAGCACGGCTCAGGAAACAGGCAGAGAGCAACTCCACTCTTGTCACCATATTTTTATTGGTAACTAATTTGTCTGACGATTACCACAGACCCACAAATAGTGATTTGCAATGTTTACATATTCTGGTTAAAAGTTCATCCAGTGGAGGTTGGGGAGGAATGAGAGAGGGATAGGTTGGTGAGGGTTTTGGTGGGGGTGGGGAGGGTGTTGGTACAGAGAATGATAGCTGATTTTTGAAATATTTAAAAGTAAGAGGCATTAGGGTTAATGTTTTCACCCTGTATTTAATGGATTGTTTAGCCTTAGAGGAAAGATCCTGTTAATTTTGAACTTTTTTTCCCAGTAAATACTAATGGAATTCTTATGATGTTGCTCTTGCTGGGTTGTTGCCTCTGTTGTCTGCAAATGCCTGCTTCACTACCTTTCCCCTTCTCTCTTTCTTTTACACGAGAGGTTGTGAGCAATATCTCAGTGGTATGGTGTGACAGGTAAGGGAAACTTGAAAGGCAATAGACCACAGTCAAGACTGAGGGTCAGGTTTCACGGTAAAGATACAGCCAAGCTTCTATGGGTTATGAATAGTGGAGAAAATTGTGTCAAGAGTATGATAGGAAGGGAAGAGGTAGGTCAAGGTATTCTTAGCAAGAGGATGGTGAGTATAATGGATGAGTAAGCCTGAAGGGATGGGAGTGAAGGGGAGGTCCATGACATAATGAGAGGTAAAAAGGAAGCAGAGTCTTGAAAGAACTGTGGTGGAAAACCCAATAATGGACAGAGGACTCAGTATGTGAAGACTCTTTCAATAGGTTTTAGATTCTTTCTCCATTTGACAATTTGAACACATAATGTATGGATCACATTTCACTGAGATACTGAGAAGAGATGAGACATTAAACGGAAACGTTATATTGTGTAGAAATTAAAGCTCAATTGCTAGTGCGTTATATCCCACTTCCAAAATATGACTTAAATGACTTCAGCACCCCTTCAGTCCTATACTGGAGTGTTAGCCTGAATAAACCTTTCAGCTTCTAAATCCTTTTTTATTTGCTCATTGCACATAAATGTCATTGACAAGGCCATATTTATTATCTGTTCCAATTGCCATTTGAACTGAGTGGCTTGCTTGGCCATTTTCAAGGGCAGTTAAGAATTCAACCATTTCAGTGAGTATGGACAAGACCTGGCAGGAACTACAGATTTCTTTTCCTAAAGGAAATTAGTGAACCAGATGGGTTTTTATGATGATGTATTAGTTTCATGGGAACTGTTAATGCTACCAGCATTTCAACTTCAAAATTACTAAATTAACCGCTTTTAAATTCCTTTGCTGCTGTGGTGAGATTTAAATGTGTGTCCTGATCAATACTCCAAGCCTGCAAGCTAAGTCCTTACCCAGCCAATTGCAACACCTGAGTAAACTTGCTAGTGGGAAGACTTGGAAAAATATCACAGATGAACTAATTGAATTAAATCAGTCAACATAAAATGCAGCAATTACAACTTATGAAACTGAACAAACAATGACTAAGAACTTTTTTTTGTCTACAAGTAACAGGTAACAAAACAGACAACCGAGAAATGTGATTCCACAGTGGTAATCAAAAGAAGTTAAGTGATTCATCAGATCAACACTAAAGGCCGATAAGGAAGTGATAACATGCCACATTAAAATTAATAATCAGTTAGAGAGAGTCAACATGGATTTGTAAAAGGGAAAACATTTTTGATAAATTTGTTAGAGTTTGAAGTTTTAACTAGCAGAAAAGATAAAGAGGAAACAACTGAAGTGATGTACTTGAACTTTAGGAAGGTCTTCAATAAGTGCCATACAATAGATTATTGAACAAAATTAGAGTGCATTGTATTGGGGGATAACGTATGAGTGTGGATTAAGGATTGGTTAATACACAAGAAAGAGGAATAAATGGACCATTTTGGGTTGCTGTGACTAGTGGGCTAGCATTGGGATTAGCATTGAGGCTCCAGGCATCTCCAATCAGTATCAATAACTTGGATGAGGGGATACAAGTGTGATATGTCCAAGTTTGCTGAGGATACTAAGCTGGGTAGCAGTGAAGATATGGGAAGGATACAGAGAGGCTTCAAGAGGATACATTCAGGGTCAGTAATGAGCCAAGGACATGTAATGTGCAAAAATGTCCATTTTAGTAGAAAACGTTAGCAACGCAGAGTATTTTTAAATGTTTAAAAGGTGTCAGTATTCAGAGGAACCTGGCTGTTCTTGTACACAAACCACTGAAAGTTAATGTGCTAGGTTCAGCAAGCAGTTTAGAAAGCAATTATATGTTGGCCTCATTAAATATAAGAATAAAGATGTCTTCATCCATTTGTGAGAATGCACCTGAAGCATTTTATCTGGGTCTGGTCTTTATGCGTGGCTAAGGATATACTTGTGTTAGAAGGTTCCCTACATTTGGTTGTGTGACAAGGGATTAAAGAGACTGGGCCTGTGCTCCCTGGAGTTCGGAAGAATAAAAGGTTAACTCATTGAAATGTATACAACTCACCAGGGACTTGGCAGGGTTGACGGATGGGTGATCTATCCTCTGTCTAGGGGGCTTTGAATCCGGAGTCTCGGAATAGGGAGTCAGCCATTCAGGACAAAGATGCAAATACATTTCTTCACTCACAGGGCAATGAGCCTTTGGAATTCTTCACCTAAGAGGACAGGGGGACTCAGTTGCTGCACATTTTCAAGACAGATATCAACTGATATTTAGATATTGAGGGATATGGGGTGTGTGCAGGAAACGGGGGCTGAGGTAGAATTTCAACAATGATCCTGCTGAATCATGGAACAAGCACCAGGAATTGAATGGCCTGCTCCTATTTCTTATCTTCCGATGTGCTCATGAATTAAGCCACTGTGTGTTTCTAAGTGACACTTAGAAACACACATAATTTAATTCAATGATTTAATTCCTGCAGGGAACTTCCAAGGTGATAATCATGTTCACTTTAGTCAACTGAAGTGACAAAACTCTCTGGAGCTGAATTATTAAATACATATGGTTTTGTTTAGAGTTTCTATATATATGACATTGTTTTGAAAAATTAATGCTTATTTTATTAAAATTCTGCTATTTTAAATACCTACTTTACAGGGCTGAAGAGGTTGTCTATTCACTAATGAGAAAATATGACATTTAACAATCAGCTTCTCCCATCTCAATAAGGGTAAACTTTACTGTTACTTCTTATAGTGAGAATAATTTGTGATCAGTTGAATTTTTCACAATAAATCAGTAATTTCCAAATAATTCCAATTTTTAAGACTGTAGCAACAAACCGTGTGGAGGATCAGGTGAACACTAACAACAATTACCGGGTATTTCTACAGTTAGATATACGTGCATGATGTCAGAAGTTGCTGTGAGTTTTGTAAAGTAATAAAGGCAGATGACAGCCTCACCTTATTACTATCACAGGTTCCAGACTGTTGTCCTTCAGATGAGATGTTAAGTGGAGTCTGTGCTCGCAAAGAGACTATAAGATCCAATAACGGAGAAGAACAAAGCCATTCTCTCTGGAGACATAGACAACAGGTCCACCTCAACCAAAGCCACAAAACACAGATGATGAGATAGTAAAGAAACAAACGAGTGCAGATGCTGGAATCTAGATGAAAAACACGATGACGCTGGAGAAACTCAGCAGGCCAGGCAGCATCCGTGGAGAAAAGCAGGCAGTCAACATTTCGGGTCAGTCCTGAAGAAGGGTCCTGACCTGAAAATTTGACTGCTTGCTTTTCTCCACGGATACTGCCTGGTCTGCTGAGGTCCTCCAGCATCATCGATGATGAGATGGTTATCTTTTTGCTGTTTTGCTCAAATTAGCAGCTATATTTTCTATTTTGCCAAAATGAATATATTTAAAAGTGCTTTACTGGTTATGAAATGCTTTAAGAAAGTCTGTAGTCGTGAAAGTTTAAACAAGTCCTTTTCACAGTGGTGGAATAACAAAGCACTCCAAAATTACACTTTGCAGTTCAGTTTTATCGACAATATATTTAAACCTTTATTTGGGCCATCAAATTCAATTTTGCCAGCTCTTAGAGCACAACGATTTTGTTAAATTATTATGGTATTTGGACATTAATTTCTTCATTAGTGTATTAAATAATTGTATGCAATAATTCTAATTATTTAGTTTTTGAGTGAAAAGGTTGCTCAAACCATTGAAGGATTGAAAAAGATGGACAATTGTCATCAAAATTCGTTGTCCATGATCGTTTTTCTAGCTTTCCTCCTCTCTCTCCTCATCCCCTTTACTGAGTTATCCATAAGACTTCTTCTGCTTCATTGACCCATTACTAATATGAGTACGATCATCCAACTTTAGTTCTTTGCCCTATGCTTATATATATTGTTCTGTCTCTACAAGCAATATCATCTGTTCTATTCACTTCAGGAACCCAAGAAAAATGAACACTCGGCCCATCCAGCCTTGTCCACCATTCAATATGATCATACTGATCTGCTCCGGGCTTCATCTCCTCTTCTGCGCCAGTTCCACATAGCCCTCAATTACTTGATCTTTCAAAAATTTATCTACCTCCTCTTTAAATACCTCTAGTGATCAAGCTTCCACAACCCTCCAGGATAGAAAATTCCAGTGATTACCCACCATCTGTGAGAAGAAATTCCTACAAAGCTGAGTTTTAAATGATCGCCTCTTTATCTTGTAAGTACACCCTCTCATTCATGATGCTTCCACTAGCGGAGACATATCAACATTTTCCTGTTTCTGGAGAGGAAATTAGTCACTGGTTGGGTGTTGGATATGGTGGGAAGCTCCAGGGTGATCCTACTGCTGTAGGATAGTAGTACCTGTGATCCTCCTTGCTCTACAGAAAAAAGTTGCACTGAGAAAAGATTCAATGCTTTCTTTTATTGGAGTCCAAGTTGAGAGCTAATAGATCACGAGCAGGGTAGGATTTTGTAACAGGAGATAGATAGGTTGAATAGGTTCGATCGATCGTGGCAAAAACTTTGCAAATGGAGTTTAACATGGGGAAGTGTGAGGTCATGCACGATGTTCGGAAAAATCAAAAGGCAGACTATTAAAGGGAGAGAGAGACTGCAAATGAATGGATCTCGGTGTTCTTGTGCATGAAAGACAAGTTAGTGTGCAAGTGCAGCAAGTAACCAAGAAGGCAGATGGCATTTGGAAGGGGGGATTGAAATTTAAAAATAGAGAAGTATTGTCAAAATTGTACTGGGTGTTGGTGAAGCTGCATCTGGAGTGCTGTGCAGAGTTTTGATCCTCTTATTTAAGAAAGAATGTAGCAGCATTGGAGACAGTCCAGAAAAAAAATCACTGGGCTAATTCTGTGGATGAGAGATTTGTCCGTGCGTTTGTGTGTGCAAATGAGGAGAATTAAGAAAATCCTATATTTCACTTTGTTGACAACGAAACAGAAAAGGATTCTGTTGAAAAATTCTTATATATGGGGGTGGGGGGAACTGCTTCAAAGCAATTCTGTTTCTACTTCCATGCCATGATACTACTTGCTGTACTCCATAGCAACACAGACTGCAATGAGAAGCAGGCAATGCAATGATTAAAAATAGAGCCATTTTTTCCAACATGTATTACTTAAGCAGACAACTAACAGAGATAGAAGATTTTTTGGTGATGATTATTTTTGTTGTATTATTCCTTTAGACAATATTAGCAAAAAGGATGACCATAAGAGACCACAGGCAGACAGAGGTAGGGCTAGATGGGCGGGCAAGGTAGTGCAGCGATTAACGATTAAAGTAATGCTATTACAGCACCAGTGACCCGAATTCAATTCTGGCTGCTGTCTGTAAGGAGTTTGTACGTTCTTTCCATGTCTGTGTGAGTTTCCTCCCACATTCCAAAGACGTATGGGTTAGGAAGTTGTGGGCATGCTATGTTGGCGTGGCGACACTTGTGGGCTGCCCCCCAGAACACTCTACGCAAAAGATGCATTTCACTGTGTGTTTCGATGTACATGTAAATAATAAAGATATCTTATCTTATAAATGAGGATACAGGTGAAAGGTCTAACTCAGTGTGGGCATATGGAACAGGACATCTTTGAAAGAACTAAGAGTTTGCACCTACTGGATCTTGACAGTGCAGCCCATACACAAGGAGAATCTTTTTTTCCCCCAGATCATTTTACTATTTATTTTCAATATATGTATAGCTTTGCTTTAAATTCATGATGGATAGAGCATCACACAAATTCTATGCCCAACAACCTTTGCAGGCAGGTTACTGCTGAGCTTGGTATAGATCATGTCATTTTCGCCATGACAATGAGTCACTTTACCCCAAATAACAAGCGTTTTATTTGGTTTATCACCAGGAGAGCCAGTGCAGCAGGCACATCTCTTACACAGGTAAAATTTTGTGTCATCAAGCAATAAACACCCTCAGTCTTCAGCAGAGTAGTGTGCTGTCTTTGGTTTTTGTGTTTATAGCCAGTAAAATCAGGTATGCACCACAATCTTCCAGGTTTTGCAAAGTGTTCATGAGAACAGCTGGATCCACCTGTCTGAGAATCCAAGTATTCAGGATATTTCCATTGAAGGCTGTGAAAAGATTTAACAGTTTACAATAAAAAGGGTTTTGATAACACTGTTGTGATAAGAATATATCTTCTGGGCTGGGACAGAGGCCATCGATGTAAGATCATCAAAACGATGATGAAGAAAGAGGTTAGGAACTTTCCATGACCATGCAGGCTACCACAGGAACACAGCAGATTATCAGACACCACTAAAAGGCCAGGCTAACAATAGTTGCTAACTAGTGGCTAACTAATGCAGAGAGGCAACACCATGACAGGATTCTGCCAATGGCACTGAGCAACATCCCCTTTCATTGTTTATGGTGTAATCAGAACCCTGTCAATTAAATTCCCACCAATGACTCACAGCCAGCTGCCATTATCCTGCAGTGATAAACAGACTGGAACACAGTGTGATGCAAGGGAACATTTGTTGCATATCGTGCATTTCTGGTCTGAACGCTGCAGTATGTTAATTGCTGTGTGGAGTAACTAATAGAGTTCATTAACTCTGCAAAGAAACAATGCTTATTAATGGACACATTAGCTTTTGAAAGGTTTCCATTAATGCATGTTACTGCTTATATAGAAGACAAATTATTTTTAGCAAGAAAACTAAACACTTGTATTGCTTTAGTGCCCTTATATAGCTGGCTGTTTTAGTTTGTGTTATTAGGATCTTGGCAGTTTTATACATTTTTAGCTGTGGCCATTCAAAAGCTACTTAAGGTCCAGAACTAATAGAAAAAAGTTAAATATTGGTGACCTCCCATTAGTAAATTGAATTTGATTGTTATTAACAGTAAACAGAAAGTGTAGAAGGTACATGTGGATATATTTTGATATATAAGCTTATGCAAAAGGATCGACAGGAAAGACTATTTCCCCTAGGAACGATGTCAGTAATTAGGGAGCGTAAATTTGAGATAATTGCTTAGAGGATTAAAGGGAAAGTGGGGAATGTTTTTTTCACCGAATGATTGGTGAGGTTTGGAACATTTCCTGAAGGGATGCTGGAGGCAGATGCTCTTATCGCGTTTACAGAATGGCAGATTTGCAGAAATCAAAGACATCAGACCACATCTGTGGTGAAAATTAGCTTTTTTTTAAATAGCTGTCATTGTGAAAAGCCTTTTGTTTGTTCAGAAGAGTGGCTTGTGGCAAATTACATTTGTTCCAAAGCACATCGCCTTTCATGTTCAACAGCAAAATCCACATTTTCACGTTATCCTTCTCATCTAATTATAAATGACTCATTTGTTGAAGGTGCTCACACAGATTAATTAACCTCAATGTTTTCTCAGAAACACTGATCGCCCACGATGCCTAATTTAGCAGATGATAGTGAAACATTTCTGCAGCATCTCTGGAATCTTTTGGAAGTACAAAATATCAATATGTAGCCGAACGCAGCACGCAGCAGAAAAGAAAAAAAAATGCAGAGATGTGGAGACTAGAGCACACTTTTTACTGGCTCTAACAAAACGCACGCGCTTGCTAAAAGTAACCGAGAGCCTCTCCGGCGGATGTGACGTGAGGTCCCTGCCGGAAGGCCTGCCCCACGGTTAGTCTACATCGCGCTCCCGCTCATGCGCCCGCGGCCACCGATGGTGGTTTGAGTTCTGTGGGTCCGAGCTGCTACACCAACCTCCACAGAATTGCCCAGCGGGGGCGTGGGATCCCCAGTCTGTGTGTCCCTCTTGGGTGGCCTGCCCCGCCGGCACGGTGAGGGCACCTTCACGGGCTGCCCGATGTTCAAATGCGCCGGTTTGAGGCGGTCCACTGTGAAGGTCTCCTCGCGGCCACCCACCTCCACAACACACGTAGATCTGTTGTGTCGGATCACCTTGAAGGGTCCTTCATACGGTCTCTGCAGAGGTGACTTGTGCATGCCCCTGTGAATGAAAACGTATTCACAGTCCCTGAGATCCCTAGGAACAAAAGACGGTGTAGTGTCACGTCTGGAGGTCAGAACTAGTGCCAGGCTCCCCACCTTGTCCCGCAGTTTCATCAGCACTTCTGCCGGCATCCCTGCTAGACCTTGGGCCTCCGGCAGGAACTCGCCCGGGACCGTCGGGGGGGTTCCCTAAACCAGCTCCGCCGAGGAGGTGCCCAGGTCCTCCTTGGGGGCCGTGCGGATGCCCAGTAGAACCCAGGGGAGCTCATCTGTCCAGTTGGGCCCTCTGAGGCGCGACATCAGGGCTGACTTGAGGTGCCTGTGGAAACGCTCGACCAAACTGTTGGCCTGTGGGTGGTACGCCGTGGTGTGGTGTAGCCGGGTGCCCAGGAGCTGTGCCAGTGCTGTCCACAACCCTGACGTGAACTGTGCCCCTCCGTCGGAGGTGATGTCTGCTGGAAGTCCGAACCCGGCGATCCAGTTTGCGATGAGCGTCCTGGCGCAGGACTCCGTGGACGTGTCCGCTAGCAGCCCAGTTTCCGGCCATCTGGTGAACCTGTCGACCATGGTGAAGATATACCTGGCACCCCGGGAAACAGGCAGGGGGCCGATGATGTCCACGTGGATGTGCTGAAACCTGCCGAGCGTCGGTTGTAACTGTTGGAGTGAAGCCTTCACATGTCGCTGGACTTTGGCGGTCTGGCAGTGTACGCAGGTCCTGGCCCAGTGTCCGAACTGCTTGTGCAGACTGTGCCAGACGAATTTGTCTGATACCAATTTGATGGACGCCCAGATGGACGGGTGGGCCAGGCCGTGTAGCATGTCGAACACCCGCCGCCTCCATGCTGCTGGTACCACAGGCCGAGGTCTGCCTGTCGACGTGTCACACAGGAGCCTAACCGCCGTACCAACTGGAGTCCCGAAATGGTGGTGTGATAGGCCGGGATCTCGGTGTCTGCTTGTTGTGCCTGTGCCAGCGCCGTGTAGTCGACCCCTCGGGCTGAGGTGGTCACTGAGTGGATGTGGGGACGAGACAGCGGGTCGGCGACCACATTGTTCTTCCCCGCGATGTGGCGGATGTCGGTGGTGAACTCCGAGATAAACAAGAGGTGCCTCTGCTGCCGGGCCAACCATGGGTCCGATACCTTTGCGAGGGCGAAGGTGAGGGGCTTGTGGTCCATATACGCGGTGATATCCCTTCCTTCAAGGAAATGCCAGAAGTGCCGGATGGCTAAGTAGAGCGCTAGCAACTCCCTGTCGAAAGCGCTGTACTTCACCTCCGGCGGTCGCAGATGTCGGCTGAAAAAGGCAAGCAGTCGCCACCGGCCCTCGACGAGCTGCTCCAGGACTCCGCCGACAACCGTGTTGGAAGCGTCGACTGTGAGCGCCGTGGGTACATCGACTCTCGGGTGTACTGGGAGGGCCGCCTTTGCCAACACCTCTTTGGTCTGCTCGAAGTCTTCCGTGGACTCCGCGTCCCATTCCACCTCCTTGGCCTTGCCGGCCATTAGACCGAACAAGGGTCTCATGATGCGCGCTGCCGCCGGCATGAACCGGTGGTAGAAATTCACCATCCCACGAACTCTTGCAGGCCCTTGACCGTGCTGGGTTTGGGAAACTGGTAGATGGCCTGGACCTTGTCCGACAGAGGGGTGGCTCCACGCTGATTGACCCTGTGGCCCAAGAAGTCGATTTCAGTCAGTCCGAACTGGCACTTCGCCGGGTTGATTGCCAGTCCGTGGTTGCTCAGGCACTGGCAGAGCTGGCGCAAATGTGCCATGTGCTCTTTGCGTGACTTGCTGGACACAAGGATGTCGTCTAAGTAGATGAAGACAAAATCCAGGCCTCGCCCAACCAAGTCCATTAGCCTCTGGAAAGTCTGAGCAGCGTTCTTGAGGCCGAAGGGCATCCTTAGGAATTCCAACAGCCCGAAAGGGGTGATGAGGGCTGTCTTGGGCACATTGTTAGGGTGCACAGGGATCTGATGATAACCCCGGAGCAGGTCATATTTTGAAAAGATGGTCACCCCGTGGAGGTTGGCTGTGAAGTCCTGGATGTGAGGCACCAGGTATCTGTTGGCGATTGTGGCGTCGTTGAGTCTCCTGTAGTCCCCGCAGGGCCTCCAACCTCCTGCGGACTTGGGCACCATGTGCAGCGGCGATGCCCAAGGGCTGTCCGAGCGGCGGATGATCCCCATCTCCTCCATTTTCTGGAACTCCTCCTTGGCGAGGCGGAGCTTGTCGGGTGGAAGCCTTTAGGCCTGGGTGTGCAGCGGTGGTCCTTGTGTGGGAATGTGGTGCTGTACGCCGTGCTTAGGACCGGTAGTGGAGAACTGTGGGGTGATGATGGAGGGGAAATCGCCAGCACCCTGGTGAACTCGTCACCTGAGAGTGTGATGGAGTCAAGGTGGAGGGCCGGGAACTGGGCTTCCCCAAGCTGGAAGGTTTGGAAAGTCTCAGCGTGGACCAAACGCTGGCCTTTCAGGTCGACCAGAAGACGGTTGGCCCATAGGAAATCCGCCCCTAATAATGGCCACGACACCGCTGCTACCGTGAAGGTCCAGGTAAAACAGCTGGGGCCGAAACGCAGCGGGATGGTACGTGAGCCGTATGTCCGGATAGTGGTGCCATTCGCAGTGGTGAGGTCGGGGCCTGGGGCCATGGTACGGGTGTCCACGTTTGAGGGGGGGAAGGATGCTGATCTTGGCGCCGGTGTCCACCAGGAAACGTTGCCCGGAGTGTCGGTCCCAGAGGAACAGGAGGCTGTCACGATGGCCAGCCGTCGAAGCCACTAGCGACGGCCGGCCCCGGCGTTTCCCGGAAAGGCACACGGTGGACGGTAGTGGCGCGCGTTTGACCCCCACCTCTGATGGTAAAAACACCATTGGTCCGAACCCTCATCCTTGCCCCCCGTGGGTCTCGGCGGTTTCGGTTGTGGGGTCTTGACCTTAAGCTGCCCGGTCATGGTCAGGCAGATGGAAGCCGCTCCCTGCTGCTTACTCTGCCACAAAATGTCCGCCCTGGCTGCGAGGCTACGCGGGTCACTGAAATCTTCACCCGCGAGGAGGCGGCGAATGTCCTCTGGCAGTTGCTCAAGGAACAGCTGCTCGAATAGGAGGCAGGGCTTATGGCCATCCATGAGTGCCAGCATGTTGTCCATCAGCTCGGATGGCTTGCGGTCGCCCAGGCCGTACATGCGCAGAAGCCGCTCGGCTCGTTCGCAGCGGGAGAGTCCGAAAGTGCGGAGGAGGAGTGCCTTGGTCTTAATGTATCTGTCCTCCGTAGGTGGACGGTGCAGGAAGTCGATGATCCAGACTGCCATGTCCTGGTCGAGCGTGCTGACCACGTAGTAATACCGTGTGGCATCGGCTGTAATGCCTCGGATACTGAACTGGGCCCCAGCCTGCTCAAACCAAACGTGGAGCTGAGCGGCCCAGAAAGTCAGGAGCTTGAGCGAGACTGCGTTGTGCGAGTTGTTGGGATTCATGTCGCAGGTTCCAGATGCTGTCTGGGAGCGTCGGGGTCACCAAATGTAGCCGAACGCAGCGTGCGGCAGAGAAGTAAAAAAGAACGCAGAGATGTGGAGACTAGAGCTCTCTTTTTACTGACTCTAACAAAACGTGCGCACTCGCTAAAAGTAACTGAGAGCCTCTCCAGCGGACGTGACGTGAGGTCCCTGCCGGAAGGCCCGCCCCACGGTTTGTCTACGTCACGCTCCAGCGCATGTGCCTGCGGCTGCCGATGGCTGTTCGAGTTCTGCGGGTCCGGGCCACTACAAATAATGATTTCTTGATACTGGCAGCATTGTTCTCTATGGTTAAAAACTATCCAACTTGAAAAATGTAACCATGGTAATCTTCCATTAATCCCCATTAGAAAATCCCAGTATTACCTTAATTATTGGTTTTGTGATATTTTGTGACATCCAGAAATTTATAGATGCAGGTATAATGTTATAAATTCATAAGACAAAATCAAATAATAACTAATATTGAAGCAGCTTTAGTATTTAGCAAGCATATTGAATAGTAGTGTCAGAAGGCATTAATGGATAGCTTCTGAAAACGGGCACATGAATTGCAATGTGTGATTATCTCACACCAGTTGCTTCCAATGCAAGCATTGCACCAATCTCGTACTGCTTACTTCTTAAAATAATCTTAGAGCACAGTCAGCACAAGTTGGGTTGCTCACTGGCTGTGGGGGTGGGGGAGGGGACGGGGAGCTCAATTTTGTGTGTGGCTACCACTTCCATGACTTGAATCTCTCAAGTGGCTGCAGTAGAGGATGGCAGATCCTTCACAACTCCTTCCCACCCAAGAGTCATTCAAGAAGGCACAGGGTTTTTGACTCTGCCTTTGAAGTCTGGCTGAAGGATCTGGGGAGATCTTTCTGTACCTGCCATGGGCTGGGAGACCCTCCAGCCACTCATTCACAAGGCAGTAGGAGGAGATTCCACAAGGATTCCTGGCCAAGGGGCAATCTTTGCTGCAGATACTGCTCAGTGTATAGTGCATCCCATCACTCACCTCCCAACAATCTCATCATTTGTGGGCTTTGCTGCACTCCCACACATTTACCACTGGTGTAGGTTTCACACAGACGTTGTGCAAACACAGCTAGCTATTCAACCATGGATGACACAGCATTCAGACGTAGGCATGGCACTTACGTACTACCCCACAAGATGGCACATGTCCAGAAGCAGGTGACCAGCCACGGCACCGGCCTTTCTACCAGATGAGTGCCCACCATGTTCTCCACAGCCAGGGCCAAGGCTGAAACCATTTCCACCTGATTCTCCTCCTCATATCCCACTTCCCTCTCTTCCAACAGTTGTGATTTTTCAGCCGCAAGTGACAGCCACCACTTGCTACCCTCATCCTCCAGCCTCAGTACAAGGCAGCGTCTAATGGGCAGCATTCAGTGCTCTGTTCAGGTCAAGCAGAAGCCACCCAATGCTTGGGCTCTGCAGGAGAGCTTGGACTTCTGCCTTCTGCAGAACTCATCTCCTCTGGGGACCTGTCACCTGATTTACCATTTCCACTGCCTTGGCAGGGGACCACTGCTTCCTATAGTTCACTATCTACATATTCAGCGTGTCCTCTACCGTAACAGGCACAAATCACGTCCCATCTTCTCCTGCAAGAATGGTGTAAGTCTGCGAGTGAATGTCTCACAATTGTCTGCTGATGTGCCAACCATGCTTGAATAGCTGGCAAGATGCGGTAGGAGACACAAGAGACCGCAGATGCTGGAATCTGGAGCAACAAACAAGCTGCTGGAGGAACTCAATGGGTTGAGCAACATCTGTGGGAGGAAAGGCATTGTTGACATTTTGGTTTGAAACTCTACATCAGGACTGAGAATGGAGAGGGGAGATGACCATTATGTGGTCAGGTTGAGGCCTGGCTGTGAAGAGCAGTAATAACTGTTTGAGGGTGTTGTGCTGTGTGTGAAAATTAGGCAGAAGTTGTGATTGATGCAAATTATGGTTATTCAGGTGAGAGGAATATAACACATTGAGCAGTGTGTGTGGCAATTCGCTGAGCTTGACTACGTGTGGGTGGGTCAAACTTCTTGCATACCAGCCCCATAGACAGTGCTGAACTATGAGAGAGGTGCCTCACTCCTGCTATTGACCTCAGTGGGAACATCTTTCCATGACCACTTAACTATCAGTGACACTATAGATAGAGGACCTTTATTTTTCTGTCCACCCGATTGAATAAGATCTCCAGAACTGTATCTGAAAAAATGAGACTGCCTTCTCTTATACATGGTCTGCCATAAGATATAGCAGCAGAATTAGGCCACTTGGCCCTTCGAGTCTGCTCCACCATTCGATCGTGTCTGATTTATTTTTCCCTCTCAATCCCATTCTCTTGCCTTCTCCCCGTAACCTTTGACGCCCTTGCTAATCAAGAACCTATCAACCTCCACTTTAAATATACCCAATGACTTGGCCTCCACAGCCATCTGTAGCATTGAATTCCACAGAACCACCACCCTCTGTCTGAAGAAATTCCTCCTCATCTCTGTTCTAAAGGGACGTCCTTCTATTCTGAGGCTGTGTCCTCTGGTCCTTGACTCTTCCACTGCTGGAAACAGTCTCCATGTCCACTCTACCCAGGCCTTTCAATATTCGGTAGGTTTCAATGAGATCCCCCCGTCAACCTTCTAAACTCCTGCAAGTACAGGCCCAGCGCCATCAAATGCTCCTCAAGCTTTAACCCTTTCATTCCCTGGATCATTCTTGTAAACCTCCTCTGGGCCCTCTCCAACGCCAGCACATCCTTCCTGAAGATATGGGGCTCAAAACTGCACACAATACTTCAGATGTGGTCTGCCCTGCCTCCTCCTATGCTTCAAATCCTGTGGAATGACTTTCATCATCAGTTCCAGATGAAAAGATGCAATGTGATAGTTTCAGTCCACATCAGCTTCTGCTTGTGCTAGATTGTCACAAAAGTTAGCCTTCTGGGTATGATTTAAGGCAATAAAGACTGAAGTTGGTGCAAATTCATCACAAATTGGTCAAAGCATACATTTTCTGTCACGCAGCACTGGTCAAACAGGCACAGATTAATCACACTTAGTTACGCCAGCTTTATCCAGTTTCTGCCTCAAGGTACCTTGGTGAGCTCAGGATGTGGCATTGACAGGGTGTTGTTCAGGCCGACTGAAGCCACAAACAATAATGGAAAGCAGATCCAAGGACTCAAACAGTCATCCCAAGTGAAGCAGTGATTCAGTTGCACTTTTTCCAATCTAGTCTATTGTATTCAGTGTTCACAATGTGGCCTCCTTTACGCTGGAGAAACCAAAAGCAAGTTTGGGTGATTGTTTTGCAGAGCACCTGCACTCGGTCTGCAGGAGTGAACCTGAGCTTCCCGTTGCCTGCTATTTTAGTTCACCATCCCACTCTCACTTGTCTGTGGCCTTCTGCACTGTTCCAACGAGGCCCAGGATAAGCTCAAGGAACAACACCTCATTTTTCGTCTGGGCATGCTGCAGCCTGCAGGACTCAATATTGAATTCTCCAGCTTCAGATAACTTGTTCTTTACTGTTTGTATCAGCACTGGCTATCTGTGCTTGCCATTTCTCTCTCCCTCTTTTTTCTTTCATTTATATATTTTGGCCTGTTCAGCACATATCAGAAGACTAGACTATATAGCATCATCCCTGCTTAACAACATTAGCAAGACATTACACAGACAAAGGAGTTTATGTGACCATTCGAGAGCTGCCCACCATTTCACCCTGTTATAGACATTCCTGTTGCTCCACCCATTACCTGCTTCCCCCCCCCCACCTTCTTTGTTATTTTGACTAACTTGTTTTCTCTCTTTCTCAGTCCTGATGAAGGGTCTTCAACCCAAAATATTAACTAGTTTCTCTTTCTAAAGATGCTGCTTGACTGGCTAAGTTCTAGCATTTCTGCTTTGTCGTTGACAATAACCTCAGTTAAGCATTTAAGATGCCACAACATTATTATGGTGTTCAGAGGCAGTTCTACAACCAACTGCAGTGAGAAAGATTTTGCTTCTGTGACACCTTACAGATATTTTTGGGATTTTGTAACCGGATGAAACGTACTGGAGGAGAGTGTCTCATGACATGTACTGTGAGTGGGATTTCTTTCTTCACCCTTCAGAATCTAACACTGAGATAGTGAACAAATTGTTGGAAAAGATTCCAAGGAATAGTATGAAATCTTCATTTAGAAAGATATGGTTTATTCAAGAACAGACAGCATGGATTTGTTAAGACAGGATTGAACATACCTAAATTGATTGAATTTTTTGAGGTTACAGGGAGATTGATGAGGGTAAAACATTTGGTACAGCCTATTTGGATCTTTGCAATGCATTTGACAATGCCCCACTTGGCACACTGATTGATAAGTACCTAGGGGATCCAAGGGAAGGTGGCAAGCTGAACTAAAGGTGGTTATGTGGCTGAGAGTAAGGGGTAATTGGAAGGTTCTACAAGGTGAGGTTCTATGGGACTTTGCACTAGGTTTCTTGCTTGTCTTGGTAGATTTTATTGACTTGGGCTTGAATGTAGAAGTTAATTTGCAGATGTTTAAAATAAATGATAACATTTTCAACTGCAGGATGATATCAATAAGCAAAAATATTGGCAAATGCAAATTTAATGCAGCCTGGAGATAAGTGAAATAATACATTTGACTAAGGCAGCAAGGTGAATAAATACAATAAGAAGTGGATAAGAAGAGGGAGACCTTGGGATGCACATCTACTGATCCCTGAAAATAGCAGAACATGCGGGAAAAAAATGCATAATAGATGCTTGCCTTTGCAGGCTGACATATGTGGTTTAAGAGCAAGGAGATCATGCTGGGACTCTACAAACTAATGTCTACAGATTTGGGCCCTACATTACTGGATTGTTGTCAGAAGACCAGTGATGAGGAGGAGATTTACGGGGATGTTTTCAGGACTGGCAAATGCTGTTTCTGAGGATAGATTGACTCAGCTAGAGTTGTTGGTTTTGTGAAAGGCCTAAAAATATTAATAGAAAATCTACTTCCCTTAGCAAAGAGATTAGTAAAAGGGACTGGAGGAGGCTTGAAGATAAGAAAAAATGAACTAAGGTGTTCGGGTCTGGAACTCACTGCCTGAAAGGGAGTTGGAATCAGAAACACTCATCACATTTAAACAAAGATATCCAGAAGAACATTTGAAGTGCCGTGACCCACAATGCCAAGGATCAAGAAGTGGGAAATGGGATGAGTCTAAATCGTCTGACTTTGGCCATTTTGTGGTCCCAATGGGAACAAATAACCTCTTTCTTTCTATAAATTTCACCAGTTCAGCTGCTGTTCTTTTAAATTTCTGGAAGTGAAAGCTAACAGTTCTTTAGGGACCGTGATATTAGCCCATCTCGGTACTGGAATGTAAGAGTGGAAAAAGAAACTGGACAAGTAATGAAGGAAAATAGGGTGAATTATAGTCAAGTTAGAAATGGAAAGGGAAATTAAAGAAAGGGAAGAAAGACTGGAATAAGAGGAATCGTAGAAAGAGACTGAAAGAAAAATGAGATTTTTATAATTAAAATTTCTAAAATACCCAGGGACAATTTATAATCCGCAGAAGAGAGACTCCAGAATATAAATTATACCCTTTCTGGGATCTCAAGTTTGAAAGCAGGTTAAAACCATCAATCACTCTATTCAAAGATCTTTATGCTGTGAAATTGCCCTTCTCATTTTCTGTGGCAAGTTAAATTCTTGGTCTTTGTGGAAGTATAACTATTTCTTGATTCCCTTAAGAAAATTCACAGTGCACTCCTGATTTTGCAGAGCTAATGGTGGAAATTGTCCAGTAATTTGTGACAATTTGCAATTCATGCTTTATCACTTCCTTACCACAAATTGATGAGGTTTTTGTGCACTAATGACAACAGGCATGGAGCTCAATATTTTATCTTCCCAGAAAAATCTGGGTCAAAATGTTGGGTTGCAGCTGAAACGGTTCACGCTCCTGTCAAAAACCTGATTACACATACTCATTCAGCACAGTGTGTTCTTGTACCCTTGAAAATTGTTAACTAGTTTCTTGATTGCAGAGATGGGAACTGTTGAGAGGGCCATATAGCTTTCTCTTGTCATAGTAACAGCTTAATTCTCTCCTGCTCTAGCTCTGTACCAGATGAGAATCCTTCTTAGATTCTGTGGCTCTTTTAATTAGCAGACAGGCAGAAATTGATTTGCTTTCGGAATCCCACAACCTGTAAATTAAAGTGCAGTGTCTCAGTGTAATGAAAGAGAGAAGGGACAATACCTGGAGATTAATGGCCTGCATGCTCAAATTGAAAGGGGAATTTTAACTCCCTTGCCCTGGCAAAAACTGAGTAAAAATCCAATCAATAAACACACAGCTCACTCTCCATACTTGCCGATTCCTTGGATGGCCTGAATCAGGCGCAAGCCTCATAATAATATTCAAACTATGGTCCTATTATTTTGCTGTGACACGGGTTCCATTGTAACTGTTCACTGAGTGGGCACCCTCTTCCGATGCCAGGCTCAGTGATACCCTGTAAGGTCCATGGACACTCAGAATAAAACATACCTTTGTGAAATCTGAGAGTGCAAGAATGCCCCATGATGTGCAACAAAGGAAATCTGCGTGAATCCGCCTCAGGCTCCCAATGTTTCACACTCGCAAAGCATTCCAAAACCGGAGAAGGAATGGGAGAAGTGCTGGGGGAGGGGGAAATGTTTTGTCATGATTATTTAGGTATGCTTTACGGGCCACCTGTTAGTTTCTGATTCATCTTTCAGGATCCAGGTGTTGCTGGCAAGATGAACATTTATCCATAATAAATTAACAAAGTATTAGGCTTTATTTATAGGAAGATTTAATACAAAACAAAACATTCTCTTTGTGCTGGACCCTTTGTTAGATGATATAGAACATACCGTGTGTAATAATGGTTCTTTCATATGTTGGATGACATTCAAGCTCTAGAAGTTTTAATTAATTTTTAAAATTTTTAATTTTATTTACAGTGTGATAACAGGACCTTCCGGTCCAACGAGTCCGTGCCGCCCATTTTAAACCCAAATTAACCTACCCGTACGTCTTTGCGATGTGGGAGGAAGGCAGAGCACCTGGAGGAAACCCACGCAGAAACGGGAGAATGTACAAACTCCTTACAGACAGCGACGGGAATCGAACCCCGATCGCTGGCGCTGTAATAGCGTCACGCTAACCGCTACGCTACCGTTCAGGGCAGCACTGCAAGACTGATATCCAATATAAACAATCATATTTACTCTGTTGGGCTTAAAAAGTAGAGTCTATTCACTTCAGTTTTTGTAACAAAAAATGAGAGAAAGATACGAGATAAATTTAGTTCTTCCTGTTATCGGACAGAGCATTTAAGTGGAGGGGGGGTGCTCCTGGGGTGATAGGAGGAAGGGTGGGGACAATTGAAGGTGAACTGATGAAGTAAAGTGAGGAAATGATGAAGCAGGAATGACAATTCATGTAATGTGAAGGACTTCCTAGACCATTTTGGAAAGAGCTCAGGGAACGTCTGTCTGAATTTGCCCGCAGATCTTGATGTGCATTTCGTTGACTGTTCTGAATGGAAATTGCATCTCCCACCAGTGATCACCAATTCAAGTTTAATGGCATAGTCAGTGGTGACACTTAAGTAGCTTTTGGTTCTGTTACATAGTGCAGTTGCCAGATGATAATTTGAACTGTTCAAGCAACTATTTAAGGTTCACCATTGGGTGATTAAAACAGATCAAAATAAAGCTTTCACTCTAAAGATATTATTTTGTTAGCCTGAGAAAACTTGGTTGTAATATTACTTTAGAAAGATAGTTTATTGAATGTTCATCACCAGCATCACCCCCATCAGCTACACATGGAGAGGCTGTTGACACATAAGCCATCAATTATGGATGGATGGATGGATGGAAAATGACTATGTGAAAAGACAGCATTCTAACACCATGAACAAGTCATGATCAAAGTAAGATGTTCAGGCACGTATACTGTTTGAAACCAAGATTTCAGGAGTAAAAGAAAATTATATACTTCAGCAGCATCTAAACTTAACAGCTAAATATAAAATGACTAACTCCAGACCCCAGGGGGAATGGTCCTTCTCTGCACTGGGAAGCCTTGCCTAAGTGGCTACAGCAACAGAAAGTCAGGTGTGAGATGTGCAAGAGCATTCAAGCATTTGCTGTAGATTGTGCCCGGCACTTACAAACTTCAGCAAAGCTTTCACCAAAGGTGGAAGTTAAAGTCTGAGGAAAATCAGGGCCTGCGTTGCTGTAAAACCTCTCATGCATTTTCACAAGGCAAGATTGTCACCCTGCATGGGGCGGTTATGAATGGATGTGGACAGAAATGGCTTCAAAAATCAAGAATTGCAAGTTGCAGTTGAATATTTTATCTACAGTCACCAGAAAGATGAAAGATATCACTGCTCCAATTTTGTCCCAGTTTTCAGAGGGAATGGAGTCGTAGTGAGATTAAAACAACGAAAACAATTTTCTCGCCTGACATCTAAGTTTACGTGTTTACTCCTTGATTTATATGGCCTAAGTACCTGCTGAAAATGGGTCGGAGTCTAAGTGGTCCTTGTGGAGTCATGGGATGTATTTATGGCCCCATTGTCCTATTAGTGTAATGTACCATAGTGGCTACAGAATGCCCCATTCTGTAGGTTTGGAGACTGCCAGAACAAGTATCTCTTCACGGGAACCTGCAAGGAGAACCTTCAAGCACATTGCCTCACACTGTTTAGGCATCAGTATATTAATAATTGTTATCAGTGCTCCTCAATATTCTTTTTGTTAAATATTAATTTTCATGATCTGGGTATCTCCAGCTAGGCCAGCATTTATTTCTTATTCAATCATTCCCTATTTATTCTTCATTGCAATCTTTCCCTGATTGGTCCACACCAGTAAACCATTTATCTTTCTTTTCAAGTCCATTCCTTATGGGTCATCTTCTGAAATTCCTCCCCAACTAAAACTAAAATCAATAAGCCTACCAGTTCTTTGCAAATGAAATTTGACCATCAAGATTCTGCACCAAGATGGAAACCAATTCCAATATCTCCTTGTAACATGATTTATTTACAATGGATGGAAAGACAGACAGTCTTAAGGGACAGCAAGGCCTAGTCCTGTTCTAGTGAAGTCAAGGCCTACTGACAGGGCACAGAGGACTGGATTTTAGTAACCAGCTGGAGAGGTCTGCCTGAACTGTTATTGATGAGCCCCAGTGTAATTATTCTGATTACATTTAATGTGCTTCATCTGTACAGTTCATTCAGAAAATAAGATTTTCCCTGTACAGCCATTATCATCATTCTTTATTATATGTCACGGTATCATTATATCTTGGATTATGTTCCTAACTTAACTCATGGTTCTGCGATGTATTGATTTTTAATTCATTTTCAAAGGAATCCACAGTTTCATGTTTTAAATCTTCTTTCTTAGCAACTTAAATAAAACAAGACAATGCCAGGCCATCCAGATACAGGGACCTTGGTTCATAATTCACATTTGTCCAACTGGGATTTTCCCTGTTTTGTCCAAACTTCAAACACCAAGTCACAGCCTAGGGACATCTTGTTTTTACATGAAGTAGGTTTATCAATGAGTTTTTCTGTTTCCTTGGGAAATTCCTCTGTAAATGTTATTGAAAGGCTCAAGAAAAATTCATACCAGTTGAGTGTGTGGAAATTTATTTGTGGCCTCTTGAAGGTTGCTGGAATGAGTTAATCAATCCTGGGTTTGATTAGTAGGATCTCTGCCATTCCTTAGAGGGGGACTGCTGTGACTTGGAGAAGGATATTTGTATTAGTGCCACTGTTGCACTATGGCAAGTGCCAGTGGCCTTTCCTGGATATGTAAATGACTCCAACTCCAGAATATCAGAAGGTATTTACAGCTTTCTGAAGCTAATGGAGGGGAAATGCCAAATTTTCTAACTTGACTTCCTTGCAGGTTATCCTCATGGGAAAGCATGTCAGAATGATTATTAACTGCTTTATTTCTTAATTGCCTGCTCAATGTGTTCTTGTCTATGTTGAAGGAATAGGACAAGATGAAGAGTGGAGCAGTAGGAAACAGAAGTCCTTGACTGTGAGTGGCACAGGAGAAGAGTCACAAAGTGGTGCCACAATACAGGGAGGGTGTCAGGAGCAGGCAGTTTACCAGTGAAAATCAAGAACATCAAATGCATTCAAATTATTTTCTTAATCAGTAGGCTTGTTTATGCTGGATCTACCTCCCTGCCTGAAATCACTGCATTGTGATGCCCACACTCCAGCACTTAACCTGGGCTGGATGCAATGAGTCTCTTCCACTAACTCTTGACATCCTTGAGTTTAGTCGTGTGGTCCAATAGCAACTTGGCCACAGATAACATAATGTGGAGATCCTGCCTTCAACAGGCTTTAACAGCCACCAAGCTTGTAAGTCATTTTAATTGGTTCTGACATTTAGAGACATTTAGTTATTCACTTCAAAATGTTAGTTAACAGAAATAATTAAAAATATTAAAGTGAAAAAAAAACACAATTAAAACATTCCCTAACTTCCTCTGCCAATTTTGTCAGGTCTAATTGGATCTGAGTGATAATTCCTCAGTGTAATGCTTGGGAATCCCAGCAAAATTGGCCCCTCCTTTGGGCACAATAACAGGTTCCATCTCCCCCCACTCCCCAAATCTGTCAGTAAGTCCTGGTCTCAGAGCATCTGAGCTCAACTTCATTGTGAATGGCACAACAACACCAGTTCTGTTCTTAGCCACAAACTACAGTTAGGTACTCTGTGCTGAGTACTGAGTTACTTTAAATTTAATATTCTGAAATCAGACAGAGCTTATAAATGACATTGCATTAAAGGAGCCTCTGGGGAAAAATGATCCTAATATTACTTGATTAAGTACAAAACCAGGATCATAAATGTGCACAAAGCATTCAAAAGAGGAATATGGGATGCGTTAGCTGAGGTAGATGGGAAAAGTAGATTTTTACAAAAGATAACCAAAGAACAAGGAGGTTACATTAAATCTTGACTTGCCACAAGAAAACAAAACATTGTCTCCAATCTGTGGACTGTAGGAGAGGAAGGATGTGGAGGTCCTGGAGGTGAAGAAAAGACTTAGTAGAATGGTCTTGGGGATGAAGCCTACAGCTGGAAAATTGACACAAAATTCTGAGATTGCTTTCCTTTGAGCTGCAAAGGATGGGAGATGATTTGGTCAAAGTGTTTAAGATCATAATGTGTTTAGCCAAAGTGAAGACCAGGAAACTGCTTCAAGAGTGCAAGAATCAAGAATGAAAGGGCAACAATTTATGGTTATTGATGGAGGAACCAGGATCAGGAGAGAAAAAAAAACACCCTCACACAGCAAGTAGGCATAATCTGGAATTCATAGCTGAGGGACGATGGAAGATTTAATTATAGCTTTCAAAAATTAATTGAGGAAGAAGAATTTGCATACTAAGAGCTGGGATATGGGATTTACTGGATTATGCTTGCAGAGAGCTGACACAGGCTTACTGGGTCAAATGTCCTTCTTCAGTGTTGCAATAATTTAATGATAATACAATCTGATCTGGTGGTAGGTTGTAAAACTCACAACAAATATGCATTGATGCAATAAATATGCAATAATAGATCATTCTGGATTAAATGAAAAGACATAATATGATAAAAAATGTGGTAAACCTGAGATTTGAGGGGATTATAGGGGATTAAAGGACATTGAACATGAGATTTAATTTACAAAGACAAAGAATAAAGGCCCAGAATTTGAATTTACTGGTCAGTAGTGGGAAGTTTCCACAATTTCATCATCCCTTTACAGACTTTCTAATAAGAGCAGCAAACCACTGAGTATAACTTCAAATAGACTTTGAACACGGATGTTCTTAAACTTGCTGTAATTATGTGGGGCGGGTGGGGGGAGCATGGGGAAGCATGTCACTGTACAACACCTGGCCATGGAACCAGCTCGTAAAAATCAAATTATAAAATCTTTGTGGCATGCAAATTAGGAGATATTAGGGAAAATGAACAGAGATCCCATGAAGGCAGATGCAGAAGAAATTAAAATGGGCAACAAGGAAAGAGTTGGTACATTACACCATTCTGTCTTTCCTGTAAAAGACATGAAAAATGTTCTGGAACAAATGAAGAATGTGCAAGGTACTGGTGGCAAGAAGGACCAATTGTACTAATATCAGCAATTAAATAATACTACAAAAGTCAAAGGGACAGAAAGCTGATGAGTCCTTTGGACCCGATGGTGACGTCCTAGGATTTTACAAGTGATGGCTATAAAGATTGTGGACACACTGGGTTTCATGGTGTACAATTCTTTGGATTTCTGCATGGACTCTGCTGATTGGAAGGTCCAACATTCAATAAACAAAAGAAAGAAATGGTGAACCTCAGATTTGGAAGGATTATAGACTACAGATCAAACAATTTGACATTAGAAGCAGCAACAATCCTGGAATCAGATCCTGACTGGTTACATCGTGGTCTGGTACGGCAATTCAAATGCACAGGAACACAAGAAGCTGCAGAGAGTAGTGGACTCTGCCCAATACATCACAGGCACATCCTTCCCCACCATCAGTAGTATCTACAGGAGGCACTGCCTCAAGGCGACAGCATCCATTATCAAAGATCCCCACCATCCGGGCCATGCCACCTTTTCGCAGCTACCATCGGGCAGGAGGTACAGAAGCCTGAAGTCCCACAACATCAGGTTCAAGAACAGTTACTTCCCTTCAACCATTTGGTTCTTGAACCACCGGCAAAACCCTAATCACCACTACAGTTTAGCAACACTGACCTCTCTGATCACTTGACATTAAAATGGACTTCCTTTTTTTTTGTTCTAATTGTTTTTTTCTTGTAAAAATTGTGTATAATTTATGTTTAATATATGTTTTTCTTGTGAAGGCTCTCATATGATGCTACGTACCTGTGATGCTGCTGCAAGTAAGTTTTTCATTGCACCTGTGCATATATGTACTTGTGTATATGACAATAAACTTGACTTTGACCAGATTCGGTGCAGGGTATTCTTTTTGGATGAAACTATTGCAAATCAAATGGGTATCAAAGGAAATAACTGGCAGCTTGAGTCATAGGTTACACAAAGGAGGCCGAGGGGTGATGTTACAGAGATATACAAAATCACGAAGGGCATTGATAAGGTGAATGTTCAGTCTTTTACCCAGGATAGGAGAATCTAAAATTAGAGGGCATTGTTTTAAGGTGAGGGGGGAAATGATTTAAAGGGGACCAAGGGGCAACTTTTTTTCCCATAGAGATGGTGGTGGTTATGTGGAACGAGCTACCAAAAGCAGCAATAGATGCAGGTACAATTACAATGTTTTAAAGAAATTTTGGCAGGTACATGGATAGGAAAGGTTTAGAGAGATATAGGCCAAAGACAGGCAAATGGAACTAGCTCAGGTAGGCAACTTGTTTGGCATAACAAGTTGGGCTGAATGCGCTGTTTACCATGCTACATGACTTTGTGACTCTAAAGAAAGATGATTATGGTTGTGGGAGGTTCATCACCCCAGCCCCGACCATTTGTAGGAGTTCGTCAAGGTAGTGTCTTAGAGCCAACCATTTATAATAGCTTAATCAGCGACAGTTTTTCCATCAATTCCATTCACAATTTGTCAGCAAATGAAGCAAGCCCATACCTACATGCTGCCAGACCTAGATAACATTCATGCATGAGCTGATAAGTGACAAGTAACATTTGCTCCACAAAAATGTCAGGCAACCACCATATCCAACAAGAGGGAGTCTAACCACCTACCCTTTGACATTCAATGACATTACTATTGCAGAGTCTCATCATTGACTGGGAACTCAACTGGATCAGTCACTGAAATACCCTGGTTGCAAGAACAGGTCAGAGGCTGGGTATCCTGCAGCAAGTACCTCACTTCATGATGCCCCCCCAAGGCCGTTCCACCATCGAAATGACAAGACAGGTGTGTGGCACTTTTTTTTAAAAAAAGAAAGGAGTACAGTGCTTTCATCTCTCAAGAAACTCAACACCATCCAGGACACAACATCCACTTGATTGGTTCCTCATTACTTATCTTAAACATTCGATCCCCCAACCATGAAAACGAATTTAAAAAACTGCTGTTTCAATAATCTCTAGAGAGAATTGGGAAGCTTCTCTTCAGTTACATCTTCCCGATAGATTTACTGCACGATAATCCAGAAGGAATTATAAAGAATTAGATAAGAGTTCTTGCCATTTTTATGGTCTGCATGAATCTCCTTTTACCCCATTTTGTCAAACCCCATCAGCTAGTTTACCCATCAGTTATCTCCAAAGGCAGGGTGCCTCTCAAACTAGACTTTCTGATCTGCTGTCCACCACTCTTCTGAAACTAATTACAGGTCATCTCTGGGTTACGAACTTCAGACTTATGGACACCTGTACATAGAAACGAGCTCCCATAATATTAAATTCAAAAGTCTGACATACGTACATACAAATGGCAGAACTAGTTTCCTTTCTCTCCACCTTTAGTAATTGTGCTTTCTTATCAGTCTTGTGTGCTTTTAATGCCTTTCATTACACTACCGTGGAGGTGTGGTGACCATATCAGGCGAGATTTGTGTACTTTTTGACTTACAGACGAAATCAACTTATGGACATCTGTAAAAAGGTGAACCCATTCATTACTCGGGTACAGACTATATTGCGCAAGTGGATTTAGCCTCAGTGATAGCTTCCAAATGTAACATTTTGTTGAAGGGTAATGATGCTCTGAATTACTGCATGAAATTAATGGAGTAGAAAACATTTTCACTGCTGGAAAAGTAAAAATGTGGTAATTATTGGGTTTTATTGAACTTTAGACAATAAGCAGTTTCAGAATTTTCATCACGGGTGCTGTAACCAATATACAAGATGCACACAGAGTCCACTTAAAATCAACAAAATGTAGGCAGAGCATTGGCTGTTTTGAAACCTGGAGTAGTCATCATACTGTCTGGCAAGGGACAGAAAGATTAAGAACTGTAGGCAAATAAAAAGATGAATGAGGCTTCAGCCAAAGAATGATCCTGACTCTATTACAGAGCTTTAATGGAGAAACTGTCTATGATGCCCTCTGGAAAGCACTGCCAGGGCTCTGCTTCATAGCTCTAGACAATTTAAAAATACCCTCTATGATTCCCGCCAGCCATTTCCAGTGACATCTTTCCAAATACTTGGGAGACTTCCAGCAAGGCTGCATATGAATGTCTATCTAAGTATGAAGATTGAAGGAGTAGCTGGGTTTGTAAATAGGATCATTGATTAGAAAACTAGGGAAGTCACACTAAACCCTTACAAATCACTGGCTTAGCCTCAGCTGAAGTACGGTATCCACTTATGAACATCACACTTTAGGAAAGATTGAAGACCTTGGCGGGAGTACAGAGAAGGATTAACACAATGATACATGGATGAGGCTTTCAGTGATGTTGAAAGACTGGAGCAGTGAAAGTCAAAGGGAAGCCCAACAGAGAGATGCAAAATTATTTGCCGGGGAAATAGGAAGAAAACATTTCCTCTGGGAAGTGTACCGATAGCCCAAGGGCTGGTGATTTAAAATAATTAGCAATATAACTAGATCAGAAATGAAGATACATTCCTCTCACTTTAAAATAAGAATAATCCCTGTGGTGTAATTGAATAGCTTTGCTCTCAAGCTCCTTGAATTTGCTTAAAACCCTTCTGCTGCAGGAGCTGAGGATTGCTTATCCATTGTAGAAATGACTGCAGGTGGGGATTATGTACACTCAGTAAAACAACCGATTATAATTGAAAGATCATTGATCCGAAGCATTACTTCTGCTTGTCTCTCCACAGACACTACCTGACCTGCTGAGTAGTCTCAGGAATTTAGGTTTCTATTTCAGAGTTCCAGCACTTGCAGTTATTTGTTTTTTTAATTACAGTATCTGCTGTGCATTTAAATTTTGAGAGATTGACTGGCATGTAAAACCAGTTTTCCAAAAGGTCAAGTCAGCAAATAGCAGAGAATCAGCTGAATCAATGAACCACAAAATCCATAGTACTATTGAGCTAGAATTGTAGTCATTATGGACTGATGGGTCTGAGAACACAAACATTTACTGGGGGGAAAAAAATCAGCGCAAGCAGTTGGTGAGAATTAATCAATAAGCTTTCCAGTATATTAATCCTGTGTTTATATTTTAATCATATTCAAAAAATATTGGGCCAGAATTTGCTAAAAAAAAATGATGGGGAATTGAATGCAAAGATCAGAAGGTTATGCTTCAATTACACAGGGCATTGGTGCCACCACATCTGGAGTACTGTGTACAGTATGGTATGGTGTCATAGAAAGTGAAAAAAGTTGTTTATGGATACAGTGGGACATAGATTTGCTGGGAAGTTCAGCAGACCAGAGGCAAATGGAATTTAATCCAGACAAGTATGATTTAATCCAATTTGGTAAGTCAAATTCTGGTTGGACATATAGAGTAAATGGCAAAGACTATAGGAACATTGATGGACAGAGAGACCTTGGGGTGTAAGTAGATAGCTCCCTGATATGATAACATAGCTGGATAGGATTGTGAGAAAAGTATTTTTTATGTTTGTCTTCATAGGGATTTGGGATGTTATGTTGCAGTTGTACAAAACATTAGTTAGACCACACTTAGAGCATTCTGTGCAGTTCTCGTCGCCACAGTGCAGGTAGGATGTGGTAACAAAGGAGAAAGTGCAGAAGAGATTCACCAGGATGTTGCCTGGATTGGAAGGCTTTACTTGTAAGGAGAGTTGGGATAGGCTGGGTTTATTCTCACTGGAACTGAGGAGGCTCAGTGGGGAAGTGGTGACCTTGCAGAAGGAACACAGATAGAACATATAGTCAGAATCTTTTTCCCAGGGCAGGGGAGTCTAGAATGAGAGGGCACAGGTTTAAGGTGAGAGGGGAGAAATTTAAAGGAAATCCAAGAGATAGGTTTCTCATACAAAGGGTGGTGATTATCTGGAACGAACTGCCAGAGGAGGAGGTGGAGGCAGATACAATTATAACTGTTAAAAGGCATTTGGACAGGTACTTGGATGGGAAAGACATAGATGGATATGGGTCTGATGCAGGGAAATGGGATTAGTGAGGAAAGGCATCACAGTCAGCAAGGATGAGATGGGCCACAAGGGCCCATTTCTGTGCTGTACATTTCTATTATTCTATGAATATTGGTCTTATTTAAGGAAGCCTGTTAATGTCTTGGAACTAGTCCAGATAATGTGTAATACCTGAAGCAGTACGAGGAATGATTGGGCAGGTTAGGCATGTATCCATTGGAGTTTAGAAGAGCAAGCGAGGCTTGATTAAAACACATTGGGTCTTTGGGATGCCCTTCCAGAATTCACCTCCACAGCTGTCCTCTCCACTTCATGTGCCTGGAAAGCCTCCTGACGATGGACATCTTTCCTCCTTTCCAATGCTGCATGGGAATAATGTGGAGCCCACCTTCTGACATCTTTTCGGTGACTTCTGTATGCCTTTTAGTGCCCCTCAACAGCAAGGCACCTTCCCTCTGAGACATGCAATCTGGGGTATTAATCAGCACCAGCTATACTGAGCTGGGGCCATCCCTGTTGAAATTGAGTCCAGAATTGATGAGCTTAAGCATTAGATCAGTGTCGATGACTGCTGAAATCTTGATAATGATTGTTCAGAGTGAATGTTGCTGCATCCCACTATGGATCAAATGGGTGTAGACTAATTTGACATCATGATTCCAGTGCAAAAAATCCATGTCCAATTTAATTCAGCAGCTCAATAGAAGGAATTCATTTTCTTTATTTTTATATGTGCCCTTGTATACTGACTCATCTATTCTCCTCTTCGCTGGGAAAACAAACACAAATTGGGTGACTGCAGTTCAGAATACCTCCATCCAGTCCCCACAGAGGACCCTATGCTTCCAGTTGCCTGTTACTTTAATTCTATATCACATGCCTATCCTGACAGTTTTATCTTTAACCTCAAACTGTTCCAATGAAGCTCAACACAAGCCCAAGGAACAGCATCTCCTCCTCTGAATAGGATGTTATCACCCTCAAGACTTATTAAATTCAGTGATTTCTGATAACCTCCTATTGCAGTGTACTCCTTTCATCAGAACTGACCAATTCTGATAATCAACCTGCAACATTAACTCTGTTTTTCTTTCTCCACAGGTAATACCTGACCTGCTGTGTAATGCAAACATTCTCTTTTATTTCAGAATTGTAGTAACTCCTGTGTTTTATATCCCAGTTTCAGCAATTCTTTTCCACTCCCCTTTTTCACCTCCTTCTATTCATATCTCCTCCAGGCAGATCAGCTACAATTAATAAGTTTTCACCACCCTATTTCAGCTAGCACCACCATCTTTTCATGTCATCCAGCCTATTTTGGTCTGCACCCCATCACAGACTTTCCAGTTGTTCTCTCCACCCCTTCCCTTCTCTGCAACTAATGATCAGTTTCTAACATTTCCTAATTCTGATGAAAGATATTTAACCGGAAGCAGTAACTCCGTTTTTTCCTCTGCAGCTGCTGCCTGATCTGCTGATATTTCCATTATTTTTTGTTTTATTGCAGATTTGAATCGAGAGAAGCTTTACTCTGAATGTGACCATGCTCCAAATGGCCTTTGTGTTTTCCAGGAAAAGAAAACAGGAATTAATTACTTTTCTCCCATATTTCCTGAAGTATGGGCTTGGCATCCAAGGGCAGATCACCAAGGACAGAGTTCTGGTGTACTTAAAAATCCTTTCCTAGCTTATCCATTGCTACTCTTCTTATATGAAGTATTGCAAAGTAAATTTCACAATTTTTTTTCCCCTTGATGTTTAAAGGAGATTATTTAGTGGGCTATCAGTGCAGATTTGGTGAGCAGCAGCTTTCTGAATCTAATCAGATTAACAGCCAATAAATGTGATATCTTCAAAAAAAAAGCAAAAAAAGCATTTATCCAAAGAACTAATGTTTACTTACCAGGCAGCATATTTAAAATTTTCAATTTAAGACATGGTACCGACTGAATGTTCCACACTGTTTGTAAAATTTTTACAGTGTACAAACCCACAAAGCTTTCCTATCCAATTGGGATCACAATACAAACAAATACATAGAGAGAGAACGCAAGGTATGATTGCTTTAAAATACATCAATAATCTTGTTATATTTTAGACAAATGGAAATGTCCAACATTAGATCAGCATCTGGCATCTTTTCCAGAGAGCTGCCAAGACCTCTGGACTGATGCACACCATCTCCTGTGACCCCAATGCCCTTCCTCTTTAAGCAATGCAGGATGGCTTAATCACTTACAAGGGCCAGTCTCTGTTAAGTTAGACCCCATGGTGATGTGCAGCAGGGATAGCTCTTGGATGTCAACCCCAACAAGAAATATCTATCTACCTATGTTTCCTGAATCCCCTGCTGGCATTTCCTTGGGAACATAATGAACATTTGGAATCTGATCACATTTGTAGTAAGACTCCTCCCAACTTGAATTGACAATAAATCTGACAGAAGATTTCACTCCACCAACCCCCACATCCGATTCGTCATCCTCTGCCATTTTTTGCAGCTCCAATGTGATCCCACCACCAGTCACATCTTCCCCTCTCTTCTCCACCCTCCCTACCCTTTGTTTACCCACATGGTCCACTCTTCAGGACTCACTGGTTTGATCATCCCTCCCCGACCTCTGGCACTTTCCCCTGCAACTGCAGGAAGTGCAACACCTGTCCCTTCACTCCCTCCCTCACCACCATACAGTCATCTAAACAGCCCCTCCAGGTGAGGCAGAGGTTCGTCTGCGCCTCTTCCAACCTGGTTTTCCGCATTCAGTGCTCATGATATGAAACCAAGTGTAGACTAGGGAACCATTTTTCAGAGCACCTGCCCTCTGTCTGCAAAGGTCACCTCCAACTTCTGGTTGCACATCATTTTAACTCTGCATCCCACTCATGCTCCATTGATACAGAGGAGTAAATTGGAAGAATAACTTCTCGCATTCCACTTGGATATCTTACAACGCAATGGTACAAATATCTCATGTCATGTAACCCAAACCACTCCCACACACACCCCTGTCCACTTAGTTTTCTTCTCCCTTTGCTCACCCTTCCCATCCCCTCACCCCCCGCTACCCCCCCCCCCCACCTGGTTTCATTTGCGCATCAGCACAACCCCACCCCTCAGTCTGGTTTCACCTACTGGCCTCTATCCTTCTAGTGTTCCCTTTTTGTTCCAGATTCCAGAATCTGCAACCTTATGTCTTCAGTCTGAGGTGTTGACAAATGCTGGACAGCATATTGGGTGAACTGCCTGCTGTATTCCGAATAGATTCAGGGAATATTTTGAGTCTATCCATTATAATTTTATTTGCATAGCATTTGTGACAGGGCAGTTATCATTTTTGGTTATCCGTCTACTGCATCATTTCTAATCTTCAATCTTAATAATTTGAGCTAAGAGTTTAAGTACGTTTCAGCCATCATTGAAGTGAATCCCTGCTGATGCTCAGGCTGTAGACGGCCTTTTTATTTTACACAGATCTTTTTAGATGGGTTTAATTTATATAGAACTTTACAAATTTGGCATCAAGATAAAACTTGGGATACAAACATAAATCTTGTTCCTCTTTCCTATGGTCTCTCAGGTCTGATTAAGTTTGAAGTGTCACGTTCCAAAATATTAACGCAGCTTTCACTTTAAATGGATAATTGCACTTTCTATCCTTTATTTCAGATTCTAACCATCCACAGTTTTCTTTTATGTCTACCATAAGTTATTGCAGCGTCTTATGCAGACTGCCTGAGCATTTGGCACATTTATTACAATATCTCCAACTACTGACATCAGGTGTAGTTGCCCGAGGGTAGGCACAGTAAATTAACAAGAGAAAAATTTTGATTCACAATCCATGTATACCATCCTTTTGATGTTTTTGTTTACCAAATGGGAGATAATGTTTCAGTCTAATTAGAATAAATTCTTCATAAATAACCTCAATTCAGATCATTTAAGGAGTTTGTTTCTGTTTATAATTTGCCTCTAATTCTCTCTATTTTTTACTTATGCTCTTACTTATAGTTGGTAGGTAAAATAATGGCTATCTATTTCATATTCTGATCTGATCCTGAAATATTTAAATGGCAATCCAGAGTTCACAGCTCATTACTTGTCATTATGCTCCATGTCCACTAATTTCCAGTGAATAACATTACCACCACACACAGGAACAGAATCACAGTATAGACTCTGCCTCAGGTTTGTTGAAGGCATATGAAGGTAGAATTCACAATGCACTAAAGTTGTATGTGGTGTTGAAAAACACAATCAAAATCTTTCCATTTATATTATCCGAGCATCAGACCAGTGGAAATGGATAGTTATTATTTTGGTATAAAAACAGAAACCACTTGAAATACTTAGCAGGTCAGGTAGCATCTATGAAAAGAGAAACCGAGTTAATGCTTTAGGTCCAAGACTCTGAAACATTAATTTTGTTTTTCTTTCTACAGATGCTGCACGTTTCCAACACTTCATTTTTATTTCAGATTCCCAGTGTCTGTAGTTTTTTTAAAAAATCATTTTAGTTACACATCATTTGTATCTTGTGCAATATTCAGTCTGGGAGAGATGAACTAAGAACTTAAAAACCATTTCAGCCAGCACTGAAGTGAAGTTTAGCTGCTGTCTTAATAGTAGATGAATATTTTTAGATGGAATCAATTTATATAACCAACAATCTGCTGGAGGAACTCAACAGGTCACGCAACATCTTTGGTGGCAAAGAAATTATCAACCTTTTGGGTTGAAACCCTGCATCAGGACTAAGGGTGGAGAAGGAAGATAGACAGCCAGTATAAAGAGGAGAGAGGGAGTGGTGCAACAGGGGCCAGAGGTGAGTGGTGGACTAAGGAGGGCTGAAAGATGATGGGCAGATGGAGCCAGGTAGGGGAGGGGGGACGGGTGGAGTTGCGAGATAGAACAAGTGGGTGATAGACGGAGTGCTGACAAAAAGAAGAGGAAGATGGAGCCAGGAGGGGGAGGGGAGGATGAAGGTGCAGACAGCTGCTGGAGATTGATAAGGGCTTAAACACATTTAAAAACTATTGTAGATTCAGTTTTCATTGCTATCTATTTCAAGTGTATTCCGTGTCAAGACAACACTGAATGTAAAATCAGTTCTCCTGATCTGTGAAACAACTTGATGCACCAGCTTCTGTGTAACCTCAATGCAATCCTCCCCTCATCTCCAATTGTCTTCTTATGCTTGCTTGTTCTTCTGTGCCCTTGTCACCCACTACAATTTACTGCCTGTAACCTCAACTAAATGCATTTCATTAATGTTAAGCACTCAGCTCCTCTGGTTAAAGCTAAAATAATAGCTTTTGAGAGGGAAAAACAAATCATACAATCAACATCCTGACTCTATTTTCCAACCAGAAACATGGATCACTGACAGCTCTAAAAGAGCCACTTTCAAGTTACACATTCTGCCTGGCTCACAGAGAACTAGAACCATGAATAACTGTAAAAGTACTACATCAAAAAATAATATTTTTGTACAGGTGACGAGTTTATTGTTCAACTTTTCTTCCTGGGATTGTACCATGTTTCAGCTGAGAAAATTAAATTGGTGACTCAAATACATTCAGATTTGACACTCAGATTTGTTTTGATTTCTGGCCGATAGTTGGTATAGTTATATGCAAGTCAAAAAGTGTCATATTTTGTTCCATATTCCTGTGGATAAGGTAATAGTACTGATGTACTGCATGCCACCTGTAACCTTGTTCAGTCAAGAAAAGACATGGATAAAGCAAATGGAATCTATAAAATGGCAGAAGTAACAATTTTGTTTTGTTCTTGGGTAAGCCTTATTAAATTCAGTTGATGTCCTAAGTGAAATAAGAAGCATCAAGGAAGAGTTTTCACAGGGGACGTACAATCTGATGACAAGTCACAAGCTCCTTCTACAACTCCCTAGAGCAGCCAGTTATTATGAGTGGAAATGAACACACACTTGAATTGTTTCTATTTTCTCAATTCAATTATTACAGTTAGAAAATTAAATTTGACAGAATGTACAGCATTGTTGATTGCTTTTCCATTTAACGGTTAAAACTAGATAGGTCACATTGTCTGATGAATTTATAACTAAGCATTTACTCATCTACCAATTAAATGGGTCTCTTGAACCTTTCAATATCTCAGACAGAACATCCCTCTGAGTTGAATTTGTGATGTTCTTTTGAAAGGAGGCTCTGCAATCTTAAATTTTGTACATTAAGTATCTCGCTGTCAGGCAGGCAGAATTAACAATAAATGCATGTCCTTTAACAGGTTGAGCTGCCAATCTCAAGATAAAGGAAATCAGTAATAATGTACTTATATTGTATCAAAGTGCTGCAAAAAAGTTAATGTCTCTCACCACAGGGGACCTCAACTCTCAATGCACCACCCTGGACTTCAAAGGCCCAACATCTGAAACAGCAAACAGTGCTTCTCTGACCCGAGTACATGGAGACATTCAAAAGGTGAATGTAGATCGCTTACTCTCTTATTTGCTGTCCTGTAGGCACTGGGCACTCCCCAACAATTAGCATAGCAGCTTAGCAGAATGGGAAAGTACAACCAGCTCTTGGGTTACAAGGGTTGCCAGCGACATCAGACTCCCTCCTACATTTGGGTGCCATGACATTCTGATGTCAATCATGTCTCAGTTGGCAGCATTCACAGGATCAGAAGGCTGTTCATTCAACTCACTCCAGAGTAAAATGCAACAGGTCTGCAGTACTGAAGAAATACAGTATTGTTAGAGGACATGCCTTTCTCTTGAGAGATGAAACCAACAGGTGGAAATGATTTCCTGTAATTATTTTTTAAAAAGAAAAGAATATTTTCCCCAAGTACTCAGGCCAGTACTTCTCTCAACTACATCTTTTACCAACTTACTGTTTGCTTCCTTCTTATTTCTTTGTTAGAGTAAAACATTCCCTGTGCTATTCTGGTGATGCATTTAGCCTCAATTCCTTTTGCATCGCTCCCTACGTCCAAACAAGTCTCACTGAACTATAGCAGGACCTCAACCTCTATTCTGATTGGGAATCTGACTGTGAATATCATATGATTCTTATTTAGCTAACTTTTCATGCTGGCTGTACTTATCATTGATGACTTCTGAGGGAACATAGGTTGCAGATGTGAATGTGAATATAGTAGTCTTGTAAAGTCCAACACTTCATAAATAACCAACAACATGTTACATTTGGGGAAAAATAAAACAGGTTTTCCATTTAGGTTGTAACAGTGTTTTCTCAATGTCTCCTTACCTAAGACATCAATAAGGATTTAGGAACATGTCAGAACTACCTCCTACCATCTAAAGAAGCAATTCTGTATTGGACATGAAAGCTGATGTTTGTTATTAGAGTGAACCACACATTAGACAGAGGAAAGGATTCCAATCAATTGTCTCAAGTAACTCAATGGGAAACTATTGAAAGATTTGAGGATAAATCTTTTGCAGGGATCGAGGATAGAAAAAAAAGTGATAAATCTTCTGTAGGTTATTATTATTCAGCTTATTAGTTGACTGATGAGCTGTCTTGAAAGATCCTTGACTTGGATGCTTCTGGCTCACCTCTCAGTCACTCAATCAAAAAGGCCTATTGTGGTTCCAGTGAAAGTAAAATACCCTCAGTTTAAAATGGGGTAAATCACTGTTGAAAAGTGCATTCAGAAATCTAACGCCATTTAGTTCCACAGGCATTGACTAAAATAAATAATAAAGAAATTTCTTAAGTATTGTAGCAAGGTAGCAAGATATCATAGAACATTTGGTATATTTAAAATTGTTCGTCAGATTCAATAATGGATTGATTTTAATGCTTCATTACTTTGAAAACTCACCTGCTTAATGCTGGCTTAATGATGCAGACAATTTAAGACACAGTCATTCATCTCTGAATATCCGAGGGCTGCATTAAAAAGGGAAGTAAATCAAAATTAAAATCTTAGGTCATAATATACATGCATGTTTCATGAATCACACATGCACTTGATCTTGCTTCATGTATGCATGATGGTTTTATGAATCTGTATATTCTGTTGAGAGAGCTAGGTTGGTGGATGTTACTGAAGTCAATTGGGAAAAGCTCCAAACCAAGTTAATCTTCTTTACAGGTTATCACCCCAGCGCTAAGAAGTGCAATGTGGTTGACAGCTCCCAAATTAGCAAGGTTCTGGTTAAAATGAGCATATCATTGTTAATTTTCTATGCAGGTATTCCACACCACAAACTGGTTCACAATTTCTCTTGCTCTAGACTCCACATCATACACAAGTGGAGTTGAATGTAATTGGTATTGTGCAGACAGTCAACATTAGTAAAAGTTGAAACAATTATATTTCTGTAGTTCAAAATTTTGAAGGAAAACATCATCATTTAAAGAAAGCTAAACTCTTCAAAATTAGGACACATTTCAGGAATACAAAGCAAAAATACCCTTAAAGTTCAACTGCAAACTGCTTGCTGGAACCGCAGATCAATATCTGTGGAAACAAGAGATTAATTAACATATAAAAGTAGATATTGCTACCTGAACTCAAGGAAAAAGACAACTGAAGCAACTGCACATCAAACCTAAGAAACAGAACAAAAGAGAAAGGACCCATACACTACACAATCTGTTGGGGGTGACGGTGGGGGTGGGGGTGGGAGGTAGAATGAATCAGTGTTACTCTCAGGATAGTAAAATACATAATAAAATAAATGGAAGACATTTAAAAGTTGTAGAAAATGAACCTTTGAGGCTGATGGAGGTTGATCTGAAATGGGAAATGAAGCATTTAGTATCCACCTTCATACATTTTCACAATGTGTAAAATGAGACATGCATACCTCAATAAAGCAGAGCATTGGTGCTTGTACAGGCCAGGATTCATGATAGAAATGTATTTGATGTGCATCACCTTCTACAAAGTGACTTGCAGCCAATCTTATTCTTAGACTCAGTTCTGTCAGTTGCTTTAAAGTCCACAATGTCTGTTAACATTTATATCTCTGGACCATTCCAAGATACCACCAGTGTTATCAGCCACATTAATCATGCTGAATTTCTTAGATGTGTAAAGTGGCAGACAAATTCTTTTGCTTGAACAGTAATTTCATCTCCTTGAAGGTAAATTTATCAAATCTCAGGATACCCAAAGGTCTAAGTATTACTGATGGTTTCTCTAATTGGATGCATTATGTAATATCATAACATACACGACACAAGAATGATTCCTGTCTGAAATTTCAGTCTGTTGGTGATCACTGCAGGTCTCTCCAACTCAGCTATCTCTTTATTTTGCACAGGTCCACTCTCGTATCCAATTTATAGGTGGGAGAGTGGACCCATCCATAACTAAGGTGGGACAGTATATCAACTATTTATCAGTATATTAGTAAGTTTCAGGTGCTTAAGCAGGTCTTGGACCATCCTGCTATATTGCCTGGCTAGTATCTTAATAACTGGATGGTGCACAAATTAATTCTGCAAAGGCAGTGCTTATACCCTGGGCTTGTTTTATGCTTTGATATGAATTCATCAAAGCACAGTCTGACGTTTCTATTGAAAGATCATCAACCTGAAACACTTACTCTGCTCCTTTCTCCACAGATGCTGCCTATGCCGTTATACAATCTTCTGTTTTGTTACTACAGTATTTTGTTTTTATGGTGGTGATCTGTATCACACCTTGATGAGGCTGCTTTTAATTAATGCCCACATGAAAATAAAATTTGGACCAACATTTTAGACTTCTGCGTCATGGATTGATGCCGACTAGAAATAAAATGGAATCTGCTCAGACTTAGTGGGGTAGATTTTTCTCTTAATGTACCTGGACTTCAAAGGAGTTTAATGGTACAGAGCAAGGTTTTATTAAAATTACTATCTGAGTGATCCCCTGCATCCAGCTAATGCTTTGTACCACGCTCAGTAAGAGGAAAAAAAATGTCACAATAGATCAAGCACTAGGAGTTTCAGTATCAGCCACGGCTGTTCAAATACCAGCTCCAGAAGTGAAAGTGTCCTGTCACACAACTAAATCACAGTGCAATTTTCTGAAGGTGACAAGCCTGCAGTCTTGTTTATTTGGTCAATAAAGCAGAAAATGCTGGAAACATTCAGCGGTCAGGAAGCTTCCGTGGAGACGGAGACAGAACTGATGAAATATCATCAACCTGAACAGTTAACTTTATTTCTGTCTTCACCATGCTTGCTGACCTGTGCTTGCTGACCTGCTGAGCATTTCCAGCTCTTTCCATCTTGTTTTCAGATTTCCAGTGTCTGTAGGTTTTTAGTTTTGCTTTTCAATGTGTGTAGTTTGTTCTTTCTTTATATTATTCAGCTAATGCTCAATACAAGAGGGCATGGCTTTAAAGTAATGGGTGGGAAGTTCAAGGGAGATATCAGAGGAAGGTTTTTCACCCATAGAGTGGTTGATGCATGGAATACGCTGCCTGGGGTGGTGGTGGAGGCAGATACGTTGGTCAAGTTCAAGAGATTGTTAGATAAGCATATGGAGGGATTTAAAATAGGGGGATATGTGGGAGGAAGGGGTTGGATAGTCTTAGGTGTGGTTTTAAAGGTCAGCACAACATGGTGGGCTGAAGGGCCTGTATTGTGCTGTATTGTTCTATGGTTCTATTATCAAAGAAGGTTTTTTTCCCACAAGAATTTTCTCTCTCAGAAACCATGGCATCCTAAACTTTCTTTTGGAGTAGAAAATATCTTACTTGAGCTGAAGGCTTTGTAATGAAGCACTTCATTTAGCATAATTCAGCTGCCTTTAGCTATTCTGTGACAGGGGAATATAGTTCCTGAAAACAACCTTCCCCCTTGTCATCATTTTCTGTCCACCAATTTTCTGTCACTTCCAATGTCAACATTTCCTATTCAACACAAGATGTCAGAATGGAATTGTTTAGCTCTTGGCTCTGGTGATTGTTGACCCCAAATCCCATAGCCAATCCATACATTTTCAAACAAAGAAAGCACCAAACTGAGAAATATCATGGTAAATATATTGCTGGATTTAAATCTGGAAATGGTGTAATTCTGCTGCAATGATGATTGCAGAAGAGAATGTGAGGAGCAGCTCCAGGAATACACAAACTGAGGTGTCAACATGGTGAAGATACAACACGGGAAACTAATGTGTGCTGAACAGTGGAAGCAGCTTGCAATATGCAGTGATCAAAGGATCAGGTTAAGCCACTTATGAATGAAGGAGGAAAATTAAACTGCAAACAGAGGAGCATGCTCCATGAACACCCTCAAAAGCAGTGGTGGTAGAACCTAGTTTGCAAGTACAAAAGATAAAATAGAAGGATTTGCCTCCAAAAATGCTGACTGGATGGTGAATCCTATTCTTCCAACCATGATAGAAGCCACAAAGAAGTAATCATTTCACTGTGTAATATAAGTCATAAGGTCAGAAACAGGGGTTATTGAAAATGAGTACACACTGTTTAATTAAGTTTGCAACTCCTCAGATAATAAAACCGTCTATGCCTGTCTGCATGTAGCAGGATCTGGACAATGTTCAGGTATGGGCTGATAAGGGTAAAGGAACATTTATGCGGTACAAATTCCAGGCAATAACCATCTTCAGCAGGAGAAAATCTAACAGTCTCCTCTTGACATTAAATAACGATGTCGTCACTGAATCCCCCCATAATCAACATCATGGGGATCACTCTTGACAGGAAACTTAACTGGAACAGCCACTACATCATGGCTACAAGAGCAAGGAAAAGGCTGGATATTCTGCGATGTGATTCACCCACTGTTCCTCCAAACCTTTCCATTATCTTTAAAGGGGTCAGGAGTGTGGAACATTCTCCAAAAACACCAAAATATTTTGACACCATCCTGAAAAAAGCAGCTTACTTGATTGGCATTCAATTCCTCTTTCTAAACATTTACTTCTCAATACACCATATTGCACAGTGTAATATTCACAGAAGTACTCATCTCAGTCACTCCAGCAGCATCTTCCAAACTCGTGGTCTCTACCTCCAAAAAGAACAAGGGCTCGTGGACTATGGGAATACCACTCTCTGAGAGTTCACTTCTAAATCACACATCATCCTGAATAGTAATTATATCACCACTCCTTCATCACCACCACCACCACCACAAATATTGGAACTCCTTGCCCTACAGTTGTATCGTAGTACTGTCATCAGCTCAACGTGAATTGTGAGTGCAATTGGGGTTGAGAAATAAGTGCTAACCATGTTCAAGAACGAACATTTCACATTAAAATTGTGGCCTTGTATCATAGCAGCTATTCTTTTAACTGCACTGATAATGGTGTTGAACATAATCAGACACACAAAGATTTGAAACAAAATTGGGCTGATAATTGCAAAACTATTCTGAAATACAGAGCAAAGACAGCAGATCTGACTTTCAAATGAGTAATGAATATGGAAGTATTCCTTTAAGAAACTAATATGCAACATGACTTGGCCTTCATGCTTCTGGAAAGACTCAAGTTCACAGCATGGCTGCTTAAACATATAATTAGTTTCAATTAGATCCCAGGTTGGAAAGCAGCAGAAGGGCCCGAGGACTGAAGGTGATTAAACAAACTCAAGACATTTCCATAAACCACGTGGAAAGGAATAGTTTTAAATTATGCATACACGTGCACACTGTTGTATGTTACAGATGCAGGTCATATGGGATAAATCTGACTGATGGTTCTGATTATAGTATTGACAGCAGGTCTCTTGATATAAATTTTACAAAATTGAATGTCTACATTTATCTAAATCTGTAGTATCTCATAGGATTATTAACAATCAGTGCAGATTGTTTTTCAGCAAAGCAGTTTGGTTTTTGGAGTGAAAGAAAATATCCCATATTAGTGTGATCAATCTTAAATTGAAAATTAAGAACCAGAACTTAGTGCAACAGTCGAATAATTTCCTCCGTGAATCATGAGCACATACTTTTTTGAGTGAATTGTAAAGACTGATTTGAGAGGAAGGACATGTGATACTCACACATTGTAAGTTTGCAGTGCAGCCAGATCCTGCCAGCAATCCTTGAGCAACACTACTTGATGTCAGCATTGTCATTGAGGGCCATAATGATCTAGTTAATGGATTATATCAACCACACACAAAGAGATTAGTGTTTAGCAACAAAAAGAAAACTCAATCTCCCAGCTCTGCTATTTAAAGGGATCATCAATAACTTGCAGGTGTGACAGTGAATGATTGGAAGGAATGCTATTTGTTCAGGAGAGTGCCATTGGAAGTGATCAAAGTTTAGGATGAGTGCTGTGACTCAGGTTTGAATTCTGCCCTTAACTCCTGCTTTCAGACAAACCCTGCTGCTGGCAGACAGGGGTGCACTGATGATTTCTCCTTCAGGGTCTTCGGATAAGATAAGATAAGATAAGATAAGATTTCTTTATTAGTCACATGTACGTCGAAACACACAGTGAATTACATCTTTTTGCATAGTGTTTTGGGGGCAGCCCGCAAGTGTCGCCACACCTCTGACGCCAACATAGCATGCCCACAACTTCCTAACCCATACGTCTTTGGAATGTGGGAGGAAACCGGAGCACCCAGAGGAAACCCACACAGACATAGGCAGAATGTACAAACTCCTTACAGACAGTGGCCGGATTTGAACCCGGGTCGCTGGCGCCGTAAAACATTATGCTAACTGTTACACTACCATGCCTGCCCCTTCAGCATGTTAATGGGAGGGTCCGCAGAGCAGGACAACCTCCTGGAGAAAGAGAGAAGAGGAGGAGAAGGGAAGAAAAGTCCTAAACTGGAGACTCCATACACAGTGCTTTAGAGAGTTCACAAAATTTCTCAAAGCAAATGGAACGAAATACATTTCTTTCTCAAATGGAAACAAAAAATGCTCCAAATATTCTGCAGTCAAGCAACATCTGCGGAAGGAGAAACAGACTTGATGTTTTAGGTCGCTGGAGAGGTCATCAGTCTGAAACGTTGCTGTTTCTCTCTGCATAGATATTGCTGGAGTGTTTCTGGCATCTTTTTTAATTCAGACTTCCAGCAACTGCAGTTTTTTTTTGCTTTTCATCTCTTTCTCCATTAACAGGGAACTACAAGCAACTTGTGTGTTAGGTTTCACCAGGATTGCGGGCTTCTCCGCGATGCAGGGGGGTACGGCCTACACTACATTGCATTGAGACCTCCATCTGAAAGCACAAGGCTAGTCTGTGTGGTGAATCTCTAAATCTTGCACGACTGGACAATAAAGCAAGCTTAGATCTTGCCTGTAGCTGTGGAGGAGGAGGAGGATGTGTAGAAGGAGAGGAAAAGAAGGAGAAGTAGAAAGAGAGGAAACCCAGTGAGGAGCTTCCTTCTCTGCAGGCAACTGGGGAAACTTTAAAAGTCTGTGATTTCATAAAGAACATTCCAATTCCCCATTGTTCTAATATTGCCATCCTATCAAAACTATAAGTCTCCAAGATATACCGCACCCACACTCTAAACCAGACTCATGTTTCCAACCATCAAGGAGTAACTTAGAAACATTAACTAATCACCCTTGCACGTACCTTTAGTGCCCATGTGTCTTTGCGTGTCTGCGCCAACCAGAAGTAGCACTTCAAAGCTCTCCTCAATCCTGACCATGTCCTTGACATAAGTTGCATTGATCCCATCCCACAACATACCATCTGGCCCAGACTTGCTGCTAGTCTCGGCCTGAATGAAAAGACCAAATGAGAACTGATGAACAATAGGTCCTCTGGGTCAGATTGCATGCTTGCTGATGTTTCAAACATGACAGAGAGGGACAAATAGCTTAATTCACAGTCTCATCTCCCTCACGTGGGAATAGGAGAGCATGCCAGGGGACCTCAGAGACATGTGACCATCCCAACAAAGGAGACAAATTCAGATTGTGGTTAGTGCAAAGTGGTCTCCCACTGTCAAATACATGGACGGTCATTGCTTGGATCCTCCTCATCTGCCTCCTTCCATTGGTCAAAGAGCTATTCCGAGTCTTGGTGCAGGTTCCATCCTTCAAGAGCTACAATAGATCTTCACTGCATGGCAACTCTAAGAAAAATTCAGAGAGCAACATCAACCGATATCCTGTGGGGCACTAATCTCAAATCTGGCTGTGCTCAGGAGTTGATCTTCATTCTACGTCTACCACACAACGACATGCCATCTGAAGTTCTAACCAAAGGTCCACAAAGGTCCACTTGCGCTACACTGTACTTCCTCTGTAACTGTAACAACATATTCTGCATTCTGTTTTTATTTCCTTTCGTACCACCTCAATGTACTTAGATGTATGGAATGATCTGTCTGGATGGCATGCAAACAAAAGTGTTTCACTCTATTTCAGTACATGTAACAATAATAAACAATAATAAACAATTTACCAATTACCAGGCCTAATCCTAATTCAGACTGGTGTCAAGCAAAACTATGTTATTGCCCAACATTCTTTCCAATTTCCTCACTGATGTACCATATGTCACTTCCAACAAATTCCATGCTGGAAGGGAGCAAATCTACAGGATAATTGAGAAGCTGTTCAACCTTCATCACCTCTATTCCAGAACCAAGTTCACTCCAATCTCATTCATCAATCTTCAGAATGCAGACAAATCTCCTCAGAAGCTGATGCTTGAATCATTCACTGAAGCATTCAAGAGAAAGTGGGCCTAACTTTAAATATCTGAAACACACAGATCGTCACTTAACGTGTCATCACTGTAGAAAACTGTGCCCTGATAATAAAGATCCATGACAGATGATTGTTTGAAGATCAAGATGTCAAACTCAGCAATAAACCTAGGGTTGACTGGGCAGCAGTAATCACCACCCTCGTGTCTGCTTTGAACCATAGACTATCTACAGCAAGCAACTCAAACCACTGGAGAGCTATCACCAATGCTGTCTCCCATGACTTTCTCAGAATTTAATGACAGGATAAGTGAAGCAATAAGTGTCCTCTTCCAAGTTAACATTCCCAGCAATTATGTACTGCTTACATTCATTTGTCTCCAACCAGTGGACCACATGTCCACACGCCTAACACCAGACACTGGAAACAGACACTCTATTCTAAACTCAGAATTCCAGGAAGACAGAGGAAATTGTTCAAGGATATCATTAAAACTTCTTAGAAAAAATGTGAGATACTCCTTGAATGTAACATTTTCTCTTGACTACTTCAGTGAATGAGTCAAACATTGGCTTCCGAGGAGAATTGTCTGCATTCTGCAGTTTGGTGACTGAGGCTGGAATGAACTTGGTTCTGAAATAGAGGTGATGAAGGTTTAACACCTTCCCAATAATCCTGTAGGTTTTGTCCCTTCTAGCAAAGAGTTTGTTGGTAGTGACATGTGGTACAGCAGTGAGGAGATTGGAAAGAAGGTTGGACAATAACATAGTCCTGAGAATCCCTGGCCAGCGACCTCTCAACATGGGGAAGGAGCAGCTGGGAAGGAACTGATCACTCAAGTGTCTTCGGTCGGGGCATATGAAAGCTAAGCCATAAGAGTGGAAGGAGCACAGTACCTGCCAAACCTCACCTGTGGCAGAGTCTGCAGGACCCACATTGGTCTTATCAGTTGCCTACAAACCAAAAGAGGTGGAGTGGAAGTCAATCATCCTTGATCCTGAAGATGTCCAGCAAAGGTGTTCTTTTACTCCACCATGGATTTCTCTCTCAACACTGGGCACTGCTGACTTACTCTGAAATTTTTTATTTTTACTGGAATTTGCAGCATTGCACATTATACCACCATGTCAAATGGTAAGATGCAATCTATGAATCTAACCATTGGGCAACCACAGACCCACTCGCAGTGCAGACTGGGATCAAGCAAAGCTGTGTTATTAATTTTTCTTGCCACAAAATCACCCCACACCTCAAGCAAGCTCCTGACTGGAGTGGAGCTGGGCAATAATTCACTTTGCATTTGTAAAATTGTGCAAATGCTGACAGTGATCTGAGCAAATTATGGAACTCAGCTTCAACTTGGTACCACAGATCATTTACAGAAATACATATGTATAGTGACCCACTCCTGGCCCAATGTCACAGCTCATCCATTCAGTTCAGAATCAGAATCAGGTTTATTGTCACTGACTGATATGTTATGAAATTTGTTGTTTTGCAGCAGCAGTACAGTGCAAAGACATAAAATTGCTATAAATTACGAAATAAATAAATAGTTTAAAAAAAGGAATAACACAGTAGCGTTCATGGGTTCATGGACTGTTCAGAAATCTGATGGTGGAGGGGAAGAAGCTGTTCCTAAATCGTTGAGTTTGGGTCTTCAGGCTCCTGTACCTCCTCCCCAATGGTAGTAACGAGAAGATGGCTTGTCCCAGATGGTGTGGGTCTTCCTGTAAAATTGCAGGGCCGACTCTGGATGACATCCTTGAACTGGATCTGAAGATGAAAATTTTTTAAAAAACTGCTACGTGTGCAGGAAATACAAAATAAAAACAGAAAGTTCTGGAAATTCCAATCAAGTATGGGGGCAGGTGTGGAAAGAGAAACAGAGCTAACATTTCAAACAGGACTTTGACCTGAAACATGAACTCTGGTTCTCTTTCCACTGATGCTGCCTGAGCTGCTGAGTGTCCCTTCCTTCAAGCAAGCCAGATGAGATTGGAATGCAGCAGAAAGGCAGAAAAGTGCACGTGTCTGGGTTCATTTTAGCTGGGAGGGGTCAGCTGTAATTAGCAGTAACACATCTGTAGAAGGATCATTGAAATGACTGAGCAAGGTTTCAAAATGCTGCACTAGCCAGCAAGAAGCATGGCTATTTACAATGCCATCTGATAATTAATCAGATAAATTCTCAATACTGGTGTGATTATGGCACGATTATTCTCAACACTGGTGCCCCACAAGGCTGCGTCCTCAGCCCTCTACTCTACTCCCTATACACTCATGAATGTGTGGCCAGATTCTGCCCTAACTCCATCTACAAGTTTGCAGATGATACCACCGTGGTAGGCTGTATCTCAAGCAGTGATGAGTCGGAGTACAGGAAGGAGATAGTGAGCTTAGTGGAAAGGTGTCATGACAACAACCTTTCCCTCAATGTCAACAAAACAAAAGAGCTGGTCATTGACTTCAGGAAAGAGGGCAGTGTACATGCACCTGTCTACATCAATGGTGCTGAGGTCAAGAGGGTTGAGAGCTTCAAGTTCCTGAGGATGAACATCACCAACAGCCTGTCCTGGTCAAATCACGTAGATGCCATGGCCAAGAAAGCTCACCAGTGCCTCTACTTCCTCAGGAGGCTAAAGAAATTTGGTTTGTCCCCTTTGACTCTCACCAACTTTTACCGATGCACCATAGAAAGCATCCTATCTGGATGTAACATGGCTTGGTACGGCAACTGCTCTGCCCAGGACCGCAAGAAACTTCAGAGTTGTGGACACAGCCCAGCGCATCACAGACACCAACCTCCCCTCCTTTGACTCTGTCTTTACCTCTCATTGTCTTGGTGAAGCAGCCAGCATAATCAAAGACCCCAACCTCCCAGGACATTCTCCCTTCTCTCTTCTTCCATCGGGTAGGAGATACTGGTGCCTGAGGGCACGTACTACCAGACTTAAGGACAGCTTCTACCCCACTGTGATAAGACTATTGAACAGTTCCTTTATACAATGAGATGGACTCTGACCTGACGATCTACCTTGTTGTGACCTTGCACCTTATTGCACTGCACTTTCTCTGTAGCTGTGACACTTTACTCTGTACTGTTATTGTTTTTACCTGTACTACATCAATGCACTTTGTACTAACTCAATGTAACTGCACTGTGTAATGAATTGACCTGTACGATCGGTTCGTAAGACAAGCTTTTCACTCTGCCTTGGTACAAGTGACAATAATAAACCAATACCAATACCAATACCAATAAATATCAGCAATTGAAGTGCCCAAAACTATTGTCGATGCCACAGGCATAATATGTGGCTAAATAAATAACTGGAGCTAAACCATTCTCTCTGAGCCCAATCACATTTGGTCTCTATAGATCTGGTGGAGGTGCAGATTCATTCAAAGCTGAATGAATACTCATTGAATGTTCAGTGGGGAAATACTAAAAGCATTCCAAACCTCATCTGACTGAGTGATGGCATTGTGAAACCTAAATACACTAACCCAGAGGGACAAGTGTCAAATTCATTCAGATATTTTGATATTCAGTGTTAAAATTTGGATTTCATGTAAAATTATTTGTGTGTCAAAACAGCTTATTTTCTCCAATATCATGGACCAGCTCTCTGCATGAAAACTCTTTTCAAAAAGTACATTTCCCCATTAATTTAAACGAGCAAGGAATACTGATGAATGTTTGCATCTCCTTCATTCCTTTCTGTTTGTGTAGTGAGTACCAACTGGATTACTGAGCTCAACATTAACAGGCAGCTAATTAATATCAACAGAAATATGCTCAGTGGGTTGCACTAATTGTGTGAGTACAGCTAAAAGTGTCAGGCTCAGCACTGTATTGATTGACTAGTTTCCAGAAGGAATCAAAACCACTCACTGCTTAAACAAAAATATTCAAAGATTATCTATAATTTTTATTTTGTTTCAGCCACTGAAGACAGTAATACATGTTAAGCTCCATGAGAGTATTGTCCTCATCTTCCTTATCACAAGATTAACCCTCACGAGTCATGGCTTGGGCAGCCAGTTTCAACCACACAGACTATCACGACCGAACTCCATCTTCTCACCAAATGGTAATATCAATGTGTGCCCAGCAGATGTCACTGGATGTCTATCAGTAACAGGAGCTTTGGTTAATTTACTGTTCCCCAGTCTTTCAATGAAGCATTCCTTGTACTTCTGCTGCTATCTGCTCTGACACTGGTTGACTCAACACAGGTCATAGCCTAGATCTTTCTGGTTTGTATAACTCAGTTACACAAAGGCTCGTGAAAACTGGTAAGGAGGCTTTACCTGTCCTTTTTCACAAAGGAAGATGGGGATAATTTGAAGTTCTGCTCAGGCACAATACCATTCATTTCAATGACCCAACATGAGTAGTGTTTAAGGAACAGTTATGTGCTCTCCATTATCACAGAAAGAAATCTGAGTGGCTTGCTGGACTATTTCACAGGGCTGTTGGAAGTTGCTGTGGTTGGGGATTATTAACTCACAGGAGTTATTAACTACTTGATTGCAGAAAATAGACTCATAGAACTACAAGTTGGAGTACAATAAAATTTGGAAGGTTTGAATGTTTATAATAAAAAATATCGTCCTTACAATCCTACACTTCTGGTAATTTAGTAGGAGAGCCCATGTCCTATATTCTTGTCCTTATTGCTTTCTCTGTCACTTTCTATGTCCTTTCCTTCATTTGCCTCCTCTCCTGCTCTGCATGTTCAATCTGATTTTAATAATTGCCAGAACTCTGCAATTAACCTATCAGCACAAAATGATTTAATTTTCTGTTATTTTGTTTACTTCTAGTCACCTTTTCAATCTTCATGTTTATGATAATTAACATTTCTTTTGCACCTTTCTCTGTGAAAATGTTTTCTTGTTCAATTTTGTTACTGTACCTTCTCATCTTAGTTTGACAGTGCAGTAAAAGCTTTGCTATCTGGCATCTATGGAGAATAGGGGGCTGCCAGTTAATCAAATATGCTGGTTAGTTGAGAGCTAATTATGTTTTTGCATAATCATTAATATTAAAGAATATGACTGGTTCAAAGGTTAAAGTCCTGAACTGGGGCAGAGCAAATTTTGGAGCCATTTGACAGGATCTTGCTGTGGTTGATTGGGCGAGATTGTTTGCAGGGAAAGGAACGTCTGCAAAGTGGGAAGCTTTTTAAAGTGTGATGTCAGGAGTTCAGGGCCTGCATGTTCCTGTTAGGGTGAAGGACTAGTGAAACAATATTCTACAGAACTCACCCATGAGTGGCAATCAGCATTAACCAACAGACAAGAGAAGAAAATAAATATCAAAAAAATAAACAAAGTAACAAAATAACAATGTCAGACTGTCCACTCACTCAGTACTACCCAGATATTGGCCCGGGCGTTCCTTCAACACTGTTCTAACATTGGCCTGGGGATTCCCTCAATGCTCCCCTGATGTCGGATTGGGCATTCTCTCAGCAGGCCTGGGCACACCTACAATGTCACCCCAATGTCAGACTGGGCACTCCCTTGACATTACCTTGATATCAGCCTGGGCACACCCTTGGTGCTACCCCAGTGTCAGACTGATGCTCCCTCAGTTCTGCCCTAATTCAGTTGAGGCGCTCCTTCAGTGCTGCCTCGATGACAGCCCAGGTGCTCCCATGGCACTTCTCAATATTAACCTGAGGGCCTTCTCGGTGCTATGCCAACGTTGACCCGGGCATTTTCTCAGTGCTGCCCGAATGTCAGCCTGGGTGCTCCGACAGTACTGCTCAATATTGGCTGGGGTGCTCCATTGACAGTGCCCTGATTTTGGCCCAGGTAATCCCTTTGCAGTCCTGGTTATAGAGTCATGGTCATACAGCATAGAGCTAGCCCTTCATCCCCACCACATCTGTGCTGAAGTTTTTTGCCCATCTACGTTTAAGTGTCAGTGAAGTGCTTTTACTGCATCCATTCTCCACACCCCTTTAGTCTCTTCTACATTCATGTATCAGTCTAATGCATCTCATTGATTCCTTATTCTTCTTCAATTCCTTATTCATGATTTCTTCTATTTCTGAACAATTTTGTTTTATATTTTTCCATTTAGCCCTCACCTTTATCAATTTATAAATTTATCCTTTCCCCCCTCAGCTTTCATTGTGAAGCAATGTTTATGTCTTGGACTGAAACATTTTTCTTTCCTCATTTCCAAGTCATGCTTCTTGGCCTGTCCTCTTCATATAATTTCTCCCCTCATCTTAATATTTGGCAATAATTTTCACATGTTCTTTTAGGTCTAAATTATTTTTCTCGCTGGTCATTTCTATCTTTCTGTCAGCCTTGTTTACTGTTTCTTATTGCAGCCATTTTCTACATATCTTTTACTACTACAAACTACTTTTTTTAAATTGCATCTTCACTGTGTAGTTTCTCATACTTCTTTTCCTCTTTATCCTGGTTATCTCGTCTTAAATTCTGCACACGTTGTTTTACTCTGCATCATCCGTTTATTTGTTGTCCATTTCTCTTTGGTTTAATTTCCAATTCAACATTATTAATCAGATCTCCTTCATCTGTTCTGCATTTTGTCATTGGTAAATGTCTCATCACTTTCATTTCATTTCTTTCAGCATGACTTCACCAAGAAGTCAGCACCAAATTCAATTTGCTGTCCTATATACAGAACTGGGAGGTGGACACCAGACACATAGAGGAGACAACCTGGGGTATGGAGAAAGTCCATACAGCTCCCTCTGTTGGTTCCCTGATAAGTATCCATCTTTCAAGCTTTTAGAAATAATTCCATGTTCTCTCTTCACAACTGAATGCAAATCCACATGTGTGAATGATCTTTATTCATAAAGGTCACTCCGAACATTCCCATCGCCCAAACAGTCATGCCACACTCTGTGATAGTTCTCATAAAACAAAATTAACATTAATTGGGTGTGAAAACTTCGAACAGTAGTGAACTAGGACTTGTACTTCTATTGAGGAGATGCCACATCACTGCCACTAATTTCCATAACCCAATGAGCCTGACTCAAGAAGATAATATTGAAGATATCTTTATAAAATTAATTCTACCAATAAAACACTTTTCTGATTTTCTTTGAAAATAAAGAACAATAATCTCAACATCATAATTTTTATTTACTTATTTTTATTTGCCCAGATCTGCCAAGGCCATCACTTCTTTCTATTTTCTATTTGCCTTTTGTAAGAGGATGTTAAGACGCTCAAATTAGGTGGGGATTTTGAGTACTTAGATCTATTAATGATGAAAAAAGAAGAAATTGCAAGCCAGGATGGAATGTTACTGACTAGAAACTTATTGCTGATAGTTGCAGAAAGGTTTGAAGGTGCAATGAAAAAGCCTCCACAAAAATATTGTGGATTTGCATTCAATTATGAAGAGTGAACATGGAATTAGTTTTAAAATTTGAAAAAAAAAGATACTTGTCAGAGAACTAACAGAGGGAGCTGTATGGATCTTCTCTGTACCCAGGTTGGCTCTTGTATGAGTCTGGTGTTCACCTCCTAGTCCTGGGTGGCAAATTGATTTTGGTGCTGTCTCCTTAATTCAAGTCAGACTGCAAGAAATGAAATGAAGGTGATGAGATATTTACCAGTGACAGCAGTGCATTTTGTAGATGATATACCCTGCAATCACAAATGTGCTCGTGGTGGCAAATGTGAAAGTTTAGCATTGTGGATGGGCTGTAGATCAAGTGGGCTTCTTTGCACTCATCAAGGAAGGTAGAGAGTATTTCATCACACACCTGATCCACAGCTTGTAAATAGTGATAAGGCTCTTTGAAGTCAAGGAGTAAGTTTCTTAATGCGGCCTAACCACTGACCTGCCCTTGTAAGCTGAACATTTATACGATCAGTACAATTGTATTCTTGGTTGATGGTGACCCACAAGATATTGATGAAAATTTGAAGATTGTCATACTGAAGAACATCGAGTGTCAAGGTGATGACTCGCTTTGACTGAAATGTGTCATAGCCTGCACTTGTTTGGAGAAGGAAATATATTTCTTACTTACCAGCCCAAGGCGAAATGATTTTCAGGCTAAATGTTGTTGCATGCAGGTATATAGTATTTCATTATCTGTGAGGTTAGAAAAAAAATTGAGTATTGAGCACTGTGCAATCATCAGTGAATATCCCCACTTCTGACCTTGTGGTAAAGGGAAGATCATTGATAAACCTCTTGAAGATAGTTGATCTTAGTTCAGTGCCCTGAGGAACCCTGCAGTGATTTCATGGGGCGGAAACTATTGGTCTCTGATAACCACAACTATCTTCCCTCTTATGACTTCAGATAAAATAGACTTTTCTCCAATGTGCCCAGAGACTTCAGTTTTACTGGGCCTCTTCAATGGTCCATTGAGCTAACTCAGAGGGGACTTTGAATATTTAGATCCACTGATGATGAAGGAACAGGAAAATTCTTCCAAGTCAGGATGGAATGTGACCCGACTAGGACCTTGCTGCTGATGGCCACATAGCCACTCTCCCCCAAATTCATGATTCAGTTCAGTAAGGACATAAATAAAGCCACGTTGTGTTGTCAAGATTTACATTGAGCATTTGTGAGCAGATTATTGGTAGCTTGTAGTTGATATAAGTGAAAATGTATCTATGAGAATTGAATCTACTCGGTCGTATGACCTTGATATGTTGTTGTATCATACACTGCTATTTTGTTGAGAGTTACTGCCTTCAAGAAGTGATCTTCAGTTTAGAGCTCTAGCTCTGCCTAGTCATACTTGTAGCAGCATGAAGAAACCCACATCAGCAATAGAGCTACAGATAGAACATAAGTGTGCTGGCTTTCACTGTCAGTGATATCCTCCATAACAGCTTTGCTAGGATCATGAACAGTTCTTCAGTTATACAGACCGGATGTTGTCAGGTCTCATAACGTTTGCCCTCAGCCTTTCCTTGACAGCATGCAAAGTAATTTGAATGGCTGAAGATTGGCTTCTGTGTTGGTGTAGACATCATGAGGTGGCTTAGATGGATCATCTTTTTGGCACTCTGGCTGAAGGTGGTTATACACACTTCAGTCTTGTTGTTTACATTCAGGTGATGGACTCCTCCATCACTGTTGGAGGCTGCTTTTATGAAGCTTCTTCCATCATTTGCTGTTTAATTGTTCTCCATGAATCATAAGATAAGATAATTCGTCACATGTACATCGAAACACACAGTGAAGTGCATCTTTTGCGTAGAATGTTCTGGGTGCAGCCCGCAAGTGTCGCAATGCTTCTGGCGCCAACGTAGCATGCCCACAACTTCCTAACCCATATGTCTTTGGAATGTGGGAGGAAACCGGAGCACCCGGAGGAAACCCATGCAAACCCGGGGAGAACTTACAAACAGTGGCTGGAATTGAACCAGGGTCGCTGGCTCTGTAATAGTGTTACGCTAACCGCTACACCACCATGCCTAAGTGCCTAACATCATGTCTGGGTGTGGCAGGACTTCAGAGCTTTTCCTATGACTTGATGGTGTAGGATCAGTTACCTCTGTTAACAATACACTGCCACCATGATTTAGTGTGCAAATAGTCCAGGGTGTAGCTTCAACTGGTTAGCATCTCCCAATATGCACTCCCTGTTGAACAAGTGAAGGCTCCTGATTGACGATAATTATAGGTGTGGTACAAGCCAGGCTTTGAAGAACACAGATCTACTGCTGCTAATTGACCACAATGTGCATGGACATCCAACTTTGAGTTGTGGAATCCATCCCACTCAACACCCACACAGCATGACAGAGACTGACTCAGTCTATATAAGAACTGATCAATGCTCCCAGTGCTATAATGAACAGATGGAGCTGCAAGATGAGGACAAGAGCAGAAGATGAGGACAAGTAGAATTATGCCTTCACCACCTGCTGCAGATCCAGTTTATCCAGTAAAATATCGATGACCAAGCTGTCTGAGTCCTGAAGCTTAGAGGGCTCAGACAGCTCGGTCATTGATATTGTCACTGAGTTACTCTTGGTGATGAACACTGAAGACGTTGATAGACTTCTGAGTACACTTTGTGGGCTTGTAACTCTCAGCGATTTGTCCAAGTGCCATTCAACATTCTGGAGTACCGATTCATCAGCTGAGCAAAGATGTTGGGTGTTAATTAACAGGACGTTTCTTTGTTTGTTTATGCCTTACGTCATGAGCCTTTTGTGGGGCTTGTCATAGAGTCATAGATTCATAGAGAGGTACAGCATAGACACAGGCCCTTCAGCCCAATGAGTCTGCACTGACCATCAAGCACCTATCTACACTAATCTACCCTAACCTATTTTACTGTGCCCACATTCCATCAACACCTGCTCCCCTAGATACTATCACTCACCTACACACTAGTGGCAATTGACAATTAACCTACCAACTTCCACATTTTTGAGACATCGGAGGAAATCACCAACTGGACTACCTGGAAGAAACCCACACGGTCACAGGGAGAACATGCAAACTCCACACAGACAGCAACAGAGGTCAGGATTGAACCCAGGTTACTGGAACTGCAATAGTGGTTCTATAGTGGCTGCCCCAAATAATCTGGAATAAAATAACCAAGACTGTGTTCCTGTTCCTAAGAATATCCAGGGTACTTGATTTATTAAACATCAGATCTCATAAGGGAATATTAAGTACCTTGTTAGTTCATGAGCTTTTTTCACTGTGCACTGTACCCAGAGACAGTGGTTTCTTGTGCACTAAAAACCTTAGTGGTCTCTCTTAACAAGTCTCAGTTTAGTTCCAATTTTCTTCTGATCTTACTGAGGGATTGCTGCACAAGGCTGGATGAACAAACAACAGCCTGCTGAGTGACAGAAAGGCAGGTTATCAATCAATACAAACAAGTTGCATGCCATGATGGAATCATACTTGATGACACACAAGATTAGGTCTGTTCCAGTCAGTTGTATTGAAGCAAATCCAACCGTTGTTTCACTAAAACAAGGCCAGTTCAATCAATTTTTATTATTGTTATAGAAGGTACAGATATGAAATAAGAAATATAAGTAAAATAGCTGCAGGTTGATAATTGATCTATAATCCTTGTTCTTTTTCTATCCCACACTGTTCCTGTAGGGAGAATGCATGACAAAGCATGAATTTACTATTGAACAGTATCGGCAGCTATATCCACATATATACTGATTATAAATATTATTTTTTGAATTGGGTTGTAAGTGACCCAGAAATCTCCTGATCTGCAGTTCTTTGAAATCAGCTCCTGGCCATTAAACACTACACAAAGAAAAAGCACAACGGATGCAATTAATGTCATATTTGATGACTTAAATGTTCAATTTAAAAAGGCTAACTTTATCATACTTGAAGATGCTTCTTTAACAAAAGAAAAATGCTGTTATTTTGGAGACAGTGAGCATAATGTACTAAGGCCAAAGTTGAGCGAACTGCTTTAGATCATGGCTGTCACCACATAACCAATGTAAATAGTCTGACTCCAGCTGCCCCTGAAAGCTTAAAATGTACCAGCTTCAGTATCTGATGGGTGTAGATGGAGCCAGAACAAGAAGAAATCTGGGTCACCGTAATTGAAAATATAAATGTGTGTAAAAGTGGAAGGTGTGTGCATTGTACCAGAGGCTGTTTTGAATGCTAATAAAGCAGCTGCTCCTTCTGATCTTTACGCTGAAGAAAAAAAAGATCATTTATTATTTAATATTTTGGTACCTCTGCTGTGGGAAAGAACAGCATTTCTCACCCACAGAGTCTGGAAGGAATCGCTGTACATCTTCTCTGTGGAATATCTTTCTTTCATATTTATGCTGGTACTAAAGAGATTCATATGGCTTTATGTTTTTCAACTATATCAATGAATTATTTCAAGCAGTTGCATTTTTTCTTCTTTCAATAACACAAGCCAAAAATTATTGTTGTTGACATAATGGATGGGAATGATGACAATTCCAGTTTTTTATAAAAATAGAATTATTCCCATTAATTTTAAATAGGTACTTTCTTCTTTTAATCATAATATGAACAGAGAACTACTGTGATGTCAAGATTAAACTTGTTCTTTTGCATTTATACCAATAATTTGAATGTGGACGATGGAGGGGTTGTTGGAATACGATCATCTCATGATACAGGATTCAATACATACCTGCGGGAGATCATGGCTCATCATTATTTTCATTAAGGATTGAGAACAGGACTCAAGTAGAACCATTCTTAAATTTATAGGTATTATAAAACTGTGGAAAGCGAGCAGTTACAAGTAAATTGCTGGCAAATAAGATAAATTAGTTAAGTAGCATACTATTGAGGCCTTTTTATATCATACCAGGGTTCCAGTTAATAGTTAAAGAAGAGATCCAGTTAAAGTAATACCTTGTTTAAACTATGCTCTTTGGCAGTTTATAGCTGATGTTAGACATCCACAAATGAAGGAAGGTCCATAGGAAAACCAGATAAGGCTTTACATTGCATTATAACATTACTGTTGAATACAAAATGCGAAGGTACGACACAAGCCAAATAAGGATCATATTTAGAATGCAATGTCCACACATGGTGGAGAATATTAACACCTATTAGAGAGGGAAGAGGTTGAGACTGTGTGGTAGATGTTCATTCTGATAACAATGGCTGCACATTGTCCAGTGAGGTCAGTGGAACTAAATTTCAGGAGTGGAGCACACCATACAGCCACTGACAATAATGTGCATCAGCACAAGTGATGGGAATTGAATTTCTACTGCAAATCTTCAAACTCTTTGTTTTGTGACAAGGATTAAGATCATTCATTTTGGAAAGTATGGCTTGTAATGCAGCTGAATAATATAATTGAAAGGTTATTTTAAATAGCAAATATAAAGGTCATGGTATTAGGTTAGATGGCAGCATGCACATTTGCATAATGAGTCATACCCTCTGTAACAAACTGCTTTAGTGAACCATGCAATCTTTTGAAAGAGAACATGATAAATTCATGAGCGAGCAAGAGGATATGCAAAGATAACAAACAAGGAAGTGCTAGAGAAAGTCAAGCTAGTCAAACTTACCGAGGGCAAAGTGGCTGAGTGGAATGCATCCACATACATGTTGAAAGAATCCAGGGAGGTGATAGGGAAAGCAGCAGGGAAAAACCTAATCATTGTAAGTCAGTGAGTTTAACGTCAGTGGCAGGGAAATTATTGGAAACATTTCTGAAGGTCAGGATTAATCTGCATCTGGAGAGAGAAATTAATCAAGGATGGTCACACTGGCTTTGCTTAGGGGACATTCTGTCTGACTAATTGTCTGAATTTTTCAAGAAGTTGTATTGACAAGGATAGTGCAGTTGATCTACTTGATGAGAACTCAGTAAGCCCATATACAGGATCCCATATGGGAGACTACTCCAAAAAATAAGAGCCCATGGGATTTGAATGGCAATTGGATCTGAAATTGTTTTGGTGATAAGAGGCAGAGGCTGATGACTGAGGGTTGTTTTTGTAATTGGAAGATTGTGGTCAGTGATGTACCACAGGTATCAGTGCTGAGAGCCTTGCTGTTTGTTATATATATTAAAAATCTGGATATGAATACAGTAGGTATGATGAGTAAGTTTGCAGATGACATGAAGTTTGGTGACCTTGCTGTTAGTGAGGTAGAATGATATTGATGAGATGGCAAGATGGATAGAGAAATGGGAGGTGAAATTGAAAAATGTGAGATGATGCCTTTTGAGAGGACGGATTGGGCTAGGATATACACACTGAAAGATGGGAAGTATGGAGGCACAGAGGGACATCAGAGCTACATGTCAAGGATCCCTGAAGGCAGCAGCACAGGTAGCTAAGGTGGTAAAGTAGGCATATTTGCCTTCATTAGGTGGGGCATAGAATATAAGAGCAAGGAAGTTATATGACAACTATATAAAACACTAGTTCGGTCACAGCTGGAATATTATATGCAGTTCTGATCGCAACACATCAGGAAGAATGTGGTTGCACTGGAGAGAATGTAGAGGAGATTAACCGGACATTGCTGGGGAGGGAGCATTTCAAGTATGAAGAGAGACTGGATAGACTGGGTTTGTCTTCCTTGGAGCAGAGAAGGCTGAGGGAGAACCTGATTTAGGCATGCAAGATTATGAGCGCAGAGATAGGGTAGCCAGGGAGAAACTTTTCCCTTTGGCAGAAATATCTATAACCAAAGGGGAGAGGCTTAAGGTAAGGGATAGGAGATTTAGAGAAGGAAATTTGTTTACACTCAGAGGGTGATTGAAATCTAGAATGTGTGTCCGAAGAGGTGAGGGAGACTGGTACTGTCAAAATATTTAAGAACTACTTTGAAATGCTGTAACATAGAAGGCCACAGGCCAAGTCCTGAAAATGGGGGTTAATACCTGGGGCCTGTTTCCATGTTTTTTGACTCCATAACATTTTGAGTATGAGTCTAAACTCTTGGATGTCCGCATTTGAAAATTGTGAACGAAATAATGGATTCGCAAACATAATCTTTATCTTCATAAATGTTGATCTAACTAACCATAAGAATTGTGGACTTGTTAACGTTGTTGGTAGGAAAGATATTAAAATATGATACAGTAGTCAGCAATTTACAGCCAACCTCTTTGAAGAAGTAACAGAAAATGTTGATCAGGACAAAGCAGTGGATGTTGCATACATGGACCATTCAGAAAGATGTGATATGTGACAGGGTGGTTTGAAGGGCGATTGCCAAATGGAAAGCGGAAGACAAAGAAGTTTTTCGGACTGGTGAGCAACAGAAAGTCAAAGCATGGAGAGGTTTCTTCACATATACTGTATACAAACAATTCAAAATTGGACATATCATTTTGAAAATTACTGATTATATCAGCCTCCAGGGTAATGTGAAATACTGTACTAAAATACATGAAGATAGAGCAAGAGTTTCAGAAAGGGCAGGCAAATGATAAATTAAATTCAATAAAAAAGGCATGCTATATCTTTCTTCTTCTTTTTGGTCAAGCGAATAAGGAGGTCAAATATTCCTGAGAAGGTAAGAAATTAAATGGAGTGGAGAAGATCTGGGAAGACAGATACATAAATCTTGTACACTGACATAAGTTGATAAGGCCATAAAGAGTATGAATAAGTCATTAGAATTCACATCCAGAGGAACAGGATACAAAAGCAGGGAAATAATGTTACATTGATACAGCTCTTTGGTGAGACCACATGTCTGCTGACCATTCTTCATACTACAAAGGAATAATGACAGTGGAGAATAAACCTTACAAGACTGTTCCCAGAATTCTTTCCCCTTGTCTCCTTTTGTCAATAACTTATGCTGGGCTGTGACTGTACTGATGCCTAGTCCTCTCTAATGCCTTGCCAAAACAGCCATTCTTCATTTGCAAATCTTGATGTACAGTATGCTGTTGGCTTTCTTGACTGCAGTGGAAATTACAGACAGAATGCCAGCATTTAACATTAGATTCCAGAGAAGTTCGAGAACCAGTTAACTTTTGTCTTACAACTCAAAAGAACACAGGATAAGGAGGGTGTGTAAAAAAAAGTAAGCATTGTCACACTGTGTAATCGATATATTCTTATTGGCTTCAGGAGACAAGGGGAAAGAATTGAATGTCCATCTTTTACTTATCTATAATATATACTGGGCTCTCAATAATATCAAAACAATATTTGATATGGTGTCGAAATTACACTGAACTGAAGACTTTGAGAAGCAACTGGTGTAATTCCTTGGAGGTCATAGTAAAGGAATTATCCACCAGAGTGGGACACACAATGTCTCTTCTACTTTAATGACTTACATGGGTTCACATATTGATTTGATCTGACATTTCAATAATCCCAAGTCCTTGCAAACTATCATCAATCATCTCATGCCCACCACTTGTTACTTAGTTCTCTCTTGGCAATTGAAACAGGAGATTTCAACAAAATGATTCTTTTTCAAAAAACTGTCAGTCAAACTATCTTTATTTAGCAAGTCATTTTCTGCATAACTGCAATCTATCCTTGTCAAGTTTACTCTTCAGTTTATCATTACGGAGAGATCGTGGCAGGGAATGACAAGTAGAAACTGATGGAATTTCCCAGGTATGTTTACTTAACAATCAAACACTTACGTAACTGAATAAAACATTAATCTATACCAGTGAAACAGCTTCTTTCCTTATTAATCAATTTGGCTCCAGAGACATTAATCAGGACATTATTATTTTCTATCTTTCTCTCAGTTATGTTCACATAAAACATTGTCAATTGAATTTATATCTAAAAAACTAGTTTAGTCTATAATATATTGAAGATGTTCTCACCTCTAAGAGCCATTAAAAGGATATAATTGTCAGATTCTGGAGTTGGGTTTGATTACTTCTGCAATGGAAAGGAAGATCTACCATTTACAAAGCATTTTTTGTGACCTCTGAACATCCCAAACTTCTTCACAGCCAATTAAATACTCTTGAAGCAGAGGCACTTCTGAATAGTGGAAACAATCTTTGTAAAGGTGGGGTCAATAAATGGCAAGGAGATATTCATATTGATACTTTAGTAATCCGTCATTGCTTTAATATTGAAATTGCTTTTAGATTATTATCATCACCAATGGCATATATGCCATTTACTTCTCACTTCTCCCAGCACTCACATGCATATGGCCGAGACAGGGTTCCAAAGTTCTCACCATTGCTGCTGACTTTAGTCCACTAATTACTATGCAGGTCAAAATTCTGTTACATCTTTCAAGGTCGTTTTCACGGATGGTGCTATTTTGCATGCCTGTTCAAACATTAGATCTAGTCTGTTTGGTAACTTGTTGGTAACTTGGACTGGATATACTTATCGGTTAGTTCATAATCCAAGAATGAATAGACTTTGCAATACCATAATAGATGTATTAGAATAATTACATCATCACAGCATCTCTCTTGACCATAAGACATAGGAGCAGAATTAAGCGATTTGGTTCATCGAGTCTGCTTCACCATTCGATCATGGCTAATTTATTTTTCTCTCTCAACCCCATTCTCTTGCCTTCTCCCCAAAATCCCTTTGATGCCCTTACTAATCCAGAACCCATCAACCTCTACTTTAAATATACCTAATGACTTGTTCCCCGCAGCCATCTGTGACATTGAATTCCACAGATTCCCCACCCTCTGGGTAAAGAAATTCCTCCTCATCTCTGTTCTAAAGGAACGTCCTCCTATTCTGAGGCCGTGCCCTCTAGTCTTAGACTCTCCCACTGCTGAAAACATTCTCTCCACATCCACTCTATCCTGGCCTTTCAATATTCGGTAGATTTCAATGAGATCCACCCTCATCCTTCCGAACTCCAGCGAGTACAGGCCCAGAGCCATCAACCGCTCCTCGTACATTAACCCTTTCATTCTCGGGATCATTCTCATAAACTTCCTCTGGATCCTTCCTTAGATATGGGGCCCAAAATCATCTGATTCTACTGACGTCTGATTCCATTCCTATAACTTTCCACAATCTCTGATCGCAATGGGTTGAAATGGTTTTGCAGCTTCTTTATTACTTCCTGAAATGGGACACTGAACGTCCTGTAGAGGGGTAAGTACATCTGTCATCAAGGTACCAGATCGTATTTCAAGCAACAGGATCACTTTCTTGTGCTTGCAAATATTCTCATCCTTAGCATTTTCATCCTCACCCTTTACTTCTGCAATGTTATTCTGTTCAATGTACAAACAGAAGGACTCATGAACTTTGTCATAACCACTGAGATTTCCAATACCATCAGTCTGTGATTGGACAGCCATCTTGTCCTGTCTTCCAAGTGCCTGGCTTGCCTTTTTATTCACAAACAATTTTGTTTGGGCTGCCTTTTAACCATCTGCTCTTCACAATCTCTGCAATCAGCCATGAGGTTGCCAGATCTTTTGATGGCTGAGGTTGCTTGCCATTCTATCCTCATCACCAGTGCAGAGCACAGGTGGTCAGTGGGCTCTTAATATCAAAACTGCAGAGTTTACAGAATTATACACAAGACATGAAGAGGTTAAATAAGTCAAGTGGAGACACAAGAGGTTGCAGATGCTGGAATCTGAAGCAACAAACAGTCCTGATGCAGGGTTTTGACCCAAACTGTTGACACTTCCTTTCCCCCCACAGATGTTGCTTGACTCGCTGAGTTGTTGTTGACAGCAGGTTGTTTGTTTCCTAGTTGTGTGTTTATTTGAGAGCTCTTCACAGAGTGTTGCAGTCCAGAGAGTAAAAAGTTATATAAGGACAAACTTTTATGTGAAGAGAGCTTTAATACAGCTATTATGTCTCATAACCAATATTACATGTATTTTAACACACATTTCAAAATGTATGGCTTGTTATCAGTCTGTGCTCACCATCTGTGCCAAGAGGTTTTTCACTATTGTACTTAGACAAGGTCATCAATATCTTTCACTCTCCACAATAAATTCAAAGAAGGCACATATATTCACCAAAACAAATTTTAAAAATAATTTTAAGTCTGGGAATCTGAGGAAATATGAAAGCCTGACCATATTTTCTGAAAGGCAAAGGTGCAAAAAGAAATCTGTCACCTTCAACATTTCCGTGGAATAATAGACAGAGCTATTAGACTGTCAATAGTGCAGAAGAATTCAGACATGCATTGCTTTCAGTGAAGTTGTGAAGATTCACAGACAAAGACTGAACAGAGAAGCTGATAAACTGGTGGGTTTTTTATCTAAGTATAATATTCAGCCTTTCATTCACCTTCCAAACTAGCCTGTGTAATCAGGAGACTGGCCAAATAAACCAAGGTAGTGTATCTTTAACATTGCTTCTATTTTTATTGTCAGAACAAATGCTTAACAAAATGAAAGAGTACATTTGTTGGAAAATGCCAATAGGCAAAATAATTGAATCACAGGATTTTTCTGCCTTTAGACGCTAATTGTATTTGAAGAAACTTGAAACAGATTAGACAGAGGAAAGAGTGACATGATTCCAATGGAGCTTAGAGACATTATGAAAAATTTAGTCATTCAGAATTTTCTGGTGACAGAATATAGCAGAATTCTTCATTTAATTGCAAAATAACATAAATGTTCTGAGCACTGAAAAATTACCCTGGTTTTAGTTATAAAGGAAAGCTAATTATCCTTGGGCAAAATCAAAAGGTTACAACTCAGTCATGCAGAGGCCTCCTGATATAATTGAGCTTAAGCCCCAAGTTACTGAGGGGTTTATTTTTCAATAAATTATTGATTCTTTGCTAACTGGTGGTACGGTGTGCCAGCTAACTGCTGGAACATCAGCTCACTCTGCAACTGGGCTGCTGACCATTAGGATTTGTCTGCCCGAACATTGCAGATTTTCCTTAACTATAAGCGGTGAATTCCCTTTTTCAGCTGGATTATTAACAAGGGAACTGATGAATCTTTATACTTTCCCTGCCTGGGAGGTCAGTGGGATGGATAGACAAAGACAATTCAAGAAGCCATTGCTTGACTCAGCTGTAGCTCAGAGTGGGACACAAAGCAGAATTGTAAAATACTGTTAAATGACAACAGAAGTAATTCAACTTGCATTGAGAAAATAATGTGGAGAAGTAGTCACAGACATATTCATATGTCTATTCTGATCCATCAGCATTTTTAAAGTTAAGGACGAATTGTATGGAAATTGTTGAGTTTCGCTTATTGAATAATACCTGACAGGTTTGCAACTCAAACCTAACCCCATCATAACATTTATTATTAGATACAAGCACAAAGCAATTTTTCTCTTGTCTTCACATAAGTCATAACTCAGTTCAGTTTAATCTTTTCATTTTCTTTTTGATTGCATCAACTAAGTTCAAATTCAGTTTGCCAGGTGACAGTTAGATATCAATTCTGGCAGTCAAATGCCTTCTGAAGGTTGTTTGTTGCGTGTTTCAAACCATCAGGTCATCCCCAACCTCTTCATGACTCCCAGGGTCGATGGAGCATGAGTATAAAGGTTGAATTTGTCACAGATTGATCAACAGCTAGAGGGAAATAGCTTTTTTGTAATTTTTTCAGGCTTCACCAGCATCAGAATCAGGTCCTGTGGGGGGTTATAGAGGTGTTATTGGCAGGAATGTTGGAAGATCTCACAATCCTCTCCATTCTGTCTTTCTCACTGATGTCTCAGTCTAATAAAAATAAACCAAGTCTGAATTTCTTTTCCCACTGATCCACGTAATGACGATTGCTCAGTAGCACTCACACCTACTGTAATGAAGTGTTTTGAGAGGTTGGTTATGGCTGGAATTAACTCCTGCCTGAGCAAGGACCTGGACTCACTGCAGTTCGCCTACTGCCACAAGAGGTCTACAGCAGATGCAATCTCACTGGCTCTCCACTCTGCTTTGGAGCACCTAGATAACCACAAGACATATGTCAGGCTACTGTTTATCGATTACAGCTCGACGTTCAACACCATCATTCCCTCAGTACCAATAACCAATCTTCAAAACCTAGGCTTCTATATGTCCCTTTATGTCTGGATCCTCGACTTCCTTACTGGGAGACCACAGTCAGTGCGGATTGGTAATAACACCTCCTCCTTGCTGACTACTGAGGATGCGTGCTTAGCCCACTGCTCTACACTCTCTACACACATGTCTGTGTGACTAAGCACAGCCCAAGTTCCATCTATACATTTGCCAATGACACCACTGTTGGTGGTAGAATCTCCGATGGTGATGAGGAGGCTTACTGGAGTGAGATAGATTGGCTGGTTGAGTGGTGTTGCAACAACAACCTCATACTCAACATCAGCAAGACTGAGGAACTGATTGTGGACTTCAGGAAGGGGAAGTCGGGAGAACACACACCAGTCCTCATTGAGGGGTCAGCGGTGGAAAGCATGAGCAGCTTCAAGTTCCTGGGAGTCAACATTTCAGAGGATCTGTCCTGGGCTCAACACATTGACGCAATCATGAAGAAGGCACGCCAGCGGTTCTACTTGGTTAGGAGTTTGAGGAGATTTGGTATGTCACCAAAAACTCTTACAAAATTCTATAGATGTACAAGTGGAGAACATTCTGGCTGGTTGCATCACCGCTGAGTATGGAGCTTCCAATGCGCAGAATTGCAAGAGGCTGCAGAGGGTTGTAGACGCAGCCAGCTCCATCGCATGCTCCACCCTCCCCACCATCAAGGACATCATCGAGAGGCAGTGCCTCAGGAAGGCGGCATCTGTCTTTAAGGACCCTCACCATCCGGGACATGCCCTCTTCACATTACTACCATCGAGGAGGGGGTACAGGAGCCTGAAGACCCACACTCAATGATTCAGGAACAGCTTCTTCTCCTCCGCCATCAGAATTCTGAATGACCCATGAACGCATGACAATACCCATTATTCCCTCTTTTTGCACTATTTATTTTCGTATTTTATAGATCTTTATGTCTTTGCACTGAAGTGCTGCCTCAAAACAACACATTTCACGTCATGTGTCAATGGTAATAAATCTGATTCCGATTCTGATTCTGATTCTGATGTAGTCCAGTGGCACTGCCAAAAGCCAGGAATTCCATCCTCAAATGGAAAATTTAGAACTGGAAAGAATGCACAAAAACACTTTCAAGAACCATTCATTTTGGAAACAAACTGTTCCATTTTGTGTTATTGCATAACATATATACTTTGGATTATTTATACAGAGTTCAATCCTTACACAACAAATCTACCTGGACATTATGGAAGAGTACTTAGGATTGAGGCGAGAGTCAGAATATAGAATTTTTGTAGATGCCCCTGAAGGTTTGGGGCAAAGAGCAAGTATCAGGTTATTAAATGTTCTTGGCATGAATGCTCAGTTCCGATTCCCTCTAAGAAGAAATAAAACTTGTTGGGATTATGAGCTTTGAGGATGTTGCAAAGGAGCTACAAGGTAATTTAAGCAATTTGAGCAGGTGGGTAAATACATGGCAGATGCAGTATAATGTAGATAAATGTAAAGTTATCCAGATCAGTAGAAAAACCTGAAGGACAGAGTATTATTTAAATTGGGATAGATTGGGAAATTATATACAGTATGTACAAAGAGATCTGGGTGCCCTTGTAAACCAGTCACTGTAAGTAAACATACAGCTGTAGCAAACACTTAAAAAGGCAAATGGAATGTTGGCTTTTGTTGCAAAAGATATTGCGTGCAGGTTGTCTCTCTACAATTATACAAGGCCTTGGTGAGACCACGCCTGAAGTGTGTGTGGTTTTGTTCTTCTTACTTTAGAAAAAATATATACTTGTCACTGAGGAAGTGTTGTGAAGGACAGCCACACAGTTCCTGGGATGGAGGGATTACTGTATGAGGGGAGATTGGGTCGACTAGAGTTTGAAAAATGAGAAGAGATCTCATTGAATCTTAGAAAATCATGACATGACTCAACAAACTCATGGCTGGGGTTGTGACGAGCTAAAGGTCATAATCTTATGATATGGGGTAATGTATTTAGGCCCGAGCTGAGGAGAGGGTGGGAATGAGGAGAGGGTGGGAAAATGACATTGTGATAGAGGATGTCAAGATCGTATTGAATAGTGGAACAAACTCAATGGGCCGAATGGCCTACTCCTGCTCTAATCTTTTTTGTTTTTTTATGTTTCGATACATTGGTGATGCCAGTGTTTCAGGTATAACGTAATTACAGCAGAGATTCCAAGTCATAGCTCATGTTGCAAGAAAAGAGCAGGCATGGTAGTGTAGCAGTTAGTATAACGCTTTACAGCGCCAACGACCCGTGTTTAATTCCGGCCACTGTTTGTATGGAATTTGTACGTTCTCCCTGTGTCTGTGTGGGTTTCCTTCGGGTGCTCCCATTTCCTCCCATATTCCAAAGATGTATGGGTTAGGAAGTTGTGGGCATACTATGTTGGCGCCGGAAGCGTGGTGACACTTATGGTCTGCCCCAGAACACTCTACGCAAAAAGATGCATTTCACTGTGTGTTTCAATGTACATGTGACTAAGAAAGTTAAAGATAAAAAAGAGGTTTGTTTCAAAATGGAAAATGGGAAAAGTGTAGGATCAATGCACCCGAACGCAAAAAAACATACATTGCATTAAATGTCATTCCAAAGGAGCAATCTCAAAGCTTTGGCTAGCTCATCAGTTCCTTGATGTATAATTGTATTACCTGTGGGGGTGGTTGCCGAAAGAGGTGACCTGAGGAAACATTTGTTGATACAGTGAGTTGTGATCTGGAATATACTGGTGGAGGTAGGTTCAACAGCAACATTCAAAACAGGACAGACAAATACATGAGAAAAATATCGTGCTATCGGGAAAGAGCAGGGAGGTGGGATTAAAAGACAAAAGTTCACAAGGCCCTCCATCCATGCAATATGATCCTACGATATTCTTTTTATGGTTCAGCACAGGGAACAGTTCGATATTTAACCTGCTGATTTCCTTCACCATACAAAATGCCTGGATTGCGTTGCTTCCCTCTCTGTGACCCTTCTTAGCTCAATAATTTCAGACCTATTCTGCCCTTGGCTCGTCAGTTGGAACCATTGCCAGTGGTTTCCACCCCAGTCTGTCTATGTATTATTTAACATACAGTTTCATCCTTGCACCTGTGAGCTCTCGCGTTAGCCATAGGTCTTCAGTGGTGTTTTCAAGTCATGAAGCTATCATTGCTCTTCTGATGTTCTTTCTTTTATACTCACTGGCATTTCACAGACACAATCCCTGAAAAAATTCATATATTCTAGGACTGCATAGATTGCGAAAAGAGCAGTTGTGCATTGCTCAGTCTATTGATACAATATTATCTTATATGAGTGCTGAATCTCTCTAAGTATATTGAAGTATTAAATTACTGTGAAATCAATGTTAGGGCTGTGATTGACTGTCAATCCTTTGTAAAAGCTCTGTCAGAGCCTTACTTTTATCATTCTAATCATTTCCTCTGTATGAAAAAGAATTGCCATGACTGATGTGACTGCCATTACAAATTCTGAGAGAGAAAGAGAGAGCTGGTTGAAATTTCTTCTATTTTTAATGGGGCATCAACTTCACAGAGAGAACAAAAAATGGTGAAACTTCCTTACAGACACCAAAAGATTCATTTCTATGTGACATCAAGGTGATCAAAAGTGATACCTAGCTTTCACCTCACCACACCACAAAAAAGGGCTTTAATGCAGCTTGTCACACTAAGCCCATAGATCTGATAGATCTTTAATAAGATTGGATGATCACTGTGTTTCAAAAGGGAGCACATATCAGGATCTAATTTCAATACAGTTGAATGTTTTAACACTTGCTTCGGTTGAACTGTAGAATCTGAGAGCACAGTACAGAGTGCGGCAGAGTAAGGGTTACGTGATTGAACCAATGGCCAGAATTTTGGACCATTGTTTCCAAGACATGACTTCAAATACCACAATGACAGCTGGGAAATTTAAATTGAAGTCATTAAATAAATTGGAAATTAAAGCTAGTCTTCATTATAGTAACAATGAAAACCACCCATCTAGTTCACCAAAATCCTTCAGAAAGGGAGATCTAATCTGGCCCATATGTGACTCCAGGCCCACTAATGTGGATGACTGAACTTTCTCCTCAGTTTAGAGGCAATTAGGGATGGACAATAAATGCTGCCATTTCCAGCATCACCTGCATCCCGTGAATGAATTAGAAAAAGCCCATTGTTTCCATGCTGGCAGAATTCTCTTTGCACTGACACAACTCTTCCTTAACAAATACCTTCTTACTTGGTACAATCTAATTAGGAATGCACACTTGCATGAACAAGGTTGATGGCAAATGATGAATACATTCATGCTTCATTTCAAAATACATTCAATAGTAAAAATATGCTCATTAGTTTCTCTGCCATAATAACCTAAAGGAACTGTATCATAATAAATACTATCTACAGTAAATTGCCCTGCATGCTTAAAGAAAGTTGGCTGCCCTTTTGCATAGAGTTGAATCAATGTCATGCAAATAGTCTTCCCTTTCCAAGTTTCATAAGGGCTTGTAAACAGGTGAGAACTTGTAATAGCTTTACATATCAGGCAGACTTGTTTGGGTTTCACAGTCATATATCCCTCTTCAGAGCATCACTTCCCTGCATGCAGATTTTGAAGTAATTTCTATTTGATTGACTCAAATTTCATTCAGTCATAAAACAGTGATAAATTACTGCTAAATCATCAGGCAGAATACCAGTGAAATATGAAATAGGGAGACATATATTTTTAATGAAAACATGCTGTGTATTATCTATAAACAATCAATCTTGAATTACAAATCAACAAAACTCACCAAGTAATAAAAAGTGAGAAGGTGACACAATAAACAATAAAATTACTCAAGACACCTTTGGAAAAATAATGCAATTTTCTTTCTTTGAAAAAAAAACTACACTCAGGTAACAAATTATTACAGAAATAATGACGTAAATAATATGGGAAGCTGTTTAAAATCAGTAAAATTTTACTCACCTCCTGTTGAAAATTTTATCTAAAAATCATGGGGTTTAAGTTTTGATTTTGATGCAAATTTTCCATCCAGGTGGGTTTGAGCAATGATCCAGAAAGTCTTAAATTTCAAAAAATTACAAATGTAGTCATGGTATCTGCACCATTTTGTTCCAACGTTCATTGGGAATGGTTGTTATTGACACATGACATACAGCACATTACATATTGTGTGCATAGATGGTATGCAGCTGCTCCAATGATCATTTGGGGAAAAAAATAAAGTGGCGAATGATTCAGAGAATAAATCTGTGTTCTTGTGTGCCTCCCCTCATCCACACCAACCCCCCCCCCCCCACCCCTAAAAGGAAACTCCCACGTGAACTGTGCGTAGCTGTCTGGTTCACCATTGTTACCGAGTCAACCTTATTGATGTTTATTTCAATTAACTCTCCAACAAATATGCATGTGATGGTACATCCCTTTAAGAACATTATGGTCAATCCTACTTCCCTTTATTGAGAACATATTGTATCTTCATAGTGCAGATGTGGACCATTGTGACAGCAGTGACATTGTTTGTGTTGTAAGGCATTTGATATCAGCTTTGGGTACCAATCATCTTCTGCAAGAAGATATCCTTTCTCATTTCAGCTTTATTCCAAAACAATGTCCCCCAGCTCTAGATTCTTTCATGATGAGTAACATCCTGACAGCATTTACTCTCCCAGGCATCTCCCACAATCTTATTGACTTGAAAAGATTACTTCTCTTCCATGTAAATATCAGTAAGTTTAGAGCCTTTCATTCTACTCGGTAGCTGCTCACAGTGTTTTCCAGTGTGAGAGAGCTTCAAGATTGCTTGTTCAAATTGAAGGGAATGTCATCCAGTTGTCCCACGATTATTCAAGACACTTTTGATTAGTGCATTTACTTTATGTTTCTAATTGCTTCAGTGCTACTTTGCGTTAATGTTTAATATTTCCTGTTAATCACAAAAAGCTTTTAACGTTGTACTTCAGTAAATTAATTGTCAGCAGCAGAACGTGCTCTCCATGCTGGAATTCTTGACTGTTTTATTTGGCTAGTTATTAAAAATGGGGGATTCAATAATGTGTCTAAAAAACAAAAAGTGCCAATAGGCACTGAAACACAATGTAATGAGACTTGATCATATTAAGCTATGGTATATTAAGCATCTTGTTACAACATTCTTCACCATGCACATTTTATAGCATTTCTTTTCCTCCAAGTTCATTTTTAACATGAATTACAAGATATATCATAACTTGGTAACAAAATATATGTTGATGTTGTCTCACTTGGTCCTTAAAATAACCAGTGGATCAGTTTGATGCTGCTCATGGGAATTCACATCGGGTGATAAGACTGGGCTTCATGTAAGATAGGTGAGAAAGCACAGTAGCATGTTTTATACCTACCTGATTCTACTTATTTATTAGGGGCTTGAGACATGTTGATTTGCCCCACACTAAATGTGGTTAGTAATGAGAGAGGCAGCAATCTTAATTCTTTAATGAGAAGGAAGGGTGTCCATGTTGATTTTAGAAAGGCAATTCCCTGTGAGGCTGGAGATTGCAAGATTAATCTCTCATCCTGCAATCATTATAATCCTCCCCTTTTTATCCTCAATATGACATGCCCACTCATCTCCCTGTGCATAGTGGTCTGACATGGATAATCTGGTTGCCAGCAAGGTTTAGCCATGTAGGACCCAAGTCAACAGTTGAATTGACCTTCATTGTTCAAGTGAATGACTCATTCCCTGTGGCCCTGCTTGAATTGATGTTCTGCAGTTTCTATCCCAGTTATGTTAGCCACACCGTGATTCTCTTCTCTTCCCTATGTTGCTGGTGTCACAGAAAAAAATGAATTAGGCATAAGAATTTAGTTTGAATCAAGAAGCAAATTACATTCTTCAAAGCTACATTTTCTTAAATGTAATTATAGAAGGACAAGTTCATAATCTTTCCATTAGACTTCAGTCTTGTTTCTGAATTCAGGTCAGGTTTTCCCATGTTGGCAGATCTCCCACTTAAAAACTGTGGATGTGACATTAGAGAATATGTCCAATTAAGGGACACTCTGAGAAAGAATCAGCCAAGTGCATCCAAAGTTCACATCCAACAGGATGTACATCATAAAGATTTATAAATGATTGATTGGATCTAGGTGCATTCAACAGCATTCTAGGAATACAAGATAAGTTCTCCATGTACACTCAGGACACTCAGTGCTCCCTTACATCTCTTGCCCTTCCTTCATTCTTACTGAATGGCCCTGCTGCTTTTCCATCATCCAGGATTTGATGACCAATAATATCATTTAATAAAATATTTGGAAGATCAAAGATATTTAATGAGACACAATATCTTCTCGGTTGTTGGAAATAAGCCTTAATGTACAGAATTGGCTGCATACTTTTGCCAGCTACTGAAATTCAGTCCCATTGAATTGGATGGAGCTAAGTATTGGAAGGGGACTATAAAATACAACCACTATTATTTAATCCCATTGATTGCATGTCATTCAAAGGTCACTTTCTTATCCTGAATCCTACCATGATTGATTTCATCCCTGCCCCTGGCCATTGTTTGAGGCTGCGCTAGACCAAAATACTGCCATCCTATTTCACCCCAGAAGAGCTTCTTGCTTCTTTATAATCCCTGTTGCCTAATTCACCTCAGTAAAAACACCTTGCTCTGACCCCTCCTCAGCTCCCATTTTTCTGAAACCCTCATCCATGCCTTTGTTATCTCTAGACTTGACATTCCTCCTGCCATACTGCCCAGTTTTTACCCTCCATAAGCTTCTCATCCATGTTAACTGATAGCAAGTCCTATGCGACGTCACCTCTCTGTGTAAAGACCCAGTGTGGTTTCTGGTCTGGCAACATTTTGACTTCAGAGTGCTCATCTTTGTATTCAGAACACTCCTTGGTCTCTTGAACCTGTAGCATCATTGCGTCCTACAATTCTTTAAGATCTCAACATACCGCTTGCATGTCCCTGATATCAGTGACTCTCTGTTCCACTCTCTTTTCTTGATCTTCTGCACTGTTCCAACAATACCTCCTTTTTTGGATTGGGCTCATTACGGCCTTTTCAGATCAGCACTGATTTCAACAAATTTCAAGCAATTAGCCACTCCAGCCTTTGCACTTTGGATTTCCTTCAAGAGGTGGTGGGAAACGTGGGCAGCTAGAACTGTTGTGAAATAAAGAACATGCTGTGGGGAATTTCCTGAATTTGTTGCAAAATTGGGAACATTCACTTTGTGCTTTAACAGTGATTTCTGTATCCACCTGTTTTCCATGCCCTTGTGCCTGAGGTGGCAAAATATGAAACAAAATATTGGATTTGGAAGAGATAAAGTGGTAATGGAGCACACTGCAACCGTAAAATATACTCCTGAAAAATAAAGATTATCAGTACATTAGGAAAATAAAGTACCATATCAATTTTACGGGGTGACAAATGTCATAAAATATTTATTAAAATCTGTTTTCTTTAAAGCTGCAAATGGGACATAACCTAGTCCATAACATGAAATAATTATTATGTCCACTCATACAACTCACTCATTCACTGCAACTTACATTGAATTAATAACACTCCTTTAAGATTGATATCCCACTTGCCAATGACACAGCTCAGTCTCACTTGTGAACATATTTATTACATGGTTTCTCAGTACATGCCGGTATGAATAATGAATATCTGAACTGGTACACATTTCTCTAAAACTGCAAATATTAAACAGCAACTTTGATCTACGGTGCTTATTTTGATGCAGCTTTTGTGCCCCACAGGACACAAATCATATTGGAACTCTACCCAATACGTGAGATTAAGATTCACCCCATTTATTGTTTAGATGGTAATCATAAGCCACAAATTGAAGATAATCACACCGAGAAGTGAAGTAGTTGGACCTAATATAAAGCATGGTTGGAATTGTCTGCTGCAGGTTATCATTTGGGCAAAATCCATACCAAAAAAATATAGAACAACGGTTACTTGGAAAGGAATATTAAAGCACATGCTAAACGAGTGAACATTCAAGTCAATAGTTTGATTGGTCAGCCCATGTGGAGCAAAACTTTTGTGCAGATGACCTAAATGTTTTCATATGCACTTTAACTTTCTGTGTTTATGACTACACAGATCAATGAGCTGTGCAGGTGACATTTCCTGATGTTCAGGCTTGGCATTGTTCCAACTGTGCTTCGTTTATCAACAGCCAGGAAGCAAACAAAAGCAGCAAAAAATAGCAGACAGATCTGGAAAAAAAGTGAGAAATACCATTAAAAATATTAACTCAAATTTTTCATTGAATGTTTCATGTGCTCCCATAGCTGCTCATTAAGGCAGATAGTTAGAAGCAATCTTTCTACTAAAATGTCCATGAACAACAATGTTAATAACAAAACCAAATTCACAGCCTGCAGCAAACAAGAAAGGATGATGCACAAGTAAAAATGTAATTTTCATTACCTCTGAGTTATAAGTGGACTGATGGTGGCTCATTCTTCCAAAAGTTTGCTTCTCATAACTTTCCATCCAAGAGAGAAAAAGAGGAAAGCATTTTTTCCTTTTCTTTTCCTGTAGGGAATCATCAGTCACAATGTCAAGCTGATTTGTCAATGCCATTTCTTACTTGATGAACTGGCCTTGGAATCAAACTGGGTGAATTCTGATGAGAAGTTCTCTCTGCATTCTTCATCTCAACAATATATAAAGGCCTGTGCTTTTACAAAAAGCCCAATCAAAAGTGATTAAATTAAGTTTTTTTTCCTTCTCAGTGTTTGATATGTTTTAGAATGGTTCCTGTCATGTTGTCAGTTAGCTCCTTGACAATATGAATTTTAAGCTTCACTCTTGGCACTTGGATTTCCCTGGGCCAGAACATCAGACATTGAGAGAGAGCTGAAAACCTCAATATTCACAGGGTAAGATGTAGCTAAATAGACTTTTGGGAGTATTTTGAGGGATTAAGCAATGTAACAGTTAAATCATCATAAGATATTCTCTTTTCATAATAGATAGGTTGTTTAGTAATAGATAGGTACTTGATGGTTGGTGTGGACATGATGGATCGTAGACCCTGTTACTGTGCACTATGATATTATGACAATGAGGCTATGACTCTCTTTGACTCTAAAATTGCAATCCACTTGACGTTGTTATTGCAAGAACTAGAAGAGAATTGCAAAGAAAGGGATGAGGCTTCTACTGTCTACAAATTTAACCCTTAACTCTTTCAGTGTCTGTGGGGATGTGAAAACCTTCGCAAGTTCTTGAAATCTAATTCCTTGGGCTCTAAACAATGGAAAATGCTTGGAGGTCAGGCAGCATCCGTGGAGAGAGAGAGAGACAGTGTTTCGAGATGACCTTGCATTGGAACTGGGAAAGGCAATGAGGGGAAAGCAGAAAAGGTTAAATGTCAAAAAAGAGTGATAGTGGAAGGCAAAAAAAAGCTGGCAATGAGCAAAGGAACACAAAAATAGGCAGTCTGGCAGAGAACAGAATCAGTTCTGCAATTTCCAAAGGAAAGCACTGAAATTCTGAAATAAAAGTCAGAAATGTTGAATTATACTTTATCTGAAACTGTTAAATATGTTGTTGAGGCTGGAAGCTTGTAATACATCTAATCTGAAGGAAGTGTACCCATATCTTCCAGTTGGATACAATTTGGAATGACTGAAGTTTCATGGGGGTGAGGATGGGACATTAGGAGGGGATGCTGAAGGGAACATTGGTGTTTAGATACACTGTGGGAATCTGAAAGGGGCAGAGATTAGAGCCTGAAATTGTAGGGTTGTGGGCAGTGGTGAAGTATGGACATTTGAGTGTCCAGATGCAGATATAGGAAGTGGAAGAGTGATGTGGAGGCAAGTAAGCTGGATTGAGCAGTTCAGTCGAAAACGTAAATTTGAAGTTACTAACAAGAGCCCATTCAATGTACCTCAATCATATATTTTGGCTTTCTGTTCACTAGTTCTAACAGAGGAGAAATAAAACTACATTAATAAAAATAGTAGAATTAATAGTCAAATGTAACCTGGAAAAGGTCATGAAGCAAATTCATGATTTTAGGCCAATTCTACATTAATGAAGCCTGAGGCCTTAGAAATTTCACAGAATCAGAGAATGATTAAAGCAGAGAAAGATACCATTCGGCCCAAGGAGTACCCAATCCAAGTCATTAATATCTGTTAATATAACCAGCTGTTCTGGTACTAATTCCAGTGGAAGTTCACTTTACATTTCAAAAATAACCTTTCACTACTGTTCTGTATCCTGTTGCTTTACCAATTTTCTGTCCAGCTATTTTATTCCATGCTACTGTACACTACTTTATTAAGCATATTTTGCAAATCCAGGTAAACTACAAAAGCTGCATATCCTTCATCAAAAAAACTCCATCAAATTGATGAAACATGATTTACCTTTAACAAATCCATGCTGTACAAGTGATTGTTAATTTTTTTGCTGTTCACTGTTTTTAGAACTTACCTCACCACCAAGATTAAATTGATTGTTCAACGGGTCAAGCAGCATCTGTACAAGCAAAGGGATGGTGGATGTTTCAAGTCAAGACTGTGCATCAGGATCTTGTGTCTCCTTTATTCATTATTCTGCAGTCATTGGGTTTATCTCCATATCCTTTCATAAACAAGGGTGTATCACTTGCAAGCTTCCAGTCTTCTGATGCCATCCCTGTATCTATAGATGCTTGGCAGCTGATTTCCAGGGCTTCTGAAATTTCCTGTCTTTATTTCCCTTAGTATCTCACCTGGACCAGGTAGTTTATCTATTTTAGGTGCATCTGACCTTTCTACTACTTTGTCTTTATGAACTTTGTGAGAGCAGGCTCTTGAAGAAATTGTTTTTTGGTCGTATTCCTTTAATTTGCCTTTCAAGGTTCTTAAAAACTTTCTCGACCTGGGACTATTGTGATTGAAGATATTCCACCACTTAGACCACTCATCATCGAACAGTAGAAAATTGAAGTGGGTGATTGCTGCATTAGCTGACATCAGAAGGAGCATCAGAAAATTACTTACATCCTGTACACCTCTGTACAAATGACAGTGAACAATCTATTCCATTTTCAGACAACAAGCTAACATTATTTAATTGGATCCATTAGCTTCAATGTTCTAGATTTCTACCGATTTTCAATATTTCACTGCATGGTTAAAAGTTATGCTCTGTTTGTTTTTTTTATATTTAATTAAAACTGAAGCACCATAATTAAACTCACCCATCCATTAAGAACAAATCTCCTAAAAGCTATTCCTTACATTAATTTTCACAGCAGAGTTGTTTCATAACATCTTGAAATTTGAATAAGTTGACTCTTTCCTTCAGTCACATTCAGAATTCAGAGAATCTGCAATATAAATGCATTCAAGCTTAGTTTTCTGAAATCAGTGATCAATATATATTTATAAAGGTTACCTGATAACTTATGTTTTACGCACATAAGCTTTTTTATTACTGCATCACGCTTAATGTCTTGGCTATAGTGTCAGCATTCTCCCTATAATTGTATCTTAACCTTTAGCCACTGATTGGAACTTGACACAAAAAATGAACATTTGGAATCTTACAAAAAAATAAAAAGGGCATTCATGAAACAAAATTAGGTTTTATCTCAAGTAGTGCCTAATCCTCAATTACACAGTCACTGAGCTAGGTCTCTGTTATCAACTGGCATGGAATTCCATATTTGCATATCATTTGAATTTTGCTCTTAGTGCCAAAGAAGCAAAAAAAAAGTAAAATCTGCATTAGTATTCAAGAGTACAGGTGCAATAGGCACGTTATTCGTTCTGATTCTAAACTTAATTTTGCGAATAATATGAATGAGAACAAAGCAGAACTCTTCTCAAATTGCAACTTTACCTTTTATTTGACTGGCCTGAATTGGACAGTACTGTAAAATGAGGCGGTAGTTTTGTATAACTGGTATCAAGATTCACAGTAATTTCAACATCGATCATTTTTTTCTGGGAAGATTCTACAGGGTAGCATTCTTTGGCAGCAGATGCTTGACTAAAGCCTACATTCGACACCTCTGGATACACTCAGCGAATCTTATCAGGAAGTTGTCATGAATACGAGCACATTAGTATCTCCCAAATGAAGTATATAAAACTTAACTCATGATCTGTTACATTAAGCCACCTAAGAAACACTTAAGAGTTCTGCTTAATTGCTAGGGGCACGGTATCTAAAGCAGATTGCTAAAGTTTCTAATCTAACTGGGAATCCACCCAAGTTAATTTATCCAATTACTTTTCTGTTTATATAAACTCAAGACCCAAGTAGCTTCTGGTGATTATAATTTATGTTATTCCTTTGAACCCTCACACCATATTACTCCCAACTTTACTGAAGAAACACTTGGTATTAATTGAGTGAATCAACTAAGACAGGATCAAGTAAATTTTATGAATCAATTCCAACTAAGTACTGGATTGATCCATATAAGAGCCATCCTGAATACTTGTCATGGAAATTCGATGTCTATGAAATGCATAAAATGTAATCTTCTTTCCCAGCATCTGAGTTCAGCATTTTGGGTGGATTAATAAGGCCAAGGTATACCCAATGAATGATGGAACCCAAAGATGTACTGAGGAACAGAAGGATCTTGATATTCATGTCTCTGGTTCCCTGAAGGCAGCAGCACAGAGAGGTAGGAGGTTCAAAGGTATCTGAGGTACATAACTTCATTAGCTGCTGCAAAGAATGCAAGAACAGGGAGGTTATGAGACAATGCATCAGTGAGGTCACAGCTGAAATACCACGTACAATTCTGGTTGTCACACAATCGGAAGGATGTGATTGCACTGGAGAGGGTGCTACAGAGATTCACCAGGATGTTATCTGGGATGGAGTGTTTCAGCTATGGATGAGTGACCAGATAGACTGGGTCTGTTTTCCATCAGCAGAGGAGGCTTTAAGAGGACCAGATAGGGGTATACAAAATTATGAGGGGCAGAGGTAGGGTAGACAGTGAGAAACTTTTAAGGGGGCATAGGTTTAAGATATGGGTAGGAGATTTACAGGAGATTTGAGGAAGATGGTTGACATCTGGAACCCATTGCCTGATAGGGTGGTGGAGGCACGGACTCTCACTATATATAAATATTTAGATAAGTACCTGAAATATCTTAGCATTGAAAGTTGAGTGCTAGAAAATGAAATTAATATAGATAGGGCCTGATGGGTGGCAAGGACTTGGTGGTGACTCTGACATCTCAATGGAGTAACAATTCATCACACAAGCCATGTGGTGCAAGTCATATGTTAGAATCAACAAACCAACTTTGGGTGGGTAATCAACTTCACTGGGACAAGAACAGATTGGACCCAGGTAAGCTGGAATCAAATTTTAGCAAGAAAAACTGTAATTGAATAATGGGAGGACTTTAAGACATATTTCAGCTGTAATGTTAGAACATTCCCATGAGGAAGAATGGTTGAGCATATTACAGAACACAACTAAGTCTGCAACTTAAAGCATGTTTTGATTTCTAAATTTTCCTGTGTCTAAGGAAAGGCCATTGACCCGAAACATTGGGTTTGTTTTTATCTCCGCAGGTGCTGCCTGATCCGTTGAGTTTTTCCATCATTCTTTATGTCAGCACCAGGACAACTGGTTTTTATTTTACTGGTTGTTCATTTGGCTGTACAGGGCACAGTTTAGAGGTTTTCAGAAAACAAAAAAAAACTTGGAGGCCTAGAAAATGGAAAGGAGATTGTAACTGACTCCAAGGACAGCTAATCAGTCTGGTAGAATGGACAGGTAGGTGACAGGTGAAGATTACTGTTGAGAAATATGAAGTGTTACACTTGAGATTAAGAATGAGTAAAGGAAATGTGAACTAGAGGGCACAATTGTGGAAAGGATACAGGAACAGTGAGATCTGGGAGTAACAGTGCATTGTTTGTTGAAAGTGGCAGGCAGATTGAGAAAGTGATTAAAAAGTCATATGAATTATAAATAGGGCAGAGTACAGAAACAAGCAAGTAATTATGAACTTGGTTCCACCACAACCGGAGGATTGTGTCCATTGCATTGTGACACATTTGAAGAAAGATGTGTAGGCTTCAGAGAAAGTGCAGAAAAAAAGGCGGTTCCACGAAAGGCAGACTTTACTTATGTGGACCGACGGCAGAAGTTGTTGTTGTTCTCCTTTGAAGAGAGAAGGTTATGAGGGATTTGATAAAGGTATTCAAAATCATGAAGGCTAATGATGGAGGAGATGGTCAGAAATTGTTCCCATTTAGCAGTAGGCCTCTGAGTAATGCCTCTTCTGATGATCAAGGATCATGCAACACACAAGCTGTACATTTGCATCAGGGAAACGTGAGAGATGTGTCAATTATGCTTTGCATGCCAACTGGTATGGTGCAAGTAAGCCCAGTGGCTTCCATTGTTAGCACTGAGGACTATACTAAAATTCCTGGAAGCTGGCAATATGAACTCAATGATTTGGTTTTAGATTGAATCGCATTGTGTAGCACACAAACATATTGTACAACCCAATAGATTTTCTAGTATACTCTGTTTACTACCTGCTGCTCGTCAGATTTTAGCTGTCGATTCAGAGATAATTGGATATTGGTGTAGAGGTAAACTTAAGCAGCCAAGTTGCCATAAATGTCACATTAAAGAAAAGTCAGCAGTATTCTTCATAGACTCCAAACACACATGGTCTAACCCACTAATTTCTAAGCAAAAATTCTTGTTTTAGTCATTCGCAACTGACATTTTCTGGATGATCACAGCAAATTCAATTCAGCCAGATTTTACATAAAAAGTACAGGGGTCATTGTCAAAACTTTTATTCAAAAAGTTAAAATTGTCTTCAAATTCAGTAAAGTATACTAAGATGAAACACAATGCAAAGCATCATATACAGACAAAGTACATATATATATATATATATTTATATAGCAGAGAGGTCATAAAGACAAGTTGACACATCGATAATATAATACATATTTACACACCTCTACATAAATCGTGTATATTACAATTTGTATACTACTTATCTTTTGTTTTTAAAAAAGCCAATTTCAACACTCATTCACTACAATAATGAAAAACATTTAGAACGTCCTTTATTTGCTGTACAAATTTGTTTCTTCTTTTGCATAAAAATATATCTCTGTACAAAAAAAAGGGTTCTTTCCACGTGATGCAAATTTGATGCATGTGATTCAGTGGAAGAAAAGGTCTCTTGCAGAATAAATCTGATATAAATAAATAGCTTGTGTTGAAGCAAGTCAAGGTATACCTATGTGTATTTTGAGGAGAAGCTACTTTGGTTGCTCAATAAGGGGCCATTGTCACTGCTGTGTCAGGTTATCTGCATGTGCGGAGCATCAGAGGATATTTCACACAATAATGTTATTTTTACAAGAAATGAATTTTTGAATACTTCTAGATGATCATCGCTGCAAAGCAAATAATAATCATGAATTTAAAAAAAAACTTTTTTTTTGTTTAAAAATGATGGCAGAATCGCGATAGCACCCATTCTTGGTTCTCCAAAGTTACCAGTGTTTCTCTACATGTGACTTCCTGGCATGCAACCTGGTCATAATTGATGTGCAGGTGGTGTAGAAATTAGACGTGTATATTTCTCCACAGCAGTCAATTATCAGAACGTTCTTAATAATTTTAGATTAAGTTACTCTACCAACACGGGGCTGCACAAATTTAATGATTGATTCATTTCCTTCAAACACTCCACACAAAGCTAACATTTTTGAACTAAGAAAACTGAAAATCGAGGCAAGTCTGAAATAGTTCTCTGATCCATTTGGCCTGATCTCGCTATTGCAATGTGACAAACGTCGGGAATCTTGCAGTGAAGATGGATGCACTCTTCCACATCACTGTTCACTCACAGTTTAGAAGTCAAGGAAGAACCCAAACTGAATAAAATAGCTTTAAACTGCCATCATGTCTATTTTTGAATATTCCTGAAATGAAGTGTGTCTGATAACATAAATCTGGTGGTCTACCTAGTCCTACTTAATTTTGTCAACTCAACCAACAAGTGAAAAGTGCTCAGTTCTTCAGAGTATAAAAGAAAGCAGCATCTGTGTTTTATTCTTGGTATATCTATTTGCTCTGACAGTTGAGGAAAACACTCTGGCATTGTTGCTCTCAGCTACTCTACTATAAAAGGGGGAACAAAGCACCCATTGGATGACACATACAAGCTTCTGCAATTTAAAATTGAAAGTCTAATTATATCTTATACTTCTCTTTACCTGGCATATTATTGAATGATGGCATTACCTTCTGTAGTTTTGAGTGCTTAATCATTGTGGTGGAATTAGTAAATGCAATGTACATGGAATGCTTTTATTTCTCAGGTTAATTAACAGGGACAAAGTTAACCTGACCATTACTTGACCATACCTTAAATGAGGAATGCCATTTCTGGACACATTGAAATCAAACGTAAAATCTGAAACTATGTTGATCATTAGCACTGAAAGCAGTTGCAAAACTTCATTTTAACTTGAATACATTAAGATTAAGTTCAATTATTGCAAGATTAACTGCAAAACAAATGACCACTCTGAAGTTGAACACAAGTAGGTCTGCTATATTTCAAAAATATATATTTTTTTAAATCCCATACCATTGTTACAGAGATCAAAGACAATAATTCATCCAGGATTCCGAAACCAGTCCTTTTAAAAGAAATGAATTGGAAAAAGAGTTGCTGTGGTAACAATGACATCTAGCTATATCTTGCTTTTATACATGAGACAGTGTTGTTTTTGGTGTTCTATCATTGATGGTAAATACTATTCACTTTTTCTTCCTTGTATGGTGAATCAAATTTGACTGGGAGGATCAGCAGACAAGTTTCCCTAAATTCTGCCATGGTTTCTCCAAATGGACTGCTCGAGGTTGTAAGTCACCCTTGTCACTGATTCTTTCATTCTCTTTTTCTCTGTGTAAGTGCCCAGCCCTCTGGTCAAAAAATCTGCAGCACTAGAGTTGCTGCCAGAATCTCAAAAAAAACGTGAGCAGCTTAACCTGCGCATTTGTGCTGCAAAGCCGTTGGACTTCAGTATAATATATTTTAATCCTTTCTAGGTGGAACTTTTGGATTTCGTAGCCATCCTCATCCATACACCATTTTCTTGCTGATCCTATAACCCAGATATGACTGTGTATGACCTCTTCCTCAGAAGTTGTATATTGTCCTCAATTAGTAATTGTAAAGGCAAAATTATTGGAACTTCAATAAGGGTTTATGGACTCTATACTGTTTTCTTCATCTTTTGCTGAAACAATCTGCAATTTGAAAAATTAGCTCTCTTTTAAATCCATTTGTCCTCTCGCTTAGAGACATTACACATTGGGCAATGTGTTATGTCTTAACGAATCACCTTTATGCAAGGCCATTTAAGATACAAAATTGAAAGAGTGAAAGAATTGAAAGAACCATGAAAAAGATAAAGAGATAGAGGGAGTTGCAACAATATGTTGGCACATTTAAAAATATGGCAACGTGTTTTGCACCACATTTCTTTGGGTGTGTCTGCAGGATGACTTCACAAAATTTTGTACAAAGGATCCTCTTTTGACCCCAAGGGTTCAAGTGCCACATTTTAATGTAACATTTTCAAATTCAGTTAAGGTAGAATAAATTGACCATGGGCTTCTGTATCCATGTTCTCAATTTTCAATCCACTGAACTGAATGACAGAAAAACTGTGACCAGCAAGGCTGGAAATGGAAAACTCTGGGGATTGTGTCTCAGGAACATTTAGACATACAAAAATACCAGAAAAGCATCATTCTAAAACATATTTAAAATTTGTTCCAAGCCACAATCCTTCAGAATATGCCTCCTTTAACAGACTAGAAAGTTTATTAAACTAAATACTTTTTGGAGAGTGTCAGCCTTACATTTTTCCTTACAGATTCTCTGGCTTACAGAATACCTGAAAATTGCCATTTATCTTCTTGTATATCATTTATGGGAAATTTACCTGCTGAAGACTATCCCCCAAAATGACATTATCCCACAACACTGACTTTGATGAAATACATTCAATTAATAGTGCTCACATTCATCTGTTATTTTAGCCACCGGTGAAATTGAAGCTTAGCATCAGTTGATCAAATAAAAGATCTAAAATCAACACACCACAACGTGCACATCAGTCAGAATGGAAGGTCTTTAGCGCAATCTCCACTCTGATAAGACCACCAGTCTTTTTTTCAAAAGTTTAAAAAAGGACTGGGACAACACACTGCACTTTTACATAGTATGAGTGAAATAAATAGAAAATCACAAAGTAGAAATTTGTCTTTGGTTACAAGTGTTAAATGCTCACTACCATACAGAAAGCATGTTGTTCTCTTTTCCAAATCAATGTAAAAAGAGGTCAAACTGCACATGCCACTCTATTGTGAATTTTGTGACCAAATTTCTGCCCCATGTAATTATTTAGCATCGGGTGATTAACTCCCCAGTTATACATTCATCCTTTTAGTTGACTGTATACAAATTGAGGTTGGTTTTGTTCTGCCCAGATTAAGTAGTTAGCAGGTGTAAGGATTGCTCACTGTTTCACAGACTTGCTTAACTTCTGCTTTTTTTGTACAATTTAATTTTGAACAAATTGTCCTCAGCAGCAAACCTTCCAGAAAGATAACAAGTGACATGACCCTGACAATGGTCCAATCTTGAAGCCATTAAGGGAGGACAGCATCTTTCAGGTGAACAAAAAAGTTTGCAGAACAAATCTATTCAATTCTTCAAAGACTCTTTTTCTATGGATTTGTTGATTTTATGACAAGCATCGGGTTTGATTAGAATAAAGATGGCTGCCTAGAAATTAGATGGCAGAGCTTTGGTTTTCTTACCCTTGTGATTGAAAATTGTGTTTACCCTAAGTACATTGAGATTGTGAGCAGGTCTGCCGCATGAGAAATTTGACTGGGAAACCCGAAACAATTTTCCTCATTAGGGCGCATGCTGTTCCCCATGGACCATTCGTTGGGACCACAGCAAGAATACATGGACCACATTGTCGAAGGAGCAGCACCCATCCTTGGGCACTCCAGGGACAACTGGGAGGACTGCAAAGTAAGGAAATGATTTGCCCTTATCCTTTGGGGATCATTTACACTGAAAAAGATTCTGTAGCATCTGTTCAAAATTAATCAACCAGCCCTGCAATCCCAGCCCTTTTTGATACACTGCTGGACCTGATGCCCACTTCCCCTCACCGCCCACCACCCCCACCCCCCCAACCCCCCACAACTCCAACAACAAGTGCCAGGTATCCAACCCACCACTCCCTATGATCCTCTTCCCAAACACTGGTCTCTCACTTCAAGTCTCTGTTCCACTTCCTTTCAAGTGAGACACTGTTGGTCTGCTGATCGCAATTCCCCTCCAAACAAGATCTACTAGTCTTTCATCCACGATCCCAAACCCTTGCCCTTCAATAGATGTGAAGCCTTGATACTTCACACCTTTTAAACCCCTCACCTCATCAGACATGACGCAAACAAGCTTCAGGGCACAGTTTTAGGAAGGGATGTGCACTAGAAATTTTGGACTGAGTTTGCTAAATGGATCTCTGTCCTTTTGGATATAACAATCCCTGCAACAAGCTCAATTTCCTTGTAGACTGATGACAGAAATCAATATGTCTGATGCTTAAATTCATAGCCCAGCAACTGGTACAACACACAATTCAATGGAATGTACATTTCATTTCATTGATGGTTTCCAATATATTAAAGCTGTAACACCTAACATGTACCTTTAATAAAAACAGATAATGCTGGAAAAATGCAGCTGGTTAGGCAAGAGGAATAGTTCACATTTCAGGTCAAAGACCCTTCATCAGTTCTGACGAAAGGTCTTTGGCTTGAAATGTTAACTGCTTCTCTTTTCACAGAGACCATCTGACCTGTTGAGTTTTTCTAAGAGCTTCTATTTTTATATCAGATTTCCAGCATCTGCAGCTTTTTTTTTCGATTAACAATGACCTTTTCTTGGTTTTCCCAGCAGAGGTCTACTTCCAATTTCTCCAGATATTGTCAAATTTAATGATATCCTTTTCTCATAATTTACAGTTAGTCACAAAGTAGTTAGGTTTCCTTTAGCAGCACAAAACTTTCTTAGAAAGCACCCTTATGTGGTTTCAGCCTCAGCTGAATGATGACACTTTCAGATCAGGAGTCCTGGTCCTGAGACGTGAGTGCAGTCTGTAGTCTGTGTCACTCCAGTGGAACAATGGGGTGATATCTTTCGGACAAATTGCTAGACCAAGGCAAAACTGGCGTTGGCAAAGGATCACACCCCAATAATTTGAAGAATAAGATAGTTCATCCTGGTTTAGTTTGTAATTTGGTATACTCTGTTACATGCATACAGGAAAGTTACATTTTCACACCTACTGCTTTTCTAGAGTATCCATGAGATTATATTGATTTTTCAAGTGCAATTCTTCAAACTTGGCTAAATTGACACCACAGATCAAAGATTTACACAGCATATTCTGCATTTCAGTGTTGAAGTGCACAGGCTTGGAAGCCCAGAGCATATTGATGTGCAGGCAAGATCTGGTTGGTAGGTTTCTACAAAACCACCTGCTGTCCATCACCATGATCTGGCCCAAGGTGTCTGACACACAAAATCTCTCTTGTTAATTAAATGCAAATTCAGGCCTTTTATGTTTTAAATGCAATTTAAAATGATTCATCTTTAAAAGTAATTCAAAAAAAGGTGTAACACTTTAAAAAATCTTTTGAAAATTGGTACTTTCGTTTACATCCATGTTCCTAAAAAAACACATGGATGTGTTTGAACCTGGCATAAGTTTATTCCAGATCCTTTAATAGCAGCAAGGTTCCCAACACTGGGCCAAACCCACAGATGCTGGATAACCACAAACTCCAGAAGGAACCCATTTTATCTCTTCTACCTCTCCCAAGCCAAGAGCCTGAAATCTTTGCACTCCTCTGTGCATCCCCTTTTCAATCACTCCACCATGGGAAACACGCTCTCTGGAGTTTTGCTAAACACTGGAGTTAGATGCCAAAATCAATTACCTCTCCTCTCTTTAAATGCTCCTTTACACCTCAAACTGTGCGTCATCCTTACTAATGTCTGATAGTTAGACTTCACTTGTAAGTTCCTTAAAGAGCTTTGGGATGTTATTATGTTAAATAAACTATACAAATTCAAGTTGTTGTTGCTATCAATATTGTATGTGTCATTCAGTTTGAATGTGATCACTCCTCTCATTTTTACCACTTTGAAGTGACTTTTAATTGCTTCTCACTGCAACAATGACTCCAATATATTCCCACTTGAGTAGACCTTAATACACTACATTCCCACTGTAATGAGATTCCTCATATCATTCCATGGTAGATTTATCATACTTACGCTACTATGTTCTCATATATTCTTATGAAATAGGAAGCCATTTAGCTCATTGAATTGATGCCATCTCTCACAGCATTCCCATTAGTCCTATTCCTGCACTTATTAACTTGTAATCCATTCTCTCTCCTATTCTGCTTTGTGAGTTTAATTTCAGTGAGTGGATTCTGGATCATTGATAAGGCTATAGTGGGTGGACAGCAAAGGAAGATTTAAGCCTATTTTTTGAGGGAGGAAGTTTTGAGATTGGATCAAACGAGCTGGGCTTGAAGCCAAAGTTGAGGAAAAATAAGCAGGAAATTGGGATCTTGTACTTCTGTTATTGATATCAGAAGCATTATACATATGAGTGATTTTGAAAAACCATCCTTAATTGTAAATTTAAGGGTTGTATGTTAGCCAATATGCTCATGGAAGTTGATAGCGATCTTGCCTTTGTTAAAAATGAGCGGCATTGCAGTTATTAGGAAATCGTTATAAATCTGAAAGAATTTCAAACATTACCGTTGAAGTTGAAAGAATATCTAATTTGGATGTGCATTGATGTTTCCTTTCAGTACTTGGATTAATGTGCCATCATCTGTCATGTGGTGGGAATAATTTATGGCACAAATGAATACTCAACAATCTGAAACTACAGAAAGGGTTTAAGCAAACAGCTCTCATGTCCTGATAAAGGCAACAAACAGAACCAAGGGATGGGCTAGGTACGATTCTTTGCCAGAGAACCAGACGGCAATATTTTACTTAAAGGCATCTAACACACATTTGTTTCTCTTGTTGGCTGTTGTTAAATAATTACACCTTGCAGTTTAAATGGATCCTTGTGTGAACCAGGACTAAACTTTAGTTCCTTGATGGAGGAGGGGCACCATTGTTTCTCTTCTTGTTGGGCAAAATGTCGTCCAGCTTGGAGTTACTTCTTGGAGTCAGTGAATTTTGAGGGTTTGAGCTCAGTGATGTGTTCAGTTCATCATCACATGTACCCTCCTGGTTACCACCATGAGAAAAGTTTTTTTTAAACTGCAGTGATTTCAGGACAAGCTTAATCCTTGGCTTCCTCTCACCCCTGGATCTTCGTAATAGAAGTAATAAGTAGGGCGACACCCCAGTAGCTTCTCCAGAGTTTGTACGTGTTTGAAGAAAAGCAGCCAAGTCGAATCTGATGAGGCGATTCTGAACTTCAGCATTCTGTTTAGAAACAAAGTAGAAGCTGTGTAAGAAACCTCAGGAAGTTAACAGAGTCTACAGGGATATTATTAATTACAGGTAGATTTGGGAATTACTTTTATTAAGGCAATGCCTTTCCTATTAGAACAAAACAAGCTGGAATGAAGTTAAGAATTCCATCTAAATCTCCTGAACTCTCTGAGCCCAGGTTATATCAATGTACAATTTATGTAATCTTCAATAAAACAATGTTAATGTCAAAGAGTAAAGGTATTTCAAGGAGGTTTATGTCTTTTTTATTTCCATATCAAACCATGTGTATGTGATTGTTTAAACATGTCCAATTTATTTTCTTTTAATATTGCATCATTTTCAAACCATCAAGTTAATTTGTATGTTCTCCAGTTTGGCAGAACTCAATGACCCAAGCTTCCTCGCACAGAAGTAATGAAAAAGCAAGTGCAAGAGGCGACCTTCATTATGAGTACAGGTGGTTTGATCTTCATCAAATGCCAATTGATCTTGTGCCTTTGTGATGGTTGGCTTGCTTTAAAAGTAAACCAGCTTATTTATGAAGGAGATGCCAAGGAAATAATGATCCTTGTGCTCCTTTAAGGGCTCCAAACAAATTAAGACGTTTGACAACGTGGAAGACACAATGCTAATGACAGGCACTTTTGCCTGAAGACAATCAAACCCTGGCGTTCAAATGATATTTTTATTCATATAGTCAACACATGCAAATGATACCCAAATATGTTCTCGGCAAGATATGATATGTTGGTGTCAAAGCATATGCAATTTTGCATGAAGCTAATTCTGACCATGGGGTTGCTGAGATTGCCAAGCACACGTTTTGCCAGAGTCAGGATTGTCCCCTACGGTTGAAAATTATCACAGTGAGGTACAGTGGAAGGAATCTCGCTGTGTATCAGGCTGAGCTAAATGGTAAAAGGCCCCATGCCCAGACAACTGAGGGAACAATTCTTTTTCCCATTAGGCCGCTGGCAATGAACAGGCAATTACTGTGTAATGTAGTCCGAGTAAACCTGGTGTAATCATATGGTAACAACATTACATTTTGATTAACATGATATATGACACTATTAAATCAAGGCAAACAATTGCAGTTTTTTTTAAGTACTGAGACCATTAGCCAACAGAACACCAAATGCTGGATTGTGCTGCCCACTAGCCAATAGCTCCAATAGAGATCTGCCAGCTAGCCTCAGGGTGACGATCAGCCTGTTCAAGCCGACTGCAACACAGATCAGGAACAGGTTAGATGTCAGATGCCAGCACCTCCCGCTTCACTGCTGGATTCAGCACCAACTCCAGGTCAGGGCTCAAATGTGATGAGGTAAAGGGCTGGATGCACTTTGTATCTGACCTCTCATCCAAGTGAAAGTTCGTTTTATCTTCATTCAGCTTAATGATTTTGTTTTTAATTAATCTCCATCACATCAATGCATTTTGAGTATTTTAAAAATATTTTTATGTTACTGATTGTTTAAATGTATTTTAATATCAGAGACATTATTAAATATGCAAAAATGTATTTGACAGCAGCAAGCTATCAAAAGGCCAACAGAGTGATCTGTGGGTGGGGCCTCAAATTCCACTGCCTGCAGCTGAATCACCATTTGCAGACCCCTCCCCCCCCCCACCCCCCCCCAAGGGGGGTTTGCAGAATGTACATGCGGCTACAAGAATGGCTTGAAAGCAAACACAAGGAGCAGACTGTATCAAGCACTTGCAAAAAAAAAACATCAGATTACAATACGGAATTCAGTTTAAGAACAAACGCTGAGTTGCTAGGTTGGGAATCTAAAATAAGAAGGTATAACCCTAGTGTTAAAGCTTGCCTTTTCAGGATAGCAGAAATCTGCTACTTCCTTTGTCAAAAAACTATAAAGGTCAAGCCAATTGGAAAGATCAAAACTGAGGAGGATGCAATGATCAGAACGGAGATTGATAAGCATTTTTTTATGAACCACTGATACTTAACCATTTAAACAGCAGTTATCTGGGACTTCCATGCATGTGCTGTCAAATGCAGAAGTCTGGGATTTATTGACAGTTTCAGAAGGCCGAATCTGTCATTTTGCACTGCCGTGAGACTCCCTGTGGAATCCAGTGATGAAGCTCAGACTTGCAGAGGTTCCCCAACAATACACTGGGAAATTGCCTCGCAAATGGTACGACAAGTCAGCTTGTCAAGAGCATGATTCGAGACCCATTGATTTCAATGAGGATGGCAGGGTTAAACTAGTATTGTGTTTAATTATTTTTTGTCATTTGTATTTCTTTCAATCAATGACTTTGATTTTGCTAAATATCTCCAAATATCAGAGACATTAAAAACTACAAAAAATTCCTTTGACAACTAACAAAGCTGGAGGCAAGGCTTCCTTCCCGCAAAAGCTGTCAGGACAGTTTTAGGGAGACACTTTGTTTTCATTAAGATCAGGCGTGTTAATCTCGGAGAATGCATCGGAATACTTTTCCCTTTTTATATTCAGAGATAGTACAAGTCAGATGTAAAGCTCTTCGGGCAATTTGTTTTAACTGCAGCTTCAGAAGATTATTTTGCCATTGTAAATACTTGGAGCAACCATTATTCTGGCCTATCCAAATATGATGGCCCATTTAAGGTAATCAGTGGTGAAATATGGGCAATTTTGTCTGCAGTTGCAGTCATTAGAAATTGGGTTGAGGCACTGCAAACCCATTTAGCTTAATATCCTCAAAACAAGTTGAAGATGGAACTTTTAATCCACCAACATTACTTAGATTTGAAATAAAAAAGTGTAAATGCTGTAAAGTGTAAAAAAGTGTAAAATTATTGTGGTCTGCAAATGGTGATTCAGACAAAGGCAGTGGAACTTGAGACCCTGCCCACAGTCTCTGATATTAAACTACATTTAAATAATCAATAACATAAAAATATTTTTAAATTACTCAAAACACATTTAAGCAATGGAAATTAATTAAAAACAAAATCATTGAGCTAAATTAAGATAAAACGAACTTTGACTTATCTGAGAGGCCAGAACCAAAGTGCATCCAGCCCTTCACCTCAGCATGTGAGGCAGCTTCTGTGGACGAAGAAAAAAGGTTAACTTCTCAGGCCAAAAACCTTTCATTGGAACTGAGAAAGAGAGAAAAGAAAATTGGTTAAAAATTTGCAGAGAAGGTGGAGGAAGGATGGAATGGACAATGGGAATCACTGTGATTGGGTGAGTTCTGGGGTGGCCAGGATTGTCAAGGGGAGAAGTAGTGTTCCATAGGTTAATGGTGGCAGTAAGAGAGTGACAATACAGACAAGGAACTGTTGCAAAATGCAGGGCTGTGGGACAATGCGAGTCGGCCAGGCTGTGGTAACGGAGAGAGAAAAACTGAAATAATGTCACAGATAGATGACTACTGTGGAAATAGGCTGTTCTGATAGTCTCACCTATCACAGATATCTCCATTCTCCCACCACCACCACTCTCAGTCCCACCTTCTCTGCAACTTAAAAATAACTTATTTTTCTCACCTTATCAGTTCTGACAAAGGGTATTCGACCTGAATTGTTAGCTCTGTTTGTCTTTCCACAGATGCTGCCTGACCTGTTGAGTGTTTCCAGCATTTTCTCTTTAATTTCAGATTTCCAGCATCTGCGGTTTCTCTTTATTTCTAATACTTAGAGTTAAATACTATTCTCAGAAGTACCACAGGAGTAGTACCAGAGGATTGGAGGATGGCAAACGTTGTTTGCTTGTTCAAAAAAGGTAATGGGGATAATACTGGGAATTATAGACCAGTGAGTTTTACTTCAGTGGTGCGCAAACTATGAGAGAGGATTGTTAGGGACAGGATTTATGAGCATTTGGAAAGCATAGTCTTATTAGGGACAGTCAGCATGGCCTTGTGAAGGGCAGGTCATGCTTCACGAGCCTAGTAGAGTTTTTTGAGGAAGTGACAAAACAAATTGATGATGGTAGAGTAGTGGACGTGGTGTATATGGACTTTAGTAAGGCATTTGACAAGGTTCCCCATGGTAGGTTCATCCAGAGGCATGGGATCCTTGGAGATTTGGCTATGTGGATTCGGAATTGGCTTGCCCGCAGAAGGCAGAGGGTGGCAGTAGATGGAAAGTATCCTGCCTGGAAGTCAGTGACTAGTGGTGTTCTGCAGGGATCTGTTCTGGGCCCCCTGCTCTTTGTGAGTTTTATAAATGACTTGGATGAGGAAGTGGAGGGATGTGTTGGTAAGTTTGCAGATGACATGAAGGTTGGAGGTGTACTGGGTAGTGTAGAAGGTTGTCGTAGATTACAATGTGATATAGACAGGATACAGAGTTGGGCAGAGAAGTGGCAGATGGAGTTCATGTGAAGTGATACACTTTGGAAGAACAAAACTGAAGGCAGAGTACAAAGTTAGTGGCAGGATTCTTTGCAGTGTGGAAGAACAGAGGGATCTTGGGGTCCAAGTCTATAGATCCCTCAAAGTTGCCGTGCAAGTTGATAGGGTGGTTAAGAAGGCATCTGGTGTGCTGGCCTTCATTAGTCATGGGATTGAATTCAAGAGCCATGGGGTAATGTTGCAGTTCTATAAAACTCTGGTTAGACCACACTTTATTGTGTTCAGTTCTGGTTACATTATAGGAAGGATGTGTAAGTTTTAGAGAGGGTGCAGAGGAGATTTACCAGGATGCTGCCTGGATTAGAGAACACATCTTATGAGGAAAGTTTGAGTGGGCTAGGGCTTTTCTCTTTGGTTCAACGGAGGGTGAGAGGTGATTTGATAGAGGTGTATAAGATTATGAAGGGCATAGATAGAGTGGACAGCCAGCACATTTTCCCCAGGGCAGCAATGGCCAATACCAGAGGACATCAGTTTAAGGTCAGTGGAGGAAAGTTTAGGGGAGATGTCAGATGTAGTTTTTTTTACACAGGGAGTGGTGGGTACCTGGAACGCACTGCCGGGGGTGATGGTAGAGGCTGATACAATAGGGAACTTTAAAAGACTCTTGGATAGGCACATGGAAGGAAGAACAATGGAGGGTTATGGACTGTGCAGGAGGGAAGGGTTAGATTGATCATGGAGAAGATGTTTATATAGGTCGGCACAATATCGTGGGCCAAAGTGCCCGTACTGTTCTATGTTCTAAGTAGGATTTTCTTTTCAATAAATAAACTATAAAAAGCCTTCTGCCTTGGCCACCTTCCTAGCCCCTGACAACTCTCCAAAGACAATATTAAATATGTTTCTTACTTGATTACAGGAAGACATACTTGGGTTCCATATGTAACTTCCGCAAAGCTAGAATCAGAAACTCATTATGTGTGAACAATTGGAAATACAAAGCAGACACAAGTATGACACTCAGTTGACAATGTGTTGGAGCAGTGTGATTGTGTCAATGAAACACCCATAACAGGAAGAAATTGCAATACACAGTGCCACACAGTTCACAAGAAGTTGAGTCCCTCAGTGGAAAGGGCATGTGACATTCCAGTTAGAAGCTGGGAAATATGCCAAACTTCGGTGATTTATTGAACTTAAAAGAGTTCGTCCACATACTTCACGCAACTCCGCGACTTACCAATGTATTTCTCAAGAGTAGCTGCTATACTGCCGTGCATACAGTGCTCACTGTCACCTCAATCTCATTGGCCACAATGTCAGAGGGCTGGACATTTCGATCATACATAGGGTTTTCAAAAGTTGCTCGACCATTTGTATTTTCATGGCCTGCAAAACCGTTGAATGGTACTTTTGGCCTTTTCCTGAAAGAAATTTAGAGCACAGTCAAATGCCAACCTACTTACAAAATTACAAAAGTGGCATTTATGCAAACTTTTCTGGTGCAAACAGATAGTGAATTTCAGTGCAACCTCTTGCCACTCTCTCTCGATATGGTAAAACTCTGATAATCCACTATCTGATTATTCAGAAATCCCAATGGTTTGGCATCTGGCTCCCTGGCTGATGTTTCCTGCATTCAAACTCAATGGGGCCCCTCTATACCCACTCTTTGTAAACTCACTGGGGACCTGTTTCGCTGCTTGCTACTTTTACCTCACCAAGGCCTCGCTTCCCACATTCAGCAGAGCCCCGTTCCCTGCTCTTTAAACTAATCAGGGCCCTGCTTTCCCTGCTCTCTTTAAACTCACTGGATTCAGTGGGAAATTTATGATACTGCTGTTTATCATTTAAAAAAGTGAAATAAAAATGTGTTGGGTACTAATAGGTGTAATATCTACTTGTCTGTAATATGCCCATCCAGTATGACCTCTGTCCTGTGGGTGCCAGATTATCAGAGTTTCAATGTAATGAATTAAACAGCTGAATCAGTTCCCATTCACTTTAACTGAATGTAATTCTAATGTAACAAACTCTTGACCACTAAACATCATTCATGATCTGGTTATAAAACATAAATACATGAGGAGACCAGTGGTAATCTATTTCCAGTTATTGTACTTTAATTTCAGTGAGCACCTGCCATCCAGTACTAACCAATGTGCAGCGAGCAGATAGACATTATGGATCCCAATTCTAACCAGATCAGTTTTGGCTGATTGGGAAATGGTGAGAGCAGGAAGCATTTTAGCTCTCATTTAAATGCAACCAGTGACTTCCCAGCTCTTCTGGATGGGAAGGTGACAGCAAGTAGAGGAAAGGGCATGTCAAGACCAGGACAACAGAAGGATCAGCTTTTGTGGCCAATCTGCAAAAACCTCGTAACCGGGGGAGGACCAACTTTTCCTTCTGAGGCATAGAGAGATAGAATGGGGAAATTAAACCAGAAGTATAAAACCTACATTGTTAGGCCTCCTCCTTATTATTTGTTACATAGGGTGGGCTGCATGTTAGTCAAACAGTTAGCAGGTTTTGATCACAGCTCCAAGGTCCTTGGTTTGATCCTGATCTGGAGTGCTGCCTGTGTGGGGTTTGTATGTTCTCCCTGTGGCCATGTGAGTTTCTGGCAAGTGCTCTGGTTTCCTCCCATTCCTGAAAGGAGTGCTGGTAGGTTAATTGGTTGCTGAGAATTAGCCTTCAGTGTAGGTGAGTAGCAAATGAATCAACGGGGAGCTGATAGGCATGTGAGAGAGAATAGATCGGAGAAGTAGACAAAAATAAGGAGGAGCAAGGAGACTACTCTGTTGCGATGTGCACAGGTCTGATAGGCTGAAGGATCTTCTTCTGTGTTTGAATAAGTAATTCAGGTTGGTTTGGTGGAGAGTGAACTGCAGCTTCCTGCCAAGATACAGCTGCATTCTGGTCATCAGAACTTGGCACCAAAAGCTCCCAACAGCTTTATTCAGTTCAGTAGGTTAAAAATTCGATGCTGATTCTTGATTGCTCCAGGGCAATTAGGGTTAAAATCCCGCTAATTCTGTTCACTTTCTTTCTGTTCAGACTGAAGTAATGGAACTATTTAAAAAGGGTGTGAAAACAAACATTCAAAATGTTACTTAATATTCTGCAGCATACCTAAGCAGAATAAATCATTCCTGCTGGATACAGAGAACCAACTGTATTTGTCACACGGTAGGAATGGTAAAGTGCATCTTATTACAGATCAGCCCATTTCCTATTTATTCTCATCATTCAGTATTCAAAGGGGGCACCAACTGTTTCCATTCCATATCATTTTCATAATCCATGCACTTTCATCTAGAATGGATAGACTCCTCATAGTCAGAATTTCTGTTCCAAGTAATCTTTGTTTTGCTGATCTTCTGCCACTACATATGCACCCAATCATGGCAAACTGATGAGGCAGATATACTGCAGTCAATCTTCATAAACAAGTGGGATGCCCTCCATGTACAGCCAGTAACAGCAGAGTTGGTTCAGTTACATGGAGGTTGCATTCTTTTCATGTGTTCCGGTAGAATTAATCGATTATGCATATTTCAGGCATGCTGTGCAAAGTTCATCAGCTTATTATCTGCAGTGTTCTGGTGTGTATAATACTGCAGTACAGCTCGGAGATCACACACTACAGTCACAACACAACAAGCTATAAAACTGAATTCAATAAATTTCATTGGGTGATACCATGAAAGAAAATGAGCCTTAAATCTGACATATTGGCATAAAACCTAATCAGTCTTAGGGGACGGAACCTGGTATTCTATGTGACTGGGCTATCTGTAAATCCACTTTGACAATATGTGATTCATGCACATAATATAAATGGTATTTGAAAGGACACAGTAGATTTCAAAGGATGACTTGATAATTCAAACATTCATCCAGTGTTTCTATAGATTCTTTGGAAGTAATGTTAATAATAACCTTACTTTGCCTTATTTTTTTTTAAAAATCATTATTTCTTTGCAAGCTACTAAATTAGTACTGGACTTCATATTAAAGTTCCATACCCTTGAAACGGACTAATGTTGAAATAGGCTCCAACACTCATGGAGTTATCAAAGCAAAATTACACGTCAGGTATGATTTTATTGCATTAAAAGATTTAATACTCATAAATAAGTCAAATCTGGCATTTGTCACCTCCCTGCAGAGTCAATTGTGGGTCACAGCTTGAGTCAGAGCACTCAGCAAAAAATGCAGCCTCAAGCTTTTTGCATTCTTAAATGTTTTGTAATTCAATTGCCCTTCCAAATGCCTTCAAAGAGTTTGAATTAATTTGGCAATCTGTCAATAGGCTATTTATAGTCAGAGAATCATAGAGCCAGACAGCACAGAAACGGCCTTTCAGCCCACCAGCTCCAAGCCAACCATCAAGTATCTATCTACACCAATCCCATTTACCAGCACTTTTATCCTAAACCGAATTAAATTAAATTGATATCTGGTTGCATGTGTTGAAAATAAACTGGCACATATACAGGACTAAAAAACCCATTCATTAATACGAAATACAGTGCTTCGATTCCATTTGAATATTTTAATGAACCCTCCATTCCAGTAACTTACACTGGGCAGTTTAATAGATGCAGTATTCTTCTTTCACCTGATTTACTATGTGCAGCACCTGTAATTGTTTAGTGTTGTTACTCACTAACTTAAATAACAGGGATAGGGCTACTTTACTGAAGGCAGCCAACTCTCAATTAATGGCAGTGTCTGCTCTGACAATATGGGCAACCCCCACATTATGGCCATTCGGGTCACAGAAATTCACAGAATTCACAAAAATATGAGGTAAAGAATAAAATTTGCTTTCATGGAATTTACATGCTAAAAAGTAAACAAATAGACACAATTTTTTTCAACTCACGTTTCTTGGCGCATGCGCAGATGACGCACACGGCTTCACATTACGGAAAATCGTGATACAGACCACTTTCTAGGAATGCACCCCTGCCCCCATAATGTAGGGCTCCCCGTACATCAAAAAGTTGGACTATACAGTGCATTCATTTGCCGAAGATTCACAGACACTTCTGTACTCTACATTGCTTCCCCTGTGCAATACAGTCCTCTCTTAAAGCATCCAACTTGATCTGCACTTGAGTCAGGCCACTCACCAATTCTGTAAACAATAAACATTTTGGAGACACTGCGTTCTTCCCTGGAACTCTCAAGGTTCCATTTTCAGCGTTAGTATTACCTGTGCCAGACTCAATGGATATTAACTCATGACAGAACACCTTGAGGGACTTTCTGCTTTGTGCCTTTCCATATATTTAGTTACAACATAGAAGAAACTCATTCAGCCCATCTAGTTTGTGCTGGCTTTTGGAGCAATCCCATCCCTCCAATTATTTCCCCATAATCTATTCTCTCTCACAAACTTATTAACATCCCCTGATTCTCCCACCAGCCACCTATGTCAAAGTGATCGATAGTAGCCAATTAAACCAGCACATCTCTGGGATGTGCAGAAAGCTAGAACATCAGGAGGAAATACAGGTCATCACAGAGATGTGCAAACTCCACACAGACAGCAGCTGAGTCTGGTTGTCAATCCTGACAGTCAGGATTGAACCTGGGTTGTTGAAGCTGTGAGATAGCTGCCCAATCTGCAGCACCACTGTGCCACCCAGTATTTTTGCTTATGAATTCTTGTGATTATATAGCTGTTGTCCTGAAATTCAGCTGAATTGGTTTTCTCGTATCAAATAGATTACAAACACGACCTTTAAAGTGCTTGCCAACAACATATGTGTGAAGTTCCATTGTTCTGAAGATGCTGAGTCACTGTTCAAAAGATGTCCTTGATTTGAGCGATTCACAATGGATTCTGGGACCACTCACCCTGCTTTCATCCTCTGGACAGCTTGCTACTTTGTGTTGCGTGTCTGTTGCTCAATTTCACGGTGGCCTTGGCAGTACATCTGTCCTTGTGTCTCAGTCTCATCAGAATGTAATATGTTTCACTTACTGATACACGGCAAAATATATGGACTTAGGGCAGATGTCCAAATGGTCAGCATTGCAAATCCATGACTTTCAGAGAATGCTCTTAATAGTCTTCTTATATCAGAGAATGTTTAGTCTCTACTGGTGTTGTATTTTCTATTTACAAGCTCATTTCTGCGTATATCACATTCCAATTCATCTCCATCTGACCTTTCTTCAATCTCCTTAACACGCAACCTTGCTTTGTTCAAACTGTTGGCTTAACCCCTCCCTAGAGAGCTGTGTGGTTAACTGCTTAGCTCTCTTTTCAGCCCACTGGTGAATGATCAACTTCATTCCTTCATGTGTGCCAACCTTATTTTGCTTCACCTCGGTGGTAAGTGGTTTAGGTCTTTCATGTACATGTGCTGGCCTACAACTGGCTGATGTGCCACAGTATTAATATGTATGCTCAAAGTTGCTTCATCTATTAATCAAGTGGCCTTAAATATACTGATCTTATATACACTACATGTCTATGGGTTTGCATTAGATGCCAATCAGCATTCTTGCTTCCACTTTCTCATGGTCTAATTTCACCTGATAACTTTGCCCCATTTTGTCTGAGGCAATCTGAGACTACTGCCTTTTACAGCAATTAGGTTCTTCAGGGGTTTTCCATTTGCAGTCACCTGACCTACTGATTTCCTGCTAAACTCACTTGCAGTGTCCAAGTGACTTAACTGCAAAGAAAAAGACCACACCATCATTGCCATTTCTGCGACCCTACAAGCACCTTAGAACTGTGTCTCACAGTTTAAAACAGTGACTGGTGGCTACTCTACATAATTCATTGAACGTTAAGTCCAGTGTATCAAATAATTTTTTCAGAATTCTCTCATTCACTAGCACACACACTAAATGATCCTGCAATGTCAGACCCAAAAAGATCGGGAAACTACTCTTTTTTTCTGGTATCTTTAGCCTGACCACATACTCACCACCGTTTCCTTTGGTTCTTGGTTCTATGTGCCAAACTTGCAGCTCTCAGCATTGTCTAGCTCAGGCATTACTCCAAATGCCAAGTTTTACCAATGCTGCTAAAATTGCCACCAGAAGAGGCATGACTCAATTTAATACAGAATGCTACATAATGATGCTTCTGTCTCTAACAAACATTTCTGTAGCTTCCCAAATTCCTCCCAAGCGACTATTACTAAGAGTACCTCAGAAGTGATATTACAAGAGCAGAAGAAACAAGACAGTAGTTAAAGAATGCTTGCATATGAAGTAGTGCAAAATCTCCTTTATCCAGTCAAATGGAGAGAAAACACAAACCTAACACTGCCTTCATAGGACACTGGATACTGATACATGCTAGACATTCTCCACGAAGTTGTCAAGGATGTGTGTTACCAATCCTTGTTCAGTTCATAGCCCTGTATTTTGTGTTTGAGAACTTAACAATGCAAGAACAATATCAACATAGTGTTAAAATATGAACTTTACATCTTGAGTAATAAATTTCACATCAGAATGTTACCAATCAAACATGAGAGTTATTTGGTCTCCTGAGACTCAACCTGCAATTAACATAGCATGATTACATTTTCATTACAGTACTGATATTCAACTAAGGACACAAGAAGAATCAAGATGTATGTTGTGATATCTCCAAAAGATTTTCCTAAACAGAAATCAAGACTTCGATGTTGTTAGTTCAAGAATGCCTAATTGATCCTTCAATTTTAATTGGTCATTATGCAAATCAGGAAAGGTTGTACAAAAATCATGAACAGTTTTTTTTACATTAGAAGGTGCTCCAACCAGACAAGTTTCAACTAATTGCGTTGGAAATAAAATTGAATAATACTATTAATGCACAAAGGGTTTATCAAGATCTACAACAATGATAGAGCATGTTCACTGCTGAACCTTATTCAGAACTAACAATCATAGTTTGGACAAAGGTTCAGCAGTCAACATGGTCTATTCTGATGAAGGGTCCTTGACCTGAAACAACTCTTCTTCTCTTTTCACAGATGTTGCCTGACCTGCTGAGTAATTGCTGCATTTTCTGGTTCTGTTTCAGATTTGCAACACCTGCATATTTACTTTTAATTTCATGATAGCTTCTGTTTTGTCCTATGATAGTGAAAGGCAAACTAACGTAAGTTTTCTAGTCAAGCAAAATCATGACATTGGCCCTGAGTAACCTCCAAGCTAATTCTAACAAAAATGTCAGGGGCAGCTTCAAATGTGGGAATTCCCTTTGTTAGAAGGGAACCAGAGTCAGGTGGCAAGGTGGGATGCAGTGGGGTGGGGTTTGAAAATCACATGTCAGGACAGGACTGGAAGACTTCAACCAGCTTAGAAAAATGGAAGTACAAAATCTGCCAGAAAGTGTTACAGATGGGCCAGTCAAAATTCTTGTCAGTAGGGCACAGCTGGTAGAGGTGCTGCCTCACAGCTTAAGCCTCTCTGGTTCACTCCTGACCTTCAGTTACTGTCTGTGTGGAGTTTTCAAGTTCTTCCTGTGATTGTGTGGGTTTCCTCCAGGTGCTCTGGTTTCCTCCCACATCCCAAAGATTGGAGATTGGTAGATTAACTGGCCACTGTAAGTTGCCCCTCGTGCTTGCAGGTGAGTGATAGAATCCGGGGGGAGTTGATGGAATGTGGGGTGAATGAAATGGGATTAGTGTAGGATTAATGTGAATGGGTGTTTGATGGTTGGAGTGAGGGGCTTGTCTCCATGCTGCATGACTCTTACATATTTCTCTGTCTATTAAGGAAGACAGAAAGCTCAACCCCGCCCCAGGAGTGAAAACAGCATTCTTGGGGAACAGAAGGAGGCAAAGATTAGCTCCCCTGCACCATCTTACAGACAAGATAGTTGTGGAACTCATCTTACCTTGCCGTATTCTTGACTTTATTTTCAATCTGATTTTTTTTTTCTCAACACATTTTTATGGCTGATATATAAGAGGATATGATGTTTCAAATCTTAACATATAGCCAGAAATGATTTTGTACAATTTTGAAATGCTGTTGACCTGCTTTACGAATTGCCTAAGATATGTGTGCTCGTGGTAAGATGCATAGAAAGGACAGGAGCAGCTTCTTTCAGGAATGATTACTTCAATACAGACACTTATCTTTTAAAAGTAAGAGTGAAATAGTACAGCAGAATTGGTAACTGCAGAACTGACTGAGCACAGTTGGATTTCAGATCTGACCTGAGCTAATCAGAACAAGAAGATGTAGAGACCTTCACATTGCACCAGAAAATTGCCCAATTGTGGAGATTTGAGCTCAGTAATTGCATTATTAGAAGTTTCCTAAATGGTTCAGTGCCATTAAATTGTATTCTGATGGTTTGCTCAGTTATGAACTTCTTGCAATCCATCCATCAGAATATTTGGTCCTGCTTTAAGTATTCTCTCTAATCCATCTAAAGGTCATTGCAGTGTGTGGTGCCTACATTTTATATTCAGGAGGGCATCCCAAATCTAATGATTTAATAGTTTAGTCGTAACAGTACTGACGTCTGGTGATGCACACTGGATATTGCATTTTTTGTTAATACTATCAAATGTTCTTCCTCAATCTTTCACAAAGTGGACTAAATACATTTATAGAAAAATTACTGACAGTGATACAAGGCCTGACCTAAACCTACACTTTATATTTTTATAGCAAGGAAGTACAAAGAAGAGTTTGTAATAATAACTCACTCATTTCATTTAACATTCTCCACCTTGGGAGAAAAGGGTGAACCATGACATCCTCTTTTACACTACTTCCTCAGCTTCACATTTTCTAGATGAACCCTCAGATTAATTCCCCTCAGCTTGCAATAATTGAGTTTTCTCTCACTGGGCCAGGGCTAATGGAAATGACTATTCTTACCTGTGTCACTTTGTCCTTCCTCCCTTCACCCTGTGTTTCAGGATGTAGGAAAGCTCTTTCCCTAACTTCTTCTGTATTCAGGTATTTACAGCTTGGCCTGTTAATCAAACTGGATACTCCCTCCGCAGCCTTTCTCTGAATGTCAGCAAAATGAAGGCGGTGGTCATTGACTTCAGGAAGCAGGGCAGAGTACATGGTCCTGTATGTATCAATGGTGAGGTGGAGATAGTTGAGAGCTTCAAGTTCCCAGGTGTAAATATCACCAACAATTTGTCCTGGTCCAGCCACGTAGATGCAGTGACCAAGAAAGCACACCAAGCCTCTACTTCCTCAGAAGGCTAAGGAAATTTGGCATGTTCCCAATGACTCTCATCAATCTTTACAGATGCACCATAGAAAGCATCCTATCTGGACGCATCACAGCTTGGTATGGCAACTGCTCTTCCCAAGACCACGAGAAATTGCAGAGAGTTGTGAACACAGCCCAGTCAATCACAAAAACCAGCCTCCCCCATCAACACTTCCCACTGCCTTAGGAAAGCAGTCAACGTAATCACAGGCTCCTCCCACCCCAATCAGTCTCTCTTCTCCCCCCTCCCATCGGGCAGAAGATACAAAAGTTTGAGAAGATGTCTCACCAGGCTCAAGGACAGCTTCTATCCTGCTGTTATAAGACTCTTGAACAGAACTCTTATATGTCAAAGATCAACTTGATCGCTCAATCTAGCTCGTCATGGCCCTTGCACATTTGTCTTCCTGCACTGCACTTTCTCTGCAACTGTAACACCATATTCTGATTTTTTTTTTGCACTACCTTGATGTACTTATGAATGGAATGTTCTGTATGGATGGCATGCAAACAAAAGCTTTTCACTGTATCATGGCACATGTGACAATAATAAAGCAGTTATCAATTACCAACAGCAAATTCTACTGCAGGATGCCACGGAGTGCGTGGCCTGAAATGAGATAATAAACTGCTTATTCGCCAAGTTATAGCACAATACACTGGGGATACTGGACTAACAAGATTAATTCCTGTTCTGTTTCAATGAATTGAAAATGTTTTTTTTTTGGAATTTTGAATCTACCTTATTCTCAAAATCTTTCAATGGAAAAAAGAACAGAAGTGGATTGCATCGTACATCACAAGAAACTCAGCAAATAAAATTGTACGAAAAGGAGAAACATCCATTTCTATTTACCGCATAATGTAATAAGAATGAAGTAAACTTTCATTAGCTGGAAATGATCACTGATGTGAATGATAAAAGCTTAACACACTTCCATGGCATTCACCTGCTCATTACATTAATTGAGGCATTTTGACTTGGTTATTTTGAGTGAGCTAATACCTCAATTAAATAGTAAATAGCATATCATGACTGCTTTTAATACCAGTGGTAAATTCTACTTTCATGCCATTCTAATCAAATTATAATAACTTCCATACCCTACCTCAGTGCTGCAGACTAAACTCCTTTAACAAGGCACTCTTCCTGTGTCTAGCATGGAAAACAGATGTGTAGGCTTCTCCAAAAGTTGACAAACTGTCTGTTTATCGGAATTGAAAACACATCTGTTGAAAGCACATTATTGAAAGTAGACAATGCTTCTCCTGTTGCAGAATGTTATTCCTGAAATTGGTCTTTGCCCGGTTCATTGGCAGAGTCGGCAACAAGTACTCCTGAATCAAATACACATTCCATTTCCAAATCAGTGATCCTTCCCTGTCCCAAACTGAGGAAGATACCGTCCATTGTAACAATGTGACATTTCCACTCCAACACAGATATTGTTTATGAGTAAGAAAATAAACACATGACCAATAGCATCAAGGTCAAGTTGAATTAAGAACTCCCAAATCAAGATGACCCTAGTCAAACCATAGCAATCGTCCCAACGTCACCCTTGCAACACTCACCTGTGTTTGTACAGATACAATATAAATCCTGCCGTTATCAGGGCAAAGAAAGGCACAAGGATGGCAACTGCTACCGAGCTGCTGCTGGTGCTCAGGTGGTGCCCAATTGAATCTGTGCCAGCTTCCAGCATGTGCAGATCTGAATAAATCACATCAAGAAATTTACATATACAAGAATCAGGCTTGAACAACAGTAAAACATACAGAAAAAAAAACATCTTGTGAGGATGCTCTCTCTCTCATAAAGTTGCAAGGTCTCAAAGAAATTAAAACAGATACACATATACTACAGCGAGCACATCTGCAAAACCCCACATAATTGTTAGAGTACAGACTTCACTATACCCAGTCACATTTCATGCAACCAAATTAAAAGCGTCTGAGGGAACCCTAAAAGTCAGGGCGCAAATTTCCTCCTTCCCTGTAGATACTTGGCTTGTGCAGTGGGATTTATTTCAATTTCACTGACTGTTATGGTACATTAAGCAAGAGGTGTTCCAAACATGTTCCAAACAGTTGAACAGGGCATTTCACTGGATATAGTGCAAATTATTTTCTGTGATTGTAAAAGATATTGCCTGCATCTTTTACTGAGACGGAACTTGTTGCCAACATACTTGTAAAACAAATGTTGCAACTACATGTCTGTACAAATGATACAACAACTTTAGACTACAGCAAAACTCTGACAGCATTGGACAGGGACCAGGTTGGGACACTTGGGGCCAATATGTTCTGTTCCTGCTACGGTGATCTGTGGAGCGGCAACAAATAATGAATGGACAAACAGAGCTTTCTCTCCAGAATCACTTAATATGTCTGTCTAACATAAGGGAAAGAGACCCAAGCAAGTCAATGGTGAAATCAGAGGTAGGAAGTACCTGGATAGGTCAGAAGCATAATCATGAATCAGCACCAGGAAAGGCTGAAGATGGAGTTTGACAAATTGAGAGGACAGGAGGTTGTGGGCAAAATGCATAGGAGCAGACTTACTCTGGGAAGCACTGCAGATGCATCAGTGACAGAGCAAGTAATGGGAAAACTATTGCAGAAATTGTAAGAAATGGTTTAGTCATTCAAAATAGTGGATGGCACAGACTATAAAGAGCTATTTGAGAAAGATATGCCAGTTAAAGCAATAAAGTCCCAATGAAAGGTGAAGGTTGCTGCTTTCCATTGCTTGTGAAGACTCCAGCCAGAGGTGAAGGTTTAAATATCTGAAACAAGACTTTGAGAACCTTCTTTTCGATAAAGATTTTTTGGGTACCCAGGTCAAGTTAGGATTTTGGAGTACTTGGAAAAAACACTATTCAACAGGAGTGAAATACTGGGAAGCTCAGACCAAAGTAACTGAAGAGATTTGTGAATCTGCAACCTGCAAGCTTACTATATCAGTTAACATGGAAATATCTTTCTGAGTCATCAGAATGGTACCTCTCAGAATCTGTTGAATTTGGAGAGACAGAAAGTGCCAATCCTCATGGACAAGGCTGCTTCAGTTAAACAGGTAACTTTATGGACAGCAAGGTTGACTGTGATCACAAGCAAAGCTTGATGCAAGAACACGATAAGCAGCAGAGTCTGAGTAAAGTATCTGCATCAAAGTTTACTGAATCACTGTTGAAACATTTGTCCTCAACTGGATTCTTCTTACTTATGAAGCTTCTAGCAGAGGTGAACCAGTTGTATCTGGAGATGGAGAAATTGAGAGAATGCAAGGTATTATAGGAACAAGGCTGAGGTATGAAGCAAACACTTCAAGGAGACATAAGATAAGATTTTAAAATATCTTTATTAGTCACATATTTATCGAAAAACTCAGTGAAATGTATCTTTGCGTAGCATGTTCTGGAGGCAGCCCACAAGCGTTGCCACACTTCCGGCGGCAACATAGCATGCCACAACTTCCTAACCTGTACGTCTTTAGAATGTGGGAGGAAACATAGGCTGGATTAACAGTGATGGTGTGTGATGGTCCTGCCATTGCCTAAACAAATTTCTATAGATGTATGGTGGAGAGCATTCTGACTGGTTGCATCACAGCTTGGTATGGAGGCTCCAACACACAGGATCGCAAGAAGCTGCAGAGGGTTATAGACTTGGCCAGCTCAATAACGGCACAACCCTCCCCACCATCGAGGACATCAAGAGGTGGTGCCTCAACAAGGCAGCATCCATCCACAAGGACCCTCACCATCCAGGACATGCCCTCTTCTCATTATTACCATCAGAGAGGAAGTACGTGAGTCCGAAGATTCACACTCAACAATTCAGGATCAGCTTCTTCCCCTCCGCCATCAGATTTCTGAATGGTCCATGAAATCATGAACACGACCTTGTTATTCCTTTTTTTTGCACTATTTGTTTTAGTAATTTATAGTAATTTTATGTCTTTCCACTGTGCTGCTGTTGCAAAACAACAATTTTCACGTCATAAAAGACAGTGGTAATAAATCTGATTCTGATTTTGACATGGCAGGCTTGACTTCAAGGTGTTTTGGCAAAGGCAGAGGCCATGGGAGAGGACTCCAGGAGAAGTGAACTCTGCAAGTCAAAGTTTTAAAAGGGGAAGCAGTGGACGGGAGCCACACAAGAAAAGGAGAGTCTGAGCATGCAGAGCAGCAGTGCAGGAGTTGAAGAATCTGAGGAGATGAGTCGGCATTGGATTACGGAAGCACAGAAGTGAAGTCCTTGAGAAAGGAAGAACGAACTGGGTGTGCAGATCTCCAGAAGTGTCCAAAGAGATGAGAATCTCAGTGACGATGTCAATCAGACTGTGACTGACATGGATCAAGGAAATTGTAATGTATTCAAGTGTGTTATTGTATCTATAAGTTCTTGGAACATAAGGAAATTTACAACTTGACATTTTCGGGTGCAACTATGCAGGCAGGCTTACCACTGACCTATGTTAACCTATCAGTGTATAAACCCCTGAAGTAAAAATATTTATTGATTTATACAGCATTGCTCGCTTTCTTTTTAAAAGGGGTAGTGTTTAGAGTTGACAGAGACTGGATGAGCCAAATGGCTTCCCTGCTGTAACTTCTATCAATTCTTTAGGGTGGTGTATGCTTGTTTGCCTCCAAGGAAAAGACTGCCTTTAGATTGGTTGGCTCATCCTACCTAAAGAGACTGTGCCACCTGGTGATAGCTTGTAACCTTGTAACCTTAATACCTGGTAACATCCTTATATAACTTTTGCAGTTTTGTAGAAGACCAACTGCCAAACAATTATATTCACCTGAATGCTCTGAGTGACTGAGTGAGTGAGAGAGAGAGTTGGTGATTGAGAGAGTGAGAGGGTGAAAGAGAGAATGAGAGAGCAAGGGAATGAGAGGAGGAGTGAGGGGGAAGGGGGGGGGCGAGGGAGAGAATGAGTGAATGAGCAAATGAGTGAGCAAGAGATTGGGAAGTGAGTAAGGAGTGAGTGCCAGAGTAAAAGAGTGAGGAAGGAACTGAGTGAGTGAGTAAGGGAGTGAGTGACAGTGAAGTCACTCATTCGCTCACTCCTACTGCAAAAAGCAGTTCAGAAAAAGCCACTGCAATGGAAGATAATGAAAAAGAGCACCTTACTTTATTCTTAGTTTCCTGAAATGCAGGCCAAGGAATTCCATGAAAGTGACTGAGTTCTGAGCTGGCACACCTGGTCATTCCCCAGTGTAGTGCAAGATTGGACCCCACTGCTGGAGTCCACATGGAATCCAGGGATGGAACACAGTGAGAGATGCTGCACCATCTGTCACTCAGTGAGCCTTGGGCTTTCTGTGAAGTAATGGTGGAATGAAGCAACAGTAACAACTTCAGATTTTTGCACTTAATGGCCCTTGCCCGAAGTTTCTGTACCACTTATACACAAGTACCAGAGAACATCAAAAGCCTCACTGTTATTTCCACAGCAGAACCTGCTCCAATATAGATATATGAGAAAAGAAAAAAGGGGGGACTTGCTCTGATATCCCACCTTTTACAACCTTTGAATGATCCAAGATGTTTTGCAGCCAATTAAGTTCGTTTGAAGTGCAATCATTATTAAAATATAAGAAAATTGACAGCAAATCTATACACAGCAAGATCCCAGATGCAGCTGTGTAACATTAAATGGATAATATGTTTTTAGTTGTTGGTTGTGGGTTACTAATGCTCATGATAAAAAAAAGAATAGCACCACCGCTGAATATTTACTAGAATTTTTCTCAAAGGAACACCTCATCTGACGTGATGATGACTGACCGATAAAGTGCAATTTTTGACGAGGAATCGATTTTTCCTGGGAACATCACAAAAAAAGATAACAAGCAAAATTCCTTTGAAAGTAAATCAGGCAAGATGTAAAATGAGCTACTGTTCACTGGTTTCCAGGGTGTTACTGCAACTGAAAATTACAAATGAAATATTTCACTGATTTTGCAACCTCCAATCATTGCTTCTTTTTAGAATCTTCTGTTTCTGATGAGTTGAGCCTCAGAGGATTTTTCCTGGATTACACCTCACACAAATTAAGTTCATTTATCTCCTGAGCAGATAGTTTAGACAGAAAATTGTGGGAAATAAAAATAGTTTAACCTGCTGCATGCCTTCATTGCCAGCTCGTTCCTGCAGCAACGTTTTTAGGGATCTCTCAGACCACTTACGAACTCTGCTTCGTGCTTCAGGTTTTCTCACCAGGATTACTTAACAGGAAAGTGGTCTTATTGTTAACTACTATAAAACAAGCTTGTTTGGAAGATCCAAAAGATTTAATCCCATGGGTCCTGACAGTGATGCTGTCAGATTTCAGGATTACTGCTTCGGTAAATGTAGCTTCAAATATGCAGAATTATAACTCTAGAGGACAGAGTGTCCAACTTTAACATTTCACTTTAGGAAGAAATCAGTTTCTCCTGTCTCAGCCATCTAGAGTGGTCTATTTAAGTCATCACTCTATTGGGATAACTTTCTCATTTTGAATTCTTGACAACAAGTACTGTCCATTGGGAATACAAGTCAACTGCTGCAAGTAATTTTCCAATTATTTAAAATGAACAGCTGATTAATCATGAGAAATTCGTGTGCTCTATTTTTGATACATTCTGGTATTTAAGGTTCCAGGCAAGAATGAGGTCATAAAATAACCCAATCCAACTTTGAAATTCCCAAGGTGTTCTTCAGTCTGATATTCCTTGCTCAGTGATTGGCTGAACCACCCTCAAAATGCAACACAGAACTGAAGCAAATGGTTGTAAAAGTCCCTTAGTCCTCCTGTTAGTCTTTTGGTGAAGTTACGCTGGGAATTCAGAAGAACCACCATGGAATGAAGGGGTCATTTTCTTCATGAACATGTGAAATGGATCCAACATCAGAATAAGCACTTAAGACGCTCAATACAAAATAAAATGCAATTATTGCTCTAATTAAAGATATGAAGAAAGTCACATTACCTATTCTTTGGAGACCAAATTGCCCAAAGTCCTTGCCTTGAACAAATCCCTGGTACACAAATGTGTTGCCTGAAGCCTCTGCAGAAACCTAAATGATAATAAATGAGGTCAGTCATTCAGTCAGTTAACAGCACGTGGAGGGTATTTGGGAAAGATGGCCCTGGCTTTTCTACCTGAGATGGATCTTTTGTGGAGCAGGTCTTGCACTTATTATGTGCAACTCTCTGGTGTTGTGAGTTATGATATTTTTCAGTTATGCAACTGAAGCATCATCGTCAGATGAGAGGAAGTGTCTTGGTAATGCACTGTGGTCCCTGTGATAAGTTGATCAGCAAAGTTGCCAAACAAATGTGATAGTGTTCTCTTTTCAAATACACCAGTTTATCAATAACAATGAACGAAGTAGGAAAGCCACCAATTTTGACTTAAATGCACCCCCCCAAAAAAAATCATTAGCTCCTCTGCATGTTCGTGATACATTGCACCAACAACTCAGTGTGCCCCACGAGCTTGTTGCATCTTGTCCTGTTTTCATTCAGCAAAGACTTTCTAGGTTGTGTTATCAAGACAAATCACCACAAACAATTGAGAAATTTTAAGCACATTATATTCTGTGTATGTAGATCTCTTGTTCTGAATCTCCTTTGTCCAGTCCTTCATCTAATCCCATTCCCACTGATCTTTTGTCTGTTTCCCCTTCCCTTCCTCACCTGTGATTCCCCTATTCTACTCAGTGACAAAGGAGCCATAACTTATTCAGTTTCCTTGTGTGTTCTGCAATTGCCCCATCCCTGTAATGCACTGTTATAGGAGGCATTCAATTTCTCAGCACCTTGCTGGAAGATGACCATGCTCACAACCAAGATCCATTAACCTTCAAGCTAACTACTCTTGCTTCTGAATCTTCAAGGAGGCTCTTAAAGTTAAGCCTTTATAGGTGCAAGTAGACAAATATGAAATTGTTAATTTTTTATAAAAATATATGTTTTATGAAATTAGAGTAATAAAACTAATACGTGGCCTTGAAAAGATTTTTAAAGACATTTTCTGCTTTTAACAGGAGGTTAATAGGAGGGATTGACAAGATTTTTTCATAAAAATACGGCTACTTTATGAAAAATATGTTTCAGCTCTATGATTAAAACTGAAGCTGATATTACTCTTAAATAGGACAATATATTGTTGTCAGAAGAAAAAAAATTAAAAACATTTCCCAATTGGATTTGCTCAAAATAAGATTTTATGTTTGACAAATACGTTGAACAAAACAAAACATGGGAAAAATGTGATTTGGAAAATTAGCAGAATTTTGAATGCAATTTGTGCCCCTGAATATTGATTACATTTGGGCATCTTTGTAGATGGAATTAACCACAAGGAAGCAATTGAGATGTTCGTTTTTGCACAGAAGGCATTGACTCTACAACTAAATGGCTGTTGTTGGGTTTATGCAAAACATTACTGGTGCTGTTTTGGGCAGTCCATAATAATGAAAATACCAGATTATTCAAAGGTGGATTTAAATATTCACTGAAGTTATAACAACACACAGAATTTACAGTTACGGAGAAAATGACAAATGTGCGTTTTTCTTTATTTGGGCAGACAAGGTTATAGAGAAACTTCAAATATTTTCAAAATTAGGAAGTTCAATTAACTATAATGGTTTAGCAAATCAGTTTCAAGAAGATATCACTTGTAGATTATCTTTAGAAGATTAAATGGGCAAGTTTCTTATCATATGTCATCTGGTCTATCGGAGTTTGTGCCAGCTCCCAGAGAAACAATCCCATTTGTTCCATTCCCTTCTCCATTCCCCTGCAGCTAAGTTAGAAGAAATCCTTACATATTAGGGGTTACTTTGCATGAAGTGTTTTAACCTGCTGCTACTGATGCAGGGAATAAAATGTAACTTAAATGTGGCTGGAAAAAATACTTAAAACATGTTCTAAAAGGACACAAAGGAAGATTTTGTAAATGGGATTCATGTAGAGGCCTCTTGTGGAATACCCAGCACTGGCAGAGATATATCAGGACATATGGCTATAAATATTTCACAATTAATTGCAGGCATCTCCCTGTAATGCTTTGATTGTTAGCTCCCCAGCAGTGGTAATAAGTGAGAAATATATCGAACCTTACAGGTATGATCACATAATTTTCACGTTTGAAGATGAGTTCCATCCTGTGTGATTTGGAAGTTGACGAATTAAGAAAAAATGCTCTCTTTTTGACTGGACTATACATAAATATGTGTATAAGCATTAAACTCTACCTAAAAATTAAATATGGAAAGTAATGATTATCATTACTTTGTATACTTATAATCCACAAATCCCTTGGGACCTCAGCATATGTTGCAAGTGCAACTTGATATCTTCCTATCTAGTGTGTGTATTAATTCCATTGCATCCTCACTCTGTGTGAAGTATCATGAGAAGGTGACACAGATTTCCAATCACATCACCAACACAGGGCTCCACCCTGACATGTTTAAATTCATTTGGATGTGCTGATTGCTGATAGAAACAATTGTTAACTCCTTTTGTAATTTAGAATTGGATTTCCTTTAGAGTGGTTCAGCAAAAAATTACATCGTGCCATCAGATACGTTCAAAAGCAATTAAGCTTCAAGTCTGCACTGTGAGTTGAAGTATGTCACTTTTCAATCTGAAGCTTTCACATTCTCCAGGCCAGAAGAGTTACACAGTGCTGACAAACTGTCAGAGATCCAGGACTATTACTTTGCAGTGTGAATGACACTTTCCTACTCTTCTGTCCAAAGTGCCTCAGCAGCATTTTAACCATGACACTTGGATCTTGAAAAAGTGAGATCGCTCAACAATACTTACATATCCATCCAGTGCCAGGTTGTCATTCTTAAATTTGTGTACAAACATTTCAACAGGACCTCGGATTTTATAAAGTTCAAGAAGAAGATGATGCTCCTCCTTTTTGTAGAAACCTGAAAGATGTAATAACATTAATGAAACAAATATAATAATTCCGTTTGTCCTTATCATTCTTGAAACTCTTGAGGTTTAAGTGATGATTCTTAACTTACACTACGAGGGTAAAACCTCAACACCAATTATGCAGCATGGTACGAGGCTTATAAAGAGTCCTAGAGAAGGTGATGTACGTGGGGAAATAATGATTACGTGAGCTTGATTTTCTGCAGAAATGCAGGCAGGTCTGTGCAGAACTCTACATATTTGCTTGCGTAGCTATGGAGAAGTTCAGGTTTGCTGCATGGATGCAAAAGTCCTGAACTGTCCCACAGCTGATTGACATGGAGTTCTCCATTACACTCTTGTGTGGACTCCAGAGTGGAGAACAAATTTCCACAGTTTGCTGGTAGTTACACTGGAAAATGTCCCTGGTGAAGCTGTGCCGGTTAGAACATCTGCCAGAACAGTGGACCCATTCATCTAAGTACAAAAGGATATTGCTATGGGACCTAATGAGAACGCTGGGATCGAACTGCTGCAATTATAAACAAGTGTCCTGTTTAGAACTGACAAACAGATTCAGGATAATGAAATATGGAAAGCAGTGCACACTAATGTTTCTTTACTCCTTAACATTGATTTTCATTCCCTTTCTAACACCTGAGGGCAATATTCCCTCCTTCATCCCCTAATCCACCTCCGTCACACCCGTCACCCACCACCCCACACCCCTCCTTCACAGTCCCAACCACCTGAGACGCCAGAACACCAGCTAACTTGGCCTCTGCTTCCGCTAATGCTATGAAATATGTACTACCAAAATGCTTGCAAACAATGGTGAATAATGATTGGGCATCAAAATTTATTCTGTGCACAACTATTTAGAAAAGGACTTTGAATTCCAGTTCAATTTGGGGAGTACACATTTTGATAAACTACAAATGAAGTTGAACATAAATTCTGAGTAAAATGGAACTTCTTGCAAAATCATAGCCTATTAAATCTTATGATGGAGTTGGCAGAAATTTGTCATCTTTTGTTTGTGTAAACTAGCACCAAACTCTAATTCTGAACTTCATTGGTTCTGAAATTTTATTTTAATGGAACTCAAAACTGGGGATTATCAGATAGACTTAATTATAGCAGTTCCTCCGAACATTCAATAGGAGATGAATTTTAGCATCAGAAACCTTCAAACTTTACTTGAACAAAAGACCAATTTTATCTATTTTGCAGACTGCAGTTTTGACTCAGATTACATCCTGTTAGAAATAGTTCAAAGTGGTTTCCTTTGTTTGTAAGGAATATTTGTAAAGTTTCCTTTTTAGTGCAAAACGTACAAAACTAACCAGGAAGCTGTCAGTATTACTTTACCACTTACCCTTCAATCTAAGCTCGACTCCACTCTGATCTAAAAGAGTTGCCTTGACTTGGCTGGTGGACAGATTAAAGCTGTTAATTGTTAACATGACTGGCTGTCTCTTCCCGAGGTATTCGTATGAACCTTTCCAGAGAGAATTCTGGGCAAAGACATTGGCCGGAACTGCCAACAATGAGAAAAATATAATTAGAAACAACCCGTCACCCAAACAAAGTCTTTAAGTACTTTAAGACATTGATTGTACTTTAGTTGTGAGCTTACCGGAAAGTTTGCTGCTTGTTATTTCCTTCACTGTTCCCATTGGCCTTCCACTGGGCCTTGTGTCTGCTAAACAAACCCAATAAAAAAATAACAGTTGACAACAGAAATTATTAAGTCAAATGTTGGATACAGGTTGTAGAGACAAGACTGCAGGCAATGAGTCTGCCAATCAATAATTCAGTCCTGAGCTTATGAGGATGTCATAAACTTTAAGGTCCATTCCTCTGCAGGGAGAAATATGACAGCATATTGCTGCAGTTGCTCTATAGTTCTGTGCATATGGTATCTGATAGAGTTTTGATGGCTTCAGAGGCAGACATCACAGATGTTTAAGCCACTTTATATCAAATAATGCAAAGTTCCCATTCATAGCAACTGAGAACAAATTGCTCAGACCTTTACTAATGAGAAGGAATTAGCTTGTATTGGAATCTAACTATGGTAATGATGCAACAACCAACAAGCTATACTTTTCACAGTTAAAGAAGCATTTTTATAAAAAAAAGAAAACACAAATACCTGGATGCTCTATCTAAAGGTAACCAAAAAGATATTTAGTTTTCTGTAAATCACCAGAAATGTGGACAAATTTCAATAAATCATGAAGAATGGGCCATTTTGGGTTTCTTAGCACTGATCCATGATCATTCATTTGTTCTCCTTGGTGTTTGGTAGCATTAAATGTGTTACCTTACTTACAAACTCTGAAAGGTAACATAATGGTGCCACATAATTTCATGTCACATGGAGTGTGAACATAATTTCATGTCACATGGAGTGTGAACATTACTATTATTTCTAACTGTAAAATTCGCACCAACTTTACAACTGCACCAGACAGACAGCTGATACAAACAGAAGTGCCAGATATCCTAACTGTCAAAACTCCAGATCAAGGAAATCCTAATGAATCCATTACAATAAACGATACTGACTAGAATTCTCTGCACAGTTCTATGAAGTATGCTTCTGTGTATGCCCATCAAAATCAGAAGAAGAAACTTGGTTTTCATAAATGTCTCAGTTCACTGAGGGATCAGACAAATCTATGGAAGATTATGATCTAGAAGTTGCTGAAGACAATGGTATCTGGAAAAATAATGCAAATATGAAATGGAAAAGTATAAAACTCATTCAGCCTTGCAAATTCTCAAAAAAACATCTTGAATTGTATCTTTTTTCCAACCAGAATGCTGATCTATAATTGATGAAGATGCAATATCTGAGAAATGTCAGTTCTCTTTGAAGAGCAAAGGCACTTCAAACGAACACACACCAATGTTCATTATTTTTTTCTTGCAAGGACTGATGTGAATTGGAACATCTACCTACATATTATGACAATGTCAGCTTTAAATCTACTGTTCTTCATAATCAAGTTGTTCGACAAAAAATATTTGTCAGTATCTGACTGATGCAGACCATTCATTCCTATATTAACCTTTGATACACAAAAAAAAATCTGCAGAACAGATTCTAGTTCCGATACTGTGAAGACCTGCCTCCAAGTGCAATCTCCTGAAATTAGTAAAATATTATTAAGATGATTCTCATAGTGAGTAGCAGCTTCGTGCAATGCTCTGCCATTAGAACAGCCTTGCTCATAAGATACAGAAATGTCTCCAGTGTAACATTTATTTGTTGGTTCCAAAATAGCAAAGTTGTTGTAAACCTGAAATAAAAACAGTTAATGCTGGAAACACACAGTTGGTCAGGTTGCTTCTGTGGAGATAGAAACAGGATGATTGCTTTATGTGGAGGACCTTTGATATCATTTTGTTGTTTTTTTCAGATATTTTTCCCCATCAGTGAAGGTGGGTAATCCTTTGGACTTTGGAGGTTCCGATTGCAATGTCTTATCAAAATGGAGAAAATGATTTCAGAAGTTCTGTGATAGCAGGGGCATTGGGGGCAAATGAAGGTGCAATGAGTTCTGAGGCATTTGAGACAAATCTCTCACTACCCTAACATATGCACTTATAACCCACTTGGAAATATGATCATCACTCTGCTTGACAAGGAATGTTTAAAACTTCTCTTGAAAAACTGAAGGCTTCTCAGTTGGTGATCAGAGCTGAATGGTAATTTTTGCCTCTGAACCAGAAGCTTTGCTTTCAGGTCCCATTTTGAAGTTTTGGACACAGGTTGACACTTAAACTGACATATGTAGGAGTGCTGTATTGTTAGAAATGGCGATGTTTGAATGAGATGCTAAACTAAAGCCCTGTCCATCTTGCTGGTAGATGAAATATAGTCTCTCACTATTTAAAGGGAAGGGGATATTGGATGAAATCTTCCTAATATCTATCTCTCAACCAACGTAAATAAGAACCATTTTCTGTGCACTTGACAAGAGTTGGCTGCTACTCTTCAAAATTTGGTTGCTCTATTTGCCTATATTGTAAAAGTGACAATGCTTCAAATTTACTACACTGATTATGAAGCATCTTGGAACATATTGCAAGGAGCTATATTGACTCAAGTTCTTTCTCTACCACAGAATGCAGCTTTGGTATGATATGATTTCACTTCAAGTGACAACAATACTGCCTACAGATATCAATGAAGTCACAATTGCCGTTTTCATGGATCAGCACTCGAACATTTTTCCAGGATCCACAGACTTGCCTGGGCGGTAACATCATATTTGATAACTTAAAAACATAAGAAATAGAAGCAGGTGTAGGTCATTCATTCATTTGTGCTTGCCCTGTGAATGAATAAGATCATAGTTCATCTTTTACCTCAGCCTTCTCTCCTGTACTAACCTCAGGTCCACAATGATTCCCATATTATACAAAAATCCATCTATCTCTGTCTAGCATACATTCAACAAATATCCAGCTGTGACTTCATGGCTATAAGGAAGGTGAGGGTGGTTTTTAACTGAAGTGCTGATGGCATCAATTTTGAAGGTTTCAAAGGAGCAAACTCGAATTATAAAGAAAGGGAAAGGCTACCTGTCTCAGCCTGCTTTCTTCCTGTGATTGGATAAATTATGAGTAAGCCAAAAAGTGTTTGAGAGAGGAAATGGTCTGATTATAAAGGAAAATCTCATTTGCTGAGAGGTCAGGAGAAGAGGGCAGTAGAACTGAATGTAGAATAAGCCCATAGGGTAATTTTCCTCTTGCTATAATGGCCAATAAAGGAAAATAGGCAAACACCATGAATGTGAAGCTCAAATATTTCACAGATGTTTGAAAAATAAAATGGTTTTAGAGATTACTTTTGTAACTTATAACATCCACATTATAATAGAGTGAATGCAAGCAATTTTACATAGCTTTATTTAAGGATTGGGATCAAAGAAGCAACACTATACACATTTTAGTGATGGCTTATGGTTCACAAGACAAGCTGCATTCTCTGTGCATTAAGTGAAGGAATGCCGTACCTGAGAGAATTTCATGTTACAGTGCCTGAAGTGCATGCATTCAGTCAAACTGCTGCACATATACCACAAACATTTTATTAGAAAGTTTAACAGTGTTTGTAGTTTTAAGAAAAGTAACCCAGGTGTATCATTGCAGGCCAATATAGTTAGCAAACTGAGAATGACATTAAGATACTTCATTATCTTCACAACCATTAAATTTGGATCATACTGCACTGGAATATAAATGCACTGCATAGCTCTTCCACAACATTCTGTGCAATATCAAGAATCTTTTTGTTATTCCGTGCTTCTGGGATACTCACTCGCTTCTGTTTCTGCCAACGTAAGTGAAAGAAAGTGGAGGTGTTAGGATAATCCCTGAATATTTCAACACATGATTCATGTTATGCATGCTTTCAGAAAATTATGAGGTATAACAACCTATTTCTTTTCTGATGTGGTCCAGGGCTTTGTTCTAATACTGTGTTTCAAGTTGCTGAGCTTTCTACTTTCCTGTTTAGTTCCAATCACAAGTATCTTGCAACACAACACAATACTTTCTCTAGTATTACCGTCACAAGCACGGTTACAATGGTGTTACCTAAAATTTTATCTTTGCATGGGGTTGCGATGAAGGATAGGGATAGATGTGAATGCAATGCAATTTATCAACAGCTTGCTTTCCCTCTACATCATCTGCTTTTGAGGTTGTGAAGCAGAACAAGATATGTATTGAATCTCCAACTTTTGAAAATATCCCTCTTTTTCTTGCTTATTTTACCTCAGGAATTTCAATGCAAACATAGCTCAGGAAAACATAGCCTTGAGTATATAAGGGTTAACCTTCCAACTTCGAGCTCTCGCTAGAATCAATACCCGCTACACTTCAGACAAGATGTAAAGATTGTCGGACCCTATTTCGGACAAGAGCGTATTTGATTTTTGGATCTGCTTTTTTGTTTGGAAAGACTCAATAAAAAAATGGTTGAAAAATGACTTCAGTCACAGCATCCAGTCGTCCAGTAATCTGCATCTCTTACACATGAAGCTTCCTAATTCTGAAGCATGATGTACAAAATAAAACAGCTTCACATATCCAATTCTGCATTCACTGCCAACAAATGCTGGTTGAGCCAAACTGAAAATTAATAAGCCTCAAGCAAGATAAGAGATAAGAAACATCCCGATAGAATTATGGATATGTGGAATAGATTTTCAGCAAAAATAATGTCATGCAAATTACCTTCTTAACAAGGAGCTGCATAATTATATGAAAAGAATGACATTGACAGTTGCAAAGATTAAAATAGAGAAGATCAAATACTCAGCAACATTTTGGCTCTGGTGTTACTGAAACCATGGAATTATTATCTACGTGAAGCAAGTGGCAGGTTTGAATTATGAAGACGCATTCTGGAATTTCATTAAACTATTTTTGCTGGAGAAGACTGGCGGACAGAGGAGGGTGTCAGAGGGAAATTTCTCAGAACTTTTCCTCAGATGATTATGTAAGATTCAGTTCCTTTTGGAGAGCTGTTGTAGATGTAAAAGGAACAGTCCTTTTTCTTATTTTATGTAACTTGGAATAGCATTTTTGACATTGTACAGCTTGTCTTGCAAGAACTGCCCAATGTGTTTACACTTCAGTGCTGCATGTTTCAACATTAATGGTGAAGGTAGCTGAACAGCTTGACACCATTCTCAGTTTGCTGATTACATTTGCTGGCAATGTTGCACTTGGGTTACTTTTACTTAGAACTGCAAAAACTGTTAAGCTTTCAAATAAAATTAATATGAAATTCTGTAGAATATTTTATTTGTCACTGCTAAGCATTCCCAAAGGGATGGTGAATCACCCTTTCCTTGGTGTTATCAGTGGAGCTTAAATCTTCCAAAACTAATCCCTCATTTTCCATTGGACTTTCCTCCTATGAGTATAATTTTGAAACCGGCCATTCTCATGTTCTTGTTAAAGTGAAATTATCATTTAGAGCTAATATGCACTGGGTCATTGGCTATCTTATGCTGCAAGCACAGGAATGTCACATTGAAATGGTTCAAAACCAATTTACTTATAGTATATCAGTAAGAAAATACTTTGCTCTGCTCACTCCAGGCTAAATTTAAACTCATAGAAATGAAGGTACTTTCTATGGATCTATTGCTCTTCATCCTACCCCTAACCCAATTAGTTTCAGGATTTAGTACTAATTGCAATAACCAGCAAAAGTATTTCTTAACTTTTTGCAAAAGTAAATCCATAAATAAAATTGTTCACAATATGCTCTATTAATTAATGTATTCCCATCATTATTGATGGTCAGGGACAACAGAACAAAGCATCATGACCAATCAGGTTTAAGGATGGAAACCACATTTGCTTTCACTTTTACTGGTAGTGGAGATGACAGTTGTCTGCCCATTTTGTTTATTTGAAATCTAAATCACAAAGATTTGTGATAGTGCATCATTTTTTAAAGAAATCTCTTTTAACTATTTTCTTTTAAGCACTAAGTATTAATGAAAACTTTACGATAAGATGATTCGAAGGAATTCAGGTTGGAGAAGGCAGTTACACAATTACAGAGCCGATGGTACAAACCATAATAAAAAGCCAATCTTTTTGGAATAAACGGATTAAGATAATCTCCCACAAGGAGAGAGCTGGATTTAGGTTATGATGACATTATTCAGGAACATCATGATAATATCTAACCACTTTGTACTGGCACTAGATATCATATAAGTGCATCTAAAAAGTGAGAGAGAACAGAATGACTATACACTGCAGCAGCAACATGTGACATAATCACAGAGGCTTCACTTGACAGAATTCTCAAGGTACGGCTTGACATAGGGTACTACAAGTTCGTAAGGGACTTCCTGACACTGACAACTAAGACACCGAATTATTGAAGCACTTGACAATTCATGTACCGATTGACACAGTTACACAGAACAACAGAAACAAAGTGAAGTGGTTTCTGTTTTTTGCAGTTACTTTTTAGATCAAGTGGCACAGCTCTTGAAGGCACAAGTATAACTTTCTGGTTCTATTTGTAAGAAAAGCTGTCAACATAACAAATATGTTTTGTTGAGGGCTTACCATAACAGAGAGGCTGTTTCCCTGACCAGTTTCCGTCAGGCCTGCACGTCCGATGCTCTGACCCTCCAGCAAGATAGAAACCAGACTGACATGTGTATATTAAGGTGTATCCAAGTGAAGGCAAATCAATGGACCCCACATTCACATGAGGAGGAGTCTCAGGTTGTCTGCAGTGGTGTGCTTTAAAGAAAATTTAGATTTTGTTATGATTCTGAAAACTTTAAAATGGGAAATGACATTGTCTGATGAAAATCTATCATTAGGTTTCTACAGAAAAATATAAATAGCACTTTAGAGTCTTAAAATATGTCCTTTGATCAACCATTTTAATCTTTTATCAACCTACACGGGACAGTCAGTTCAGATAATGACTTCACTAATACTGGAGCACATGCCTTACATTTTCAACTCACTGAACATTAATTGCGATTGGCATCTCTGGCAAGACAGAGTTTTGTGAAGACTGCGAAATTTATTTGCCATTTGAAAAGAAATTTGGTTCTTCTTAATCATGTCCATTTGGTCTTAGTCTGGTAGAGCATACTCAAACTCTGCTTTGCCTGAAGATGACTTGTACCCGCTTATATTTTTAGGGTCAGGGCATTTAAATAGCCTGACAGTCTCTCTACACGGACTGAACCATCTCCAGATGATTCCAGTGAATGAAAGCAAGAGAATTAGTTACAGCTGCATGTGGAAGTGAAAGTGCTGTGACCTTTTAACTTCGGTCCAAAAAAAGTACTTCAAAACCCTTCGGGTCCAAAGATGGCGTTTGGTATATGGAAAACAAAATACATACTTTTCACAATTCCATTTTTTTTGCTGCTTGTTCCTTCCAAGATCCTTCAGGTGCAGCAATGCTGGAAATTGTTGTACTTTACCCTTCACAAGGTGGGCATCTACCTGTGATTATCAGGCAAAATGGATCTTTAGATACTTTTTGCCTCATTTGGGGTGGACAGCCTTTCTAGTCCTCACTCCAGGGGGAAATGTTCCGTACTCCCTCATGCCTTTTAGGCACAATATGCAGGAACATTGCACTCTTGATTAGTCTTCCTCTTTGGGTGATCCTCTCTGATTTGCAATCTGCCGCTTAAATGCAAAGATGGCAGGGACGTCTAACCTTATTACAAGTTGCTCTGAAATTATGAATGCTACCAGAATGATGACAAAATCTCGAGCAGCAGCATAAGAGGACTGAAGTGGTGAATGTCCCTTCCTAACTGCACTTGGGAAAGAGAAGATGAGTGGTGTCTTGAACCACTGTTGCCCATGTTGAAGGTACTCTATGATGCTCCTGAATATCATATTTCTTGATTTTGACAGAGATTATGAAAGATTGTGATATATTTCCAAGTCAGGATATCATATGAATTGGAGAGAAATTTGCAGACATTATTTCCCAAGAGCCTGCTCCCCTCATCCTCAAGGGATTGCTTTGTGGGTTTAGGAGATGCTATTGAAGAAACTACGGAGAGTTGCTGCAGCTAACCTTGTGGATAGTATATACTACAGCCACATTATGATGGTGGTAGGGGGAGTGAATACTTAGACTAGTGGATAACATAGTAATTAAACTGTCACTTTGGATGGCATGGGGCCTCCTGAATGTTATAGGAGCTAAATTCATCCAGATAAATGAGCCATCTAGATAGTAGAAAGGCTTTGGGGAATGAGAAGCCAATCTCTTGGCTGCAGAATAGTCGGCCATTAACTTGTTTCTCGAGCTGTAATGTTAATGTAATTGGTTCAATTTTGGTTAGTAATAACCCCCTGGTTGTTGATGTTGGGGGAAATTCAAGAATCTATAGGATGGGGCCATATGAAAATGTAGCTCTACTCGGTCTTACTGGAGAGTGTCTTTGCATGGAACTCATTTGGTGCTGATAATATGACCAACATAGCAGTCTAAGTCTAAATGTTTTCCAGACCTTATTGCTTGTAGGTATGGACTAATACACTATGTGAGGAGTCATAAATGGAACTGAATGCTCTGGCATGTCAGTGATTATTTCTGCTTCTGACCTTTTGATGAAGTGAGGGTCATTTATGAAGCAGATGAATATTGATGGACCAAGGACACTGCCTCGAGGAACCCCTGCAGTAATATCCGGGCCTCAGATGACTGGTCTCCAGTAAGCACAACTAACTTCCCAGTAGGCACGATGCCAAATGGTAGAAGTTTTCTCACCTTCCTCTGGTTTATATTGTCCTTCATTTTGCCAAAATGTCTTAACACCACTCCAGTCAAATACCACCATGATACTAAAGCAGTTAACCCAATTTCACTGCTGGAAACCAACTCTTCTGTCACATTTGGACCAAGGCTTTAATAAACTCAGGAGCTGAAAAGTGCTGGCAAACACTTGAGTGCTGGTAAACTACTTTATTGCACTGTCAATCACACTTTTTTGTCACCTTCCTGATGGTTGAGAGCAAAACGATGGGACTATAATTGGCTGGATTGCAAGTGTACTACTTTTTTGTGCCGGGACATTGCTGGGTGATTTTTCATTTTGTCCTTGGATCCCGGAGTTATAATTGTACTGGATAAGCTTCCCTCTTTGCACAGCTGGATCTGTTGCACAGGACTTCAGTAATAGATCCAGAATGCAGTAAAAGCCTTCACCACATCTAGCGAAATAAACATTTTTGATATATAATAAGGAGCAATTTGAATTGGATGAAGATTGACTTCTGAGACAGTGGAAGCTGAGATAGCTCATTCATTAAGCACTTCTGACTTAAGACATTTGCAAAAGGTTCAGCCTTGCAACAATGTCCTGGACTCCATGAGAACTGAGAACAAGACTGTTCATGGTGACTTGTTTCCCTGTTAGTTACTCAGCTGTCCACCACCATACATAACTGCCTGAGGACAATATGTATTCTTCATGTCTTCCTCTGCACTGGGAATTACTAGATTTAACAACGGTCATATACATTATTAATGGTTTCAGCTGCAAATAAGATCCTTCTCAAAAAGAGTAGCTAGTAGATGGATGACTGTCCATTCAAAAATGAAATGGATTTCTTAGGGTGAAAGTATAGTTTCAATTACAAATTCATTCTCTGCCCATCATAAGGAAGAGCCTGTCTGGCAAAGCGTGACACAGACTAATTACACAGGCAGTATATTGAGCTAATTTGTGTTTCATTTTATGCTAGCATATAATTAATTTACAGGAGTGCAAACACAGTAACAACAAATTCCACTGAATGATTAAGTGAAACTAAGACACAAAAAATGGACATACGAATACATTCAGGCTGAGTGCCACTCCAGGTAAGATTGGCAAGGCAAGTGCGTGTACTTGATCCAAGGAGAAGATAGCCTTTCTGGCACTTGAAGCCCACTGTACTTCCAACCTGTCACAAGTGAAAAAAGTTACTTTAACACGTTCAGATGATAAACATTTAAAACCGCCGCTGAATTTCAAAAAATACATTTTTTATTGTGAGTGTACATAGCAGAAGCTTGTTACAATAATCTCAAGAAGCTCCTCAGATGAGATTAAAACTCATAAGGCATTGTATTTTTTTCTACAGTTGCTTGTCTTGGGACCAGAGAAAAAGGTTTGTTTCAATGAGAGGTTTCTAAGGGTGAGGCTCCATTTTATCACAAAATAATGAATTGCCTCAAGTAAATAAGTCTAAATCCTTG